>NC_089279.1:31876377-32197307 GCF_963678975.1 Dysidea avara
TTCTGTGAAACACATGTACTTACATCAAGTATAGCCATAGAGGTCATTGTCAGTCATCACAAATTTGAATCCTTTGTCTAGTACTTAGCTGTGTAGATTAGGCTTCAGTAATGGACCAGAAAGTATTTTTGTTTATACGAGTGTGTATCCACTATTAATTATAGATAAACTAGTCATGTACCACCCTAAAAGCTAAAGCTCAAATACTGTCAAACATTTCAGTTGTAAATGTTCTAATGTATTGGTGCATGGGTAATCTTTGTGATCTAGTAGTATCAGCAGTTGTACCATATAGAGGGAAACTTTGGCAGGGGTAAACTTTGGTGATTAGCAAGCTAAATTGCATTTAGTGGAATAAACTTTGGAGATGCTAGTCTGCATGAGGTGCTACAAGTAATTTGGGGGTTACACTTTGGTGAATTTGTAGCAAATTGCCAAATTCGCCAAAGCTTTCCCTTGCCTAAGTTTCCCTCTATACGGTACCTCGATATAATGGTGTTTCCAGCATTACAAGAACTAGATAATGCCTGGATTATTGTCAAGTCTAGAAGTATGTAAGCTATATGGGTGCTCAATAAAGCATTCATAACTACTTTTTAGTTCTCCTCATAAACAGGTAAATCAATCACTAGGTGATTTATATATATCTCATGCATCCTTCCTACAAAAGAAAACTGCTACATAATGTTGTGATGTTATAAGTAAGGACTTTTGTTGGAATTAATGATCTCTACTAGCTATCTAGTAAGATTCCTAATTTATAATTCAAATTAATATAAGATTGTTTGGTTATCCAGCAAAACTTCTTTGTATCAGCTTTGATGAATTAAAGTTGAGATCAAGCTACGTACATACATCATTGCATATCCATTCATTTGTTAGATGCCAATGCAAACTTATCAGTAATTTTGCACCCACTACAGTATAATAGTTATGCAAACACTATACACATACAAGTAAAATGTACTGCCCTATCTGAAGTCTGTATTACAGATTGATTGTTTTAATAAACTCTTATGATACTAATGATAATTACTTATATTGTTTGGTATGGTGTACATAACACTGTGGTGTGTTTGTTGCATGGATTTATGCTGTTAGCAACGACCAGAGCCCCAGTTCGTCTAACAAATGGTGTTAACCAATTTGAAGGTCGTGTGGAAGTATACTACAATGGACAATGGGGAACAGTTTGTGATAATAACTGGGATATGGTGGATGCCAAGTATGTAATTGCTGAATGTGACACATGTAATTGTCTCAGCAAGAACCCATGATAGTTTGCACCAAAACATTTTCTAATATAACACATTGGTGAAATAATGGACTAAACATAAATTGGTAATCCATTCCTTTTATGCTGTAGATTGTACTGTATGAGGCAATAAAAAGAATCTAGAAACAGTGCAAATTAAGTAGGATGGTTGCATATTAGATGATATTCTGTTTGCATAATCAAGACACACGGTAGTGTGTCGTGCGGCCCAAGAAGCCGGCGCGCCACACCGTGAGTATATTGACAGGAAGAACGAAAACGTCATTTTCACACCTTTGTATCTCGGTGATCACTTCTCTGATTGAAACCAAATTTGCTACACAGTTGCCCGCCAGCCAAGGGAGTCTACATTCCAAATTTGAAGGAAATTGCTCCAGCCATGTCCGAGATACGAGCTGCCAAAGTTTCGTTTTTTTTCTTCTTTTTTTTTTTTCTTTGTCTTTTCGCACACTTGCAAAAATTGCTATAACAAGCAAACGCGTACTCCGATCGCCTTGAAATTTGGCACACAGAAAGGGAGTCCAAAGGCGAATTCTAGCATCAAATTTGGTACACATCCAATGAATGGTTCAGGAGTTATGACCGATTATTCGCGTAAAACAAGATCGATTTGTTGTCACGCCTACAGGGTAAACCGCTCCATGGAATGAGTTGAAAATTGCTATGTAGATGGAGTAACCATCGTAGGAGTGCCTTTTGGTAGTTTGAAAGGAATCGAGGTAAAGACCACGGAGATATGACACAAAACCCAACCTGTGTCACAATTACGCGATCGATTTTTATGAATAAAGAAGTATTAGTTTTCATGCCTACTAGGCAAACCGCTTAGAGCAATGAGCTGAAAATCGGTGTATAGCTGGAATAATCTTCATAGAAAGTCCTTGCAGTAGTACAGAAGAATCGGATTACAAACCACTGAGTTATGATTCGAAAGCCAACTCCGTGTAGCAAATGCGAGATCGAGATACTCTAATAGAACAGTCACCCTAATAGAGCATTCGGCTAATTTATTTACTCCATTATAGAATTTTATTACATCACAAGTTATTCTGTAGGGAGTTCAGCTGCAAACACTTAATCTTATAGACAATTCAGCAAGAAGACAGTCACCATGTGGAGAGTTAAGCAAATATATCACTATAGAGATTCAGAACATTACAAGTCACACTGAAGAAAGTTCAGCTATAAAAAAGTCATGCACTGTGTAGAGAATTCAGCTACAATTAAGTCACTCTCTAGAGAATTCAGTTACACAGAATTCAGCTACACACAAGTCACTGTGGAGAGAGTTCAGCTACAAACAAATTACCCTTTAGAGTGATCAGCTACAAACAAAACACTTTGCAGGGTGTTCAGCTGCAACAAATCAACCTTTAGAGCGATCAGCAATGAACAAATCAACACAAATCTACCTGTAGAGAGATCAGCTAGAAACAAATCACCCTGAAGAGAGTTCAGCTACAAAAAATCACCCTGTAGAGACATCAGCTAGAAACTAGACACAATGTAAGGAGTTCAGCTACAAGCAATCACCCTGTAGAGAGTTCAACTAAAACAAATCAACCTGCAGAGAGATCAGCTACAAACAAATCACCTTATAGAGAGTTCAGCTACAAACAGATTACCTTATAGAGAGTTCAGCTACAAACAGATTACCTGTAGAGAGATCGGCTACAAACAAATCAACCTGCAGAGAGATCAGCTACACACAAATCAACTTGTAGAGAGATCAGCTACAAACAAATCACCCTGTAGAGAGATCAGCTAGAAACTACACACAATGTAAGGAGTTCAGCTACAAACAAATCACCCTGTAGAGAGATCAGCTACAAACTAGACACAAAGTAAGGAGTTCAGCTACAAGTAAATTACCCTGTAGAGAGTTCATCTACAAACAAATCAACCTGTAGAGCAATCAGCTAGAAACAAATCACCCTGAAGAGAGGTCAGCTACAAAAAATTACCCTGTAGAGAGATCAGCTAGAAATAAATCACCCTGAAGAGAGGTCAGCTACAAAAAAATCACCCTGTAGAGAGATCAGCTACAAACAAATTGCCCTGTAGAGAGATCAGCTACAAGCAAAATACCCTGTAGAGAGTTCAGCAACAAAGAAACCACCATGTAGAGAGTTCAGCTACAAATAAATTACCCTGTAGAGAGATCGGCTACAAACAAATCAGCCTGTAGAGAGTTCAGCTAAAACAAATCAACCTGCAGAGAGATCAACTACAAACAAATCACCTTATAGAGAGTTCAGCTACAAACAAATTACCCTATAGAGAGATCAGCTACAAACAAATCAACCTGCAGAGAGATCAGCTACACACAAATCAACTTGTAGAGAGATCAACTACAAACAAATCACCCTGTAGAGAGATCAGCTAGAAACTAGACACAATGTAAGGAGTTCAGCTACAAATAAATCACCCTGTAGAGAGTTCAGCTTAAACAAATCAACCTGCAGAGAGATCAGCTACAAACAAATCACCTTTTAGACAGTTCAGCTACAAATAAATTACCTTGTAGAGAGATCGGCTACAAACAAATCAACCTGCAGAGAGATCAGCTACACACAATTCAACTTGTAGAGAGATCAGCTACAACCAAATCACCCTGTAGAGAGATCAGCTAGAAACTAGACACAATGTAAGGATTTCAGCTACAAGCAAATCACCGTGTAGAGAGTTCAGCTACAAACAAACCAACCTGTAGAGCGATCAGCTAGAAACAAATCACCCTGAAGAGAGGTCAGCTACGAAAAATCACCCTGTAGAGATATCAGCTAGAAACAAATCACCCTGAAGAGAGGTCAGCTACAAAAAAATCACCCTGTAGAGAGATCAGCTAGAAACAAATCACCCTGAAGAGAGGTCAGCTACAAACAAAACACTTTGCAGAGAATTCAGCCACAAACAAATCAGCTTGTAGAGAGATCAGTTACACACAAATCAACCTGTAGAGAGATAAGCTAGAAACAAATCACCCTGTAGAGAGTAGCTACAAGCAAAACACCCTGTAGAGAGTTCAGGAACAAAGAAACCACCATGTAGAGAGTTCAGCTGCAAACAAATCACCCTGTAGAGAGATCAGCTAGAAACTACACACAATGTAAGGAGTTCAGCTACAAGCAAATCACCCTTTAGTGAGTTCAGCTACAAACAAATCAACCTGCAGTGAGATCACCTACAAAAAAGCACCTTGTGCAGAGTTCAGCTACAAACAAATTACCCTGTAGAGAGATCGGCTACAAACAAATCAACCAGTAGAAAGATCAACTACACACAAATCAACTTGTAGAGAGATCAGCTACAAACAAATCACCCTGTAGAAAGATCAGCTAGAAACTAGACACAATGTAAGGAGTTCAGCTACAAGTAAATCACCCTGTAGAGAGTTCAGCTAAAACAAATCAACCTGCAGAGAGATTAGCTACAAATAAATCACTTTACAGACAGTTCAGCTACAAACAAATTACCTTGTAGAGAGATCGGCTGCAAATTAATCAACCTGCAGAGAGATCAGCTACACACAAATCAATTTGTAGAGAAATCAGCTACAAACAAATCACCCTGTAGAGAGATCAGCTAGAAACTAGATACAACGCAAGGAGTTCAGCTACAAGCAAAATCACCCTTTAGTGAGTTCAGCTACAAACAAATCAACCTGCAGTGAGATCACCCACAAAAACGCACTTGTACAGAGTTCAGTTACAAACAAATCACCCTGTAGAGAGATCTGGTAGAAGAATTCAACTTGTAGAGAGTTCAGCAACAAAGAAACCACCATGTAGAGAGTTCAGCTGCAAACAAATCACCCAGTAGAAAGATCAGCTAGAAGAAGTTACCTTGTAGAGAGTTCAGTTACAACGAAACCATCATATAGAGAGTTCAGCTACAAAGAAATTACCCCGTAGAGAGTTCAGCTAGAAGAAGTCACCTTGTAAAGAGTTCAGCTACAAAGAAACCATCATGTACAGAGTTCAGCTACAAAGAAACCACCTGTACAGAATTCAACTACAAACAAATTACCCTGTATAGAGATCAGCTAGAAGAAGTTACCTTGTAGATAGTTCAGCTACAACAATTCACCCTGTAGAAAGATCAGCTAGAAGAAGTCACCTTGTAGAGTGTTCAGTTACAAAGAAACCATCATGTAGAGAATTCAGCTGCAAACAAATCACTCTGTAGAGAGTTCAGCTACAAAGAAACCGCCATGTAGAGAGTTCAGCCTCATGCAAACCACCTTGTAGAGAATTCAACTACAACAAATCACCCTGTAGAGAAGAAGTTACCTTGTAGAGAGTTCAGCTACAAAGAAACCATCATGTAGGGAGTTCAGCTACAAAGAAACCACCATGTAGAGAATTTAGCTGCAAACAAATCACCTGTAGAGAGTTCAGGTAGAAACAAATCACCCCATAGAGAGATCAGCTGGACGAAGTCACCTTGTAGAGAGTTCAGCTACAAAGAAACCATCATGTAGAGAGTTCAGCTGCAAACAAATCACCCTGCAGAGAGTTCAGCTACAAAAAAATCACCCTGTAGAGAGTTCAGCTAGACGAAGTCACCTTATAGAGAGTTCAGCTACAAAGAAACCATCATGTAGATAGTTCGGCTACAAAGACACCACCGTGTAGAGAGTTTAGTTGCAAACAAATCACCTGTAGAGAGTTCAGCTAGAAACAAAATACCCTGTAGAGAGACCAGCTAGAAGAGGTTACCTTGTAGAGAGTTCAGCTACAAAGAAACCATCCTGTATATAGTTCAGCTACATTTCAAGTCACCCAGTAGAGAGATCAGCTGCAAAAAAATATCCTGTGGGGAATAATGGGCATGTAATAAATATATGTATATAATTTGTATAATTACTAATAAAATCAAAAATAATTGAAGTACTAAAATTCTTCTTTAAGTTCTTTTCTTCTTCCTGTAGTAAAGAAAAAAACACATGGGTTAAAAAAGCCCCAAAGCCAGCCATAGGTCGGCTTTGCAGTATGCAAATACAAAAAGAAGTGATATCTAAACAAAAACAGCCAAGCTGTAAAAAAAGGTGCGGCCCCCAAAAAGGCCATGGTGAAAAAAGATGTGAAATCCAAGGTGGCGGCCAAGAAATGGCTGTGATGGTAGTTTAATGGTTACATTTTAATAACGACAATTCAGGTGAATTTTGTGCCGCTTGGTCTTGGCACCAAATTCACCTGAATTGTTGTTATTAAAATGTAACCATTAAACTACCATCACAGCCATTTCTTGGCCGCCACCTTGGATTTCACATCTTTTTTCACCATGGCCTTTTTGGGGGCCGCACCTTTTTTTACAGCTTGGCTGTTTTTGTTTAGATTATACTATCTCCTAGCTACTATACCATTTTCTAATTATATTTGCCAGTGTTGTATGCTATCAACTCGGATTTGGTAAGGCTTGGAGGGCTTATACATATGGCTACTTTGGAAGTGGAAGCTCATCAATGCCCATTTGGTTGGGTGAAATACAGTGTACTACTAGAGACCGTTACTTGTCTGAGTGCAGACACAATGGCTGGGGAAACAATGACTGTTCACATTATGAAGATGCTGGCGTAGCCTGCCTTGAAGCAGGTCTGCTATGAGAAACATTGAGCTACAATGATGTGATTTTTATAGGTTGTACTGAGGGTGATATTCGTCTTATTAATGGTTCTGATGTTTATGAAGGCCGTGTGGAAGTGTGTTATAATAAAGAGTGGGGAACTGTCTGTAATATTTGGAGTATAAGTGAAGGAACTGTTGCCTGTCGCCAACTTGGATATTCATTTGTAGGAGTGACCACATCTGCCTCTTTTGGAAGAGGAAAAGGACCAATATGGTTGGATACTTTACAGTGTGAAGGATATGAGACTCAATTAATGGATTGTTACCATGGTGGATTTGGTAACAATGATTGCTCCCATTATGAAGATGTAGGGGTGATTTGTGATAGTAAGTAGCAAAATGTCTGTGTTAGGATTTGTTATTTTGTTTCAAAATTATTGATTCAAATGATGCCCCTAACTATGAATATTGCTTTGTAATGTATCAATAGCACTATCACAATGAATAATAATCATTACATCTCTATGGCAAATAAATGTGGTGCATGCATCAAGCTATGTAAGATATAGAGTTGTCCTGTCAGTACTGAAACTAAATACTAGTAATTTTGTTCCAGTTCCAGTTCTATATAGAACTGTAACAGGGTAGATTATAATAGCTAATTTTGATTTCCTCAAAATGGAACTAAAACTGGAATATAAAAGAATTATCAAGGGATTATCAAGCCTATCATGCAACTAAACTTGAATCGGCTATAATCACACAGAATAAATAAAATTACCAGTACAAGCAAGTACAAGGAAAATTAGGACTTTTTAAATGTATGTATAGTGATTGTTGAAATAAAAATAATGACAAGGGAGACTACTGCTATACCAGGGAATGTTTACTTTCTACTTCAACCCTATAGCTTGTCAATAACATCAGGGGCAGCTCTTCTGAAGTTTCCAGAAACTGGTCAAGTGTGTTCAAGCACTTTAAAGTGTATTTTACAAATTTTGCTTTGGTTTGCAAAAGCATAAGACGTTCAGTTCGAGATACTCTAAGAGCAGTAAATCACTCTAATAAAGTGGCGACGGTATTAGAGAAGGAGTGTAGTAAGCTATGTAGCTATAAATATGGATTTTATGCATATAGTAAGTGGAGGGCAGTTATTCTCAGTATGCAGTTACCTGTTTTGTATCTTCAACAAAATGCTAGCCATGCTCCTGATTAGAAACCAGTCACCAAAAATCCTATGAATATATTCATGACTGAAGTAGGGATTATAAGTACAGGCAGGGGGGTGTATATACCATGTGGAAAATATAATTTTGTTCCATTTCGTTTTATTTCAAATTTCTAAGGAAAGATTCAGTGGCACCAGAAGTATCATAAAACTAGTTTTTCATCCTAACTGTCTATCAATCATGTTTTCAGTTATTTTTCACAGTGCTACTAATGAAGAGCAGTATGAGAAGCAACTCTGTAATCAATCCAGTTGCTATAAAATTATGGGCAATTTCCATTGAGTTGGCACAAGGAAGCTACCTATGCATGAATGAACACCTATATACACCATTAAATAGTTGAG
This sequence comes from Dysidea avara, assembly GCF_963678975.1. Classification (NCBI taxonomy): domain Eukaryota; kingdom Metazoa; phylum Porifera; class Demospongiae; order Dictyoceratida; family Dysideidae; genus Dysidea; species Dysidea avara. The sequence continues at coordinate 31,884,797 of NC_089279.1, forward strand.
AAAGAATGGGACACAAAGGAGGAGTAAGCATAACTTAACCAGTCTATGGCTCAAAAATTCAGTCAGTCAGTTTACATAGTAGAAAATCCAGTTAATTGGAAAAATTAGAAATTATTGAAAACCAGTGGGAGTGTTTGGGGTCACTCTGGAGGCACATTAATCTTAAGTTTGACTATACTGTGAAGGATGATAAGTGAGACTGACTTTTGTGTGTGATTTGGCACAGTGATCCCTACCAAACTGTACAACATGTTTAATAGAAAAGATTGATGCAACACTATAAATGAAGAATGAGAAGTGGAAACAATAACTGGGGGTTCTGTGTTTTTTTCCAATTTAGTGTTTGATATACAGTAATTGATTTCAACTCTTCAATATCATCTTCCATAATTATAGCATCTGAGCTTTGTAACAGTAGTTTAATGAACTAATTGCTTACAGACATATGAACAATCAAATTACGTAACACTCATAACTTAGTACATTATTGGAGGTATGGTGCAGGCTTTTTTTCTGACAGCTGCCCAGACCATGTACCAGCCATATTACGAGCCAGCATTCAATTCCTATATAACACAATCCATATAATATTTGATGATTGTGTGTCATTAAGATAATACCAGATATATAGTTAGTGACAAGTTAAAACAATATCATGCAGCAGATTTCATTAATGAAATATGGCATGCACTATATACTGTGCCTTGGGCTCAACTATGCTGTCTGACCCAGATCTCCTAATCATTTTGTGCAGCTAATGTGCCAGCCTGTACATGATTGACCTGTAAAATAAAACACGACATTACTATGATACTGACAGCACACCTGAATACTGGCACTTGACCATTAACATAACCAACTGTCACTCCTTAGACTCACCCCACAATGCTGTTAGCATCTGTCTAGTAGTACTATTCTTATAGAAACAGAGCAACAAACTCATTGTTATGGTTCCAAAACTGGTATATACTGTATGTAATTCAAATCAGAACTGGAGCTAAAACAACAAGCTGGTATTGGCACAATCATGGACATGGTTTTATACATATGTGTAATGATAATCTTTCTGTCAGTATGTATGTTTGTAGTGATATGTGACTGGACCTGTGAAAAGGGGTCTTATAACCTTTCCAATTAAGTTTGACATGTCATAACTCATCACGTGTTTAACCTATTTGAATTACATTCAGGTATGTTAGGAGTGTAAAGTGACCAAATTTCAGGCTGGTACCATACTCACAAGTGAAGTTATGGCTTGCCAAGTGCATGCATTTGGAAAGGCTATAAACCTGTTTCACAGATCCGGTTACATATGGTGCTTTTTATTATTGTGGTAAATTGGTTCTAGATTCTTATGATGATTCTTATCCTCATCCAACTGGTAACAGATTGTCTGATGTAGCTATTGCTGGTATTACCATTGGTGGATTCCTTGCATTGGTGTTAATTGGCACCTCAGTAATTGTTGGCATCATCTGTTGGAGGCATAACCATGCTAACCGTACTACTCAACAACCAGACCAGCAAATGTTGCTACCATCACTTCCTTCCAATAATCCTCCACCAGACAGACAAACTCAACTACCTGCTGTTTGCTATGCTAATTTAGAATGTACAGGACCAGAACCTCAATATATACCAGAATCATGATCTGACAGAACCACCAACTGATTAATATATTCTTAACTGACATGCCCTGCTTAGATAACAATATTATATATTTTGGGTTTAAAGCCATTATTATTTTGTGATCATATGCTTGTATCTTTTATTGAATTGATTATCCTTACACAACAGTATTCACAGGCTTTAAGCCTTCTCACAGGTCCTTAGTGGAATAGCGTTCAAGTTTACTGTGATTTACTTTGAAAGAGATATCATTATTAATTTTAGGAATATAATTATGTTGCAAAAATTTAGTATAATATTATATATAGACATTTTAACTTTTATAGAATTTTAAACATTTAATTGAGTATTGAATGATGAATAGCGCTAACTTAGTGATAACAACAAAGTCTTTTAATGTAGGTGGTGATCCATGGTCGGTTTGATGTCTTGTTCGAAGATAACTTGCTAGGAACCAAAGTTTCCAGACAGAAGTGACAAGCAGATTTAAAGTCAGTCCACAACTGGTTGATTGGCGTGTCAGTGGTGTTTGAATGCAGATATTCAAACTTCTTTTATGACTTTAGCAATGAATATCTGCATTCATGAGGTTCTACTGTACTCTAGTTTTTACATACCTTTCTGCTTCAGTTTGATGTTCAAATAGATACACATGATTGCATATAATGCTATAAAATGCAAACATGTTTCAATAACCTCAATTTAATTGAATGATTTCTGGACTAATGATGGGGTAAAATGATTAAGCATTTTGAAGCAGTTTTAGAGCATAATAGGTATAGCATAAAATACATTATACTATAAACTCAAGACACTCTAATAAAGCAGTGACTTACTTTAACAGAAGTACACCAGTATTGGCAGAATAGTTCAACATTTTTCCATCAAATTGTTACAACTATAAACTTTGCAAATTGCTGTATGCATATACGATTTTTCTGTAAATTTGTGTATAAAATTAGAGAATAATAATTTATGATGTCAACATTATTGGATAAATTTGGAATAGAATAATGATGACAGTTTTGAGCATGAATAACCATATACAGTATTATTGCAATACTAATGCATACCCTTCCACACTCATATCACTAGATGATACACTGCTAGTATGTAAGTGTTCATCAGCTGACAAACACACTTTGGAAGTTTGTATATGCTGCATTTCTTGAATTTGGTTATCTTGCAATACACCTGACAATAGTTAACAGATGTTAAAACTTACAGTATATGTATGTATGTAAGCTTACTATTTGCATGATATAAATTGTATTGCATGCACTATGATATAGAGACTATCTGCATGCAGCGTTGGGTCATTACTTCAAAAACTTAATTACTAATAAGTTTCATCCTAAGTAAATTACAATTACAGTTATTTGTACGAGTTACTGGTAATTAAGTTGCTCTACATACTGCATACTTGTGCCCCGACCATTAATTACTCACAAGCAATGTAGCCAACTTATCTACGTTCTGCTTGTTTCACAGCCAGAAAAGACTGAAAGGAGTGTGCCTTCTGGAGCTAATTAGTTAGTTATAGCATACTGCACAGTGGGTGAAATTACAGAGTGTTCTAGTTTGTCATAACACAGCTACTAGTTACAAACCAACTATTGTAATTCAGTAATGTAGTTACTATCTATGCAAAAACAGCCAAGTTGAAAAAGGGGTGCAGCCAGACTGCCTTCAAAAGCCTGGGTGAATTGTGAAATCAAGGCCTAAAAAGTTGTGAAATCAAAGGTGGCTGCAATGGTTACAGGGGCGGATCTAGGATTTATAAAAGGGGGGGGGGGGGGGGCTAACTCAAGGTACTAATCTCTTTGGTAGAGGTAGTGAAGCACACTTCCCAGCATGCAAAGCACGGTGGAACTAGGGGGGTCTGGGGGCATGCCCCCCAGGAAAATTTTGAAAAATAGATGCTAAAACACTGCAATTTGGAAACATTTCCACATAAAATTCATAATAATTTCTGCCTGTAGATATTTTATATACTGCCTTTAGATTATAGGTATGGCTCTCTGAAGCATTTTGATAATGGAAAAGTTTGGGTAGGTACAGACAACCAAGTACATGATACACCCTCTCACAATTGCACAACACTGAATAGATACATGTTAGAATAATAATGTTGAAAGTGAAAAATTTTGAAATTTGAACAATACAAGATTGAATCTGAGAGCATTTTCAATGGAAATTGTGAACCTGAATTAAGTATTGTCATACACAAGTAGATGAATGAAGCCCTTTAAACAGACCAATTCATTTCATTGCATGTATAGGTGCAGGCAGATTTGGAAAAATTCCATAACAGAACCAACTGCATGTTTCCAGTGAATGTTCTATTAGAGTAGTTAGCTGACTGCTCTATTAGAGTATCTCGATCTTGTAAACCTCCAATGCTGATTCGGGTCCTTGTTGCATAAATGTTAGCATAAATCCACTGATAATACCTTGGAAAGACGTTTATAAGGTGGTTTTATGGGTATTTGTATTATTAGTGATCATATAATTATGCTAAGACAAAATTTCATTATAATACTCAGCATATTGATCAAGTAAAGCCTAAATATGAAGGGGGGGGGGGGGGGGGGGGGGGGCATCAGCTCCCAAAGCCCCCTCCCCCCCCTGGATCCGCCCCTGGGTTATAATGATAATGCTACCAGCCATTTCATGGCTGCCACCCTTGCCACACCCTTTTTTACAGTTTGACTGTTTTAGCATTTTAGCATGGGTTTCACTTCTTTTTGTATTTTAAATACCCCAAAGCCAGCTATAACCTGGCTTTGAGGCTTATTTTACACAAAAAAATATTGTTCTTCTTATATGCAGATACAATGACAATGATCTAAGACAAACTAGTACTCTGCCAATACAGAAAAAGACCTCAATCTGATATCAAAGCCAAAGGATCTAGTTATGCAATAACTAATCAGCTAGCTAGTACTGATAATTGCTCTACAATTTTGTGTTTGCTTGTTCATACATGGCTATGTCTTTATAAAGTTGCATTGTTACATTATAGTGCCTTCATGCATTTATTTGCATTAGTGTTTTATAACAAAGTAAATTTCTTTCAAGTTAGGTATGCATGATTATATTATTTGTCTATTAGGATTTATATTTTCAGTGGCTGTTCTAGTACTCAATTTTTCATGCAAACATGATAAGTTGCATTTGCTCAGCTTTTAACAAAGCAAATCCTTATGATAGATGATTTCCAGCCTGTTTTCACAAGTTTTGCTCTGCTGTCACAAGTTTTGCTAATATAACACTTATTATGATGATTATGATGATGAAGATTGGTGGGAGTGGATCTTAATGATAGTGTACTACCCCACCGATTGGTACCAAAATGGCTATAAAATTGGCTTCAGTTCAATGGAAGTCTAGAGAAGTCATATAGCATTGTACCCTGTACTACAGAGTTCATTGTGACAAGTATAAGGAAAATTAGGAATTTTAAGTTCGATTAGAGATCATAGAAAAAGGGAGGTCGCCTACACCTTTAGATATGCTAGTGGACATTTAACCCCTACTTCAGTCTATATCCATAACTGAATTAGGGATTAAATGTTCACTAGTGTTCTGCAGGTGTCTACTTTTATCTACTATATGATCCCTCAAAAATTCCTTACACATGTTTATTCTTTAAGGATCATTTAAATTTGTAATTATGTATGATTATACTCTCAAATTGAGTTTTGTATATTAAACAGTATAATAAGGGCGCATTCACATATGTAGGGGCATGTCCCCTTTCAAGTTGAAGAGATACGCTTTTCAAGAGGCCTAGGTCTATCTACTACAACCCAATGAGAAGGTAGCTAGTTCACGAAATTTGTAGAAAGTCGCTACACTCATATTTCAAACCAGCAAAAAGAAACTGCCTCTAGCAGTAGCTCTCAACTGTCTGTACAATCATGGTAAATGTCGAAACCCAACAGTTAGCAGTCAGTTAATGGTAAATGGAGAATTTGTAATTACTGTACTAGTTTATTTACTGTAAATTATGAAATCAAAAGATTTGTTGGTGTATTTTTTGTACATACAAAGAGGCAAATGGGTATCTTTGATTTATCAGAATTTTAAGTTGCATCTGTTTATTAACTGGTGACCAACTGTCACCATGTGCATTATAATCTACTGCATGAGTAGTCGTGCCTTGATCCATTGAAACACTAACTATTTCAGTGCTATGATCTCTTATGGCATTATGCACCCACACTCACTTTCCAATGCACCATTAGATAATGTTTTGGTGGTGTTATCTTCTTTCTCAACTGGTAAACATTTTGTGATGGTTTGCATTGGTTGTGTTTCATGGTTACTCTGAGACTGCAGTTCACCTAGTGGATGATAGAAATGAAATGTACAGTATGAAAATAAAAGCACTCAGCTTGGTATTGAGCCTGATATAGCACTCGGCTTCACCTCGTGCTATATTAGTCTCTCACCCACACCCTCCTGCTTTTATTTCCATTTAACTAGTATTTATAGCATTTCCGTATCAACCGGATACACTTTGGCTTGTGGTCAAAGATGTGGCTCTAGTTTTAGGACACACTTGGCCAGTGGTACACATGTGGCAATACTCTACCTGAGGCAAATGTCACATTGCTGCATGGCAGATCTCATCTTGCTGTGTGGACATGTGGTAGTGTGATGTTGTAATTGGATTGTACTATAGCAGTGCTTTAACTGGTTTAAAAGCATTTTCTTTTGCTCAAAGCATTCATTTTTTAGACTCGAACTGCATCAGTTTTCACCCATCAGACAATCAGTAAGTGTCTATATAGTACAAGATTGGTCTTAAAACAAACAGATAGTATCTTTTTGGCTATACTTCTGATGCCTTAAAATATTATGCACGTGATCAACCATGCTGCAAGTGCTTTATGGAAATAATAGCACTCTAATTGGTTTGATCTTCGCCCATGCAAATACTTTAAGTATATGTATGTGTTCACTTTATGTGTTGTTGATTTTAAGCTCAACTGTACTACTTTACAGTTATTGACTAGCTACGTATACACTGCTTAAAACAACTGAACACAACAATGTATGTACAGCTAAGCACTATAGGAAAGGTCTGCTCATGTAGCTACTTTTGTTCTCCAAGTGGGATGTCTCATTAGATATGTCAGAAAAGTATTGTTTATTAGTTAAGTTGTTCAAGTGATCTAAAATTAATTAAAATCTTTGTGAAGTCTTAGCCCACTAGCTTTCTATTCAGCGAACCTTGAGAAAATATACTGTCAAAGTTTTGAGTTATTATGAGTGCTCCAGGCTATAGTGTTATACAATAATCATGTAGGAAAGTTGATATTTAACTAAGGGCCAGTTGCCACTTGCCAATCTAGGACCATACAGTTATTTAGTCATGGAAAAGTTGAAGTTTGAGCTCACCGAATGTTACCAGCTTTCCAGTAAGTATACCAGTGTACCGTGATAATGATTCAAAGTCATAAGTTTATACATTCACTAGAAGAGTTACTAGACCAATCGTATGATTTGTTTTTTCTTTTTTTTTTCTCCCCCGGGCTGGATGGACTGCCCTTGCCTACCACCCCCAGCACAAAGAAAGCACGTGCTGGACAACTGAATAAAAAGGACCAGATTGCTAAAAGTTTAAAAGTCCCTGTGCTCATCAATGCGGCCCATCTCAGGAGAGGCATCAGAGGAGATGATTTGTTAAGTCTCGTTATTTAATTATTCCGGAAACCACGAATTTTTTTTTCTCAGAAATCTTGAGATGTGAAACCTCGTAGCTGCAGGGCTTTTACGAGTTGCGTACCCCTCGGTTGATATGTGGAAGCAGACGTCCCATACTAAGCGTTATCTGGTGCGGCCGCAGATTAATAAGATTTTATTTATCAATTTAAGATTAAGATAATAGGTGGACGATATCATGTCTTGAAAAATAATTGAATTACACAGAGTTTTACTAGAAATATACGGAAGCTATAGGATTTCTTGGGATTCCAAGTGATTCCAATTTGTGTCACGTCCCGGGCGACAGCAATCGTTAGTACAGAAGTGACACCTCGTTGAGACGTTTCTTGTTTTAACGAGTTCAGCTAAAAATGAAGCTTTTGATATTTTTGAATGTTCTCATCCTTACTTCTATTTTGGCAGGTAGCTATCATGTGTCTATACAGCTTATAGCTATTAATGTTATCTGTTTATTTTTTTAATGTTATTGTATGCCTGTCTGTCACTACTATATATATAATAGATATTATATTATATTATAGCTATTATATAGTGGGGCCGAGACTAGCATTGTAGCCAATTTTTATAGTATGCTGGCTTAGGCTCTTATAGGCCTGTGGTACTATACCAGGCTAGATCTCTTTGCTCTGTTCACCCTCCAGTGTTGCCAAAAGTATAGCATAAAACTGTAAGAAAATCTTGTCACCACTACTATGTAGGCTGTAGCTAGCTAGTTGTGTTTAGCTATCTGTATAGCTAGCTAGTTGTGTTTAGCTATCTGTATAGCTAGCTATACTGTAGCTGTATGATATGTTTTATATTAACTAATTATAGTACAAAAAATTATACTTAAAGCTACTGGCAAGTGCTATAAGCATGCAGTGTAGCCATGTATATATGTATGTATCTTGGGGAAACACCCCTCTGTCTTTTGAGACAAATAATATTATAATGTCGAACATATGTCAAAAAAATGTCATGCTATATGTATCTCGTGAACTGCAACATTCCTGCAGACAGGCCTCTGATAAATTTACTCATAAATTATTTTTTTCTTCTGATCTTTATGTTTTCGCTAGTGTAGGTTCCCTCATTGCTTCAATGTTATGTGACTTACCTTCAGCAAATACAAAACTGAACTGTTCTGAATCATTTTGATACAGTGTATGACCATAATTTCAGAGTAGTATGACCATTTACATTGGCTAATTAAAGTTCCTATTGACTTTTACTCTATGATGCCGTTGTATGGTGGAAACATCTTATGGCTTATGGCCATTAGGCTATTTTCCAAATGCTGCTAAAACATGCCTCGTAATGAAGCCAGATCAACTCAATTTTACTGTTTAATGGTACCAATATACAGATATCTTGTGAGGGTCAACATCACTTGGGTGCTGCAATTGGAACCATATCATTTACAGAAAGCTATGTCTCTAAGGATGCGGTCTGAGGAGATTTTAACTTTATCAAACATTGCTGAAACACATCCCCATAGTGCATGCATTGCTTTTACCCACCATGTCATGCATCGCTGGAACTATGTGATGCATACCATTGAATCAGTGGGTGCTTTTTTCAACCACTCGAAAGAAGCTATTCACCAATACTTCCTTCCTGCTTTAACAGGTCGAATGCCCAGTTGTGAGGTGGAAAGAGAACTGCTTTCACTTCCTTGTTGCTTTGGTGGATTGAACATTTCCAACCCGTTGCAATGATTCCCAGTTTTCATCATCTAAGTTGCTGAGTGCCAGTTTAGTTGCTATGATACAACAGCAGACTGAGGACTTTCATATTCCTTGTCTTCAGCAAGCTTGTTCTACAGTTATATACCATCTATCAGTCCAGACAACAAATATTGACTTCTAGCTTAGCCACTATCAAGTCCCATGTAGATCCTCAGCTTCAATGAGCCATTGAATTAATCAACGTTAATTGTTCTTCACTTTGGTTAACTGCCCTTCCACTTCAAGAGCAGGAATTTCATTTGAACAAAGAAGAATTTAGAGATGCACTGTATTTGAGGTATTGCTGGTAATTGGCAAATATTCCAAGTCACTCTGTGTGTTTGGAACTTCATTCAGTGTTGATCATGCCATGATTTGTCGACATGGTGGCTTGACCTTCATCTGCCATAATGAACTGCGAGATTTAACAGCAGAATGGTTACAAGAAATGTATCATGTTACTGTTGAGCCTCCATTACTGCCACTCAACGGGGAACTAATTACACCATCTTCAGCTAACTGTAGTAATACTGCAAGAGCTGACATCTATGCAAGGGGCTTCTGGGGCAGATGACAAGGTGCATTGTTCAATGTTAGGGTTTTCCATCCCACTGCACCAAGTTATTATCAGAACCAAGTTGCTTGCCTTTTTCATCGACATGAGCTCGAGAAGAAGCATGCATATGGGGATCATATATGTAATGTTGATTTTGAATCTTTCACCCCACTTGTTTTTTCTTCAACTTTTGGTAATTTGGGCAAGAACGTTAATATTTTCTACAACCGTCTGGCAGACCTTTTATCACAGAAGTACAATACCTCTTACAACCAGACACTTCCCTGGATGCACTGTGCTTTGTTGTTTTTACTGTTACTTCTGCTGTACTGGCCATTCAAGGGAGCAGAAAGCTGCAGTCAACAGAGCTCCCTGTTGTCTCCACTGAGCTGTGTTTAGTGGAGAGCCACATTCTTGTTGGTTAGGTTTTGTTTGTTTTATTTCATTCTAATTTATGTTGTTATTGTAGGCAAATACACATAACTATCTAACAAGTAAAAAAAGTAAAATTTAAAAAAAAGCTATAGCTGTTTGCACAATATTCTATCAGTATCATTGTTTAGCTTCACCCCAATTCAATCAGACCAATCATCATTATTATTATTAGAACTCCATCATATTTTACCAATTCAACTTTCTTTCTGTGTAAAGGCACTCATTTGTGGAGATTCCTTGCCAGCTGACATTAAAATCTCCATTATACTTATCCTAATTTCATTGCTGTGCCAAATGCCATCTTTGTCATTAATGTAATGGTATTGTGTGTGGTGTGTATTATCTTTACATGTACTTATATGTTTGGTTTTTGTATCACTCTAACAAGGAAGAATAGTATTGTTGTGCTAGAGTTTAAAATAATATCAATGAATCTGAAGTCAGTTGTAGCCAACTGCCTGGCTAAACTAAACCTATTTAATGTAGATGAAATTGTTCAATGTTTGGTTTGTCGGTTCATAGCTAAAAATACTGATTTCAAGTCTGGCACAACAAAGCTTGTGGATAGCTACTTGTTTACTGCATAATTATATGTACATATGTGCATACATAGTTACCTGCAGCTGGTTATCCAAACTTAGATCATATGTGTGAATTGGGAATGTGGGAATAACTACACACTGTCATATAACGGGTCATGTCAGCACTAAAAAGGAATAATTATTACTGTATAATCAATTAATAGTGGCTGGAAAAAGCATGATGGCATAGAAATGTTGAAAAGTAGCCAAATTTTATGCTCCCACATACCCTAGTTCTGATGGGAGCAAAGAACAGGCATGTGTCTTTCCATGTACTTCAAAAGACAGTGAAACCCCTTCACATTATAATTTTATTTCATATCAGAAGAACATGTAATGCTATTTTTCTTATTATATATTAATAACCTAGACACAATTGACATCATCATAAGTATTATGAATGCACTTCAAGAAAATAATTGTACGGGTAAATAATTTATTCATGTATGCAAATTAATTTCGATACTGGATGTTGTCACAATTTAAGACTGGCATAAAGAATGAGTGAATATAGAGCATGATACAATGATAAAGATGTAATGTAAAAACTTTGTTTGCTATATAATTAATTAACATTCATTCTTGGCTGCTCCATAATCAGTTGTTTTGCCGGTTTATAGTTTCTTTTACTTTCGTGAATGTGCCTTAGCTATACCTTTGTGTGGAGGATTATGTTACGTACTACAGGAAACATTTGAGTACACCCTTTAATTTTGATGCTTGTTTGATTTTTATTTGATGTTTGTTGTTTCATTTCAGTGTTTGTTGTTTCATTTCAATGTTTGTGTTTCATTTCAATGTTTGTTGTTTCATTTTGATGTTTGTGTTTTCATTTTAATCTTTGTTTACAACATGTATTGTGTTGCTTCTATTGTGTAATTTCTACATAAATGCTTTTGCCAACGTTGCATCATCCAAAATTCTGTCTCAAAAAACCATCATAAGAATATCATATGCAATGAAAATCACCTTTACAGAGTATTCTAGTCCATCTATCATCAATTATAGCATTAAAAACACTTACAGGTGGCTGGATATTGAATTTTAAGCTGTAAGAACCTAAAAAGCCTGCATGCCTGAATACAGTACAATAGTCACAAGGCTAGAGGCCAAAACGAAACAGTGCATGTGCATGGCCATCATTTCACACCACAATAACAAACTCACAGGTGACATGTGCCTTTCTGGTTCTGATGAGTGTCTGGTTTCTGCTCTTTGTCATTCCTTTTATTGTCATTTACATAGTAAAACAAGTTTTATCAAGGAACCAGGTATCATTAAATGGTACAGAGTTGCTGTCATTTAAAATTATTTCCTTGACTTTAGATGTTTTGTTTTTGTTCTATTTTGATGTTGCAGTTTTTCTTTTTTGTTTGCTTTTGTGTCGTATGAAATTAGCTCTTGTTAATTTATATATATATTTTGTTTTATGTGTATATTTGTGACTGGGCCTGTGAAAATAGGGCATGTGGGCACAAACTACATCCTGTCACACTACAGGTAATATCTCAGTACTGGAACAGAATATTTGCATTCTGTAACTTGCATCATACAGCAAATAGCACGCTTACTAAGAACTGCAAATTGCATTGCCATAGTGTAATAATACAAAAGGCTATGGGTGATGAAAGTTTGAAAAAGTAGGAAAAAATCATTAGCCCAAATGCCCTACTTTTGCAGACCCAGTCACATTTGTAGCTATGCATGTATGTGTGTAGGGCTCCACTGAAAATCATTTATACTGAATGATTACATTTACATAGTTGTTTTCTTCTCAAACCATACCAATGTATCAATTCTCCATAACACTCTCCTTTGAGGATGATAGTTAGATGCCACAAAACTATTTGAAGTACTTTAGAAGTAGTACATAAATGCATGTACATAGCTGCAAAAATGACTGCATGCAACATAGAACATGCCAATGACCATCTATAGTTGCAATCAGTAGTAAGCAAGACATGGCATTGAACCATGCCTCTTTAATCTATTCTGTATAGCTCAGAAACAAGATAAAGGTACTCTAATAAAGCAGCCACAGCCACACGTGCATATCATGGCTAAGTATGAAAAAGTTAACAATTAAAGATAATAAAAATCAAATAGGGTTCCAGCAATAAAATGAATTGAAACAAGTACTGTAGTTAGCCTATGTGGAAACATCCTTACTTTGGTACCGTATAGCACAAAAGTTTAACAAGGGAAAATTTTGATGAAATTGATGATTTGCTAGCAATTCATCAAAATGTTTCTCGTCAAAATACTGAATTATCTAATTTGTCAAAGTTTCCCTTGTTAAACTTTTGTGCTATGTGGTATTGAACAGACTGTGGTAATATGCCAATATACCAGCTGCCATCATTTTATTGCTTCACGACTTTTAATGCTAGTTTATATTTTTAAACTATAAGTTTGTTTGGTTGTGCAACAAAACTGTTTGTGACAATATTTAAAAATGTGTATCATTTAAAAATCTGCAAATAAATATTAAGATCAATATACATACAATTATTGCATGTATATGTATTGGAAACAGCCAAACTTATCTACATTATTTGTACCATTACCCACTATACACATTAAACTTTTTCTGGGATCAGCATGCAGAATTACTAAGCTCATATATAGTAAGGATAGTTTCCTTATGTTGTTTTAAACCTTTAATGTGTATGTAAACGTAAACTGTAACACTGTGATGTGTTTATTGCATGGATTATGCTGCTAGCAAAGGCCAATGCAGTGAGAGCCCCAGTTCGTCTAACAAATGGTGATAACCAATTTGAAGGTCGTGTTGAAGTATACTACAATGGACGATGGGGAACGGTTTGTGATGATAACTGGGATATGGTGGATGCCAAGTATGTAACTGCTAAATGTGACACTCAGCAAAACCCCACAGTTTTCAACAAAACATATTTCTGATAGAAAAACATTGGAAAATTAAATAATGGGTGAAATAAAATGTGCTACTGTATATAGAAAAGTTTTCACAACTTAAATTGCAATGTTACACAGTAAAGTAAAGTTAAACCTTTGTACAACATCTTGTTCACCTGTTTGGAGAAATAAAATAACTTTGTATGGTTTCTCTAGCCAAAATGGTATCAGTGGTATATACATTTGATTTATTTATGATGGACAGGAGTGCATGTAAACATTGTTGCCTTCCATTCTTTACATTTGCAATACCTTTAGAGTTCAGCCTTGTATGCATGCTTAGATAAATACACAGTTAAAACTATACTTCAATGGATTTGGTAATTCATAGTTTGAGCCAAGTCCCAAATATATAGAGCAATTATGCACACACAATTTATGACTACACATTTAAGCAACTTTTGCTTGTCATCAATATAGTTACTGTGCAAATGTTATTTCTTTGATTTTTAGCACTATAATTCTAAAACTACTCACCATAGTAGGCTATACTATGGTAACCCATTTCTTTTACATTGTAGACTGTACTATAGTACCTATGAGGCAATAAAAATAATTTCAGAAATGGTGCAAACTAAGTAGGATGGTCACATATCAGATGGTGTTCTGTTTGCATAATTATACTATCTCCTAGCTGCTATACCATCTTCTCTATTATATTTGCCAGTGTTGTATGCTATCAACTTGGATTTGGTAAGGCTCACAGGGCTTATACAGGTGGCTACTTTGGAAGTGGAAATTCAACAATGCCCATTTGGTTGGATGGTGTACAGTGTACTGCAGGAGACCGTTACTTGTCTGAGTGTAGACACAATGGCTGGAGAAACAATGACTGTTCACATTCTGAAGATGTAGGGCTGGTTTGTGATTGTAAGTAGTGATGTGATGTGATGTGATGTGATGTGATGTGATGTGATGTGATGTGATGTGATGTGATGATGTGATATAGCAATGTGATGTGATGTGAAGTAGAGATGTGATGTTTGGATTTGTTAGAGATGGGATTCAAAAGTTTCAATATATTGCCCTAATACAGTGATGTATTGCAATGATGTACAGACTGCAGATCTTCTCTATTCTAATTCCACAGCAATGCTAACTCAATAATTTGGTTGTAAACTAGTATCTGCATTTCAAATTATATGTTATGTATGTAATAATTATGTCAATGCACTCTACCGTGTGTACTTAGGTCTTTGATGTACTACAGCCAGATCCGGAATCACATCAGTGCCTGTATCACTGTTTTAAGTATTGTGACACGGCAACCTATTGATCTATCATCCCATCTCTATGATTTGTATTTTTGTCATATTAAATTTTACAACCAATGAAGTGGGAGTCCATGCACCGGGCTAAACAGTAATGAAATATAATAATACTAAAATATGACTATGCGGAATAATACATCTTCAACATGTGAGGCCAATGATAAAGTAGGGATTTTTCTCACATAAAGACGTTGTACTAATACTCACTACATGTTCTACCAATAGATAGGGGAAGGATCATGTGGAAGCAGTTATTATATTATAGTACTGTTATTTATATGCAATGCTGTAAAACGGGTTGAAAATGAAATGTAGTGGCCATTTATCTTTTCAGTAATTGATATTTTAAGGAGTGCTTTCAAATGCATACTTATAATTTTATGATATGTCTGGTGAATGTGTATACAGGTTCATCAGTCATAATTAGCTGCAAAAAAAGTAAACAAACCCAGGCTAGGCTATATAGACTGAAGTAGGAATTAAATGTTCACTAGCATATCTATATCTGCAGGCATACAAGCGACCTTCCTTGTTTCATTATTTTTATTTTTATGATCCCTAATTCCTAATTTTGTCTTAGTAGTTTTCTACTGACTGATTTACTGATACCTTCAAACAAGCATAAATCTATAGTTAACAGCAAAGACTACAAGCTTGATTTGTTCACTGTTAGGTGTTGTTTCAGGTGACCTAACATCATGGATTTATATAACTTTTGATAGCACCATGAGGTGTTGATTCATAGTAGCATATGAACATCATGCAAGAAAAAAATGTAAGTCATTTGTAATTTTTGCAACACCTTTCTAACAGTTGAGGTTTTGTAATTAGATTGGTTGTAGACTTGCCATTTTCCACCATGGACAACAGTCTGTTTACTAGAACATGACCCCTTATTGATTTAGTTCTATTTATAATAGTATGTACAATGAAAATAGAATAGTGGTCATTGGAGGCTATAATTTCATATTATTATACTCTAATACAGCAACCACCCTAATAGAACAGTCAACGTTTGTGTGCTATAACAAAAAATGAAATAATATGTTAAAGCATTAATTTAAAAATTAAGTAGGAATCCAAGCGATAAAAGGAATGAATGATGGTATTACAGCACAGCTCAGTGTGAAATCTCTTTTTTGGCATAGAACAAAGTGATTGCTATAACATGTCTATGTAGGGATTTTCTCACAGAGCTATGCTGTGCTACCATCATTCATCTTGTTTCACTACTTTTTATTTATTGGATCCCGTCTGCATAACTTCCAAGTCCTTTACATGTTTTATTTAAAGTATGTTTCAGCTCACTATATAGTTTCAGCCCTAGGAACTTTCAAAACTACACTATACTGACTGTACCCATGAAAAAGTAGTTGCAAGACTCACAAGGTCATTCCTGCTAGATTCCTGCATGGAAAATGTCACTTTGTAATAAGAGGCAAGAATCTTAAGAACATGCTATGCACTGCAAGAGTGTTACACGGAGATGTCCCTATAAGTCTTGCAAGAATCTTGTAGGTCATTTATTTCTGAGTATTCTGATAGACACGTGCACAGCATAATGTATCATGCAAAATGGACTTACAGACTGGGTTGGAAACAGCCACTTAACAATAATCCCAGCTTAATCTAGCTTTTGTAATGCTAAGGACACCAGTATTGAGCTACCACAGCTGATACTCCTCTTCCTTATTAAGGTTGTACATGTACTAGTTTCTGTGAAACACATTGTACTTACATCTAGTATAGCCATAGAGGTCATTGTCAGTCATCACAAATTTGAATCCTTTGTCCAGTACTTAGCTGTGTAGATTAGGCTTCAGTAATGGACCAGAAAGTATTTTTTGCTTATACGAGTGTGTATCCACTATTAATTATAAATAAACTAGCTATGTACCACCCTAAAAGCTAAAGCTCAAATATTGTCATACATTTCAGTTGCAAATGTTCTAATGTATTGGTGCATGGGTAATCTTTGTGATCTAGTAGTATCAGCAGTTGTACCATATAGAGGGAAACTTTGGCAGGGGTAAACTTTGGTGAATAGCAAGCTAAATTGCATTTAGTGAAATAAACTTTGGATATGCTAGTCTGCATGAGGTGCTACAAGTAATTTAGACTATGGTACAGCTCATTTAGAGGGTTACTAAATCACTTAGTCACCTGGCATGCTCATTTAGTCACCTACACAAGTTCATTTAGTAACCCGCCCTCAGGCAATTTGTACTTGAAAAATAATTATAACACGAAAGATACACTGGAGTACTGTAATGCAATTCTTCTCCGTGTTCTGCGATATAATTCTGGACAAATAGTAGACTAAACGGCGTATCTACTGTAGCTCTAGCCATTACTCTGGTTACCGGTAGAATAATTATTTTTGTGAGCGCTGTAAGGACTTCAGGAAGAAACCGTTCTGCCGTTCTGCATTGCTCTTTCACCCCACCCTAATGCTCTGGCTATAAAGGTATATACTTTAAGCCATAGTCTAAATAAGTTAGACACCACGACCAACGGGAACTAAGCGATTTAGTAACCCCTTTGGCCCTTAGTAGCGCCCTCGCTGCGCTCGGGACGCTACAGCCTCGGGCCATTGGGGTTACTAAATCGCTTAGTTCCCTTGGTCTTGGTGTCTAACTATTATTTGGGGGTTAAATTTTGGTGAATTTGTAGCAAATTGCCAGATTCGCCAAAGTTTTCCCTTGCCTAAGTTTCCCTCTATACAGTACCTCGATATAATGGTGTTTCCAGCATTACAAGAACTAGATAATGCCTGGATTATTGTCAAGTCCAGAAGTATGTAAGCTATATGGGTGCTCAATAAAACATTCATAACTACTTTTTAGTTCTCCCCATAAACAGGTAAATCAATCACTGGGTGATTTATATATATCTCATGCATCCTTCCTACAAAAGAAAACTGCTATAATGAAAATAATGTTGTGATGTTATAATTTGTTGGAATTAATAATCTCTACTAGCTATCTAGTAAGATTCCTAATATATAATTCAAATTAATATTAATATAAGTTTGTTTGGTTATCCAGCAAAACATCTTTGTGTCAGCTTTGATGAATTAAAGTTGAGATCAAGCTACGTACATACATCATTGCATATCCATTCATTTGTTAGATGCCAATGCAAACTTATCAGTAATTTTGCACCCACTACAGTATAATTAATAGTTATGCAAAACACTATACACATATAAGTAAAATATACTGCCCTATCTGAAGTCTGTATTACAGAATGATTGTTTTAATAAACTCTTATGATACTAATGATAATTACTTATATTGTTTGGTATGATGTACATAACACTGTGGTGTGTTTGTTGCATGGATTTATGCTGTTAGCAACGACCAGAGCCCCAGTTCGTCTAACAAATGGTGATAACCAATTTGAAGGTCGTGTGGAAGTATACTACAATGGACAATGGGGAACAGTTTGTGATGATAACTGGGATATGGTGGATGCCAAGTATGCAATTGCTGAATGTGACACATGTAATTGTCTCAGCAAGAACCCATGATAGTTTGCACCAAAACATTTTCTAATATAACACATTGGTGAAATAATGGACTATACATAAATTGGTAATCCATTCCTTTTATGCTGTAGATTGTACTGTATGGGGCAATAAAAAGAATCTAGAAACAGTGCAGATTAAGTAGGATGGTTGCATATTAGATGATATTCTGTTTGCATAATTATACTATCTCCTAGCTATATACTATACCATTTTCTAATTATATTTGCCAGTGTTGTATGCTATCAACTTGGATTTGGTAAGGCTCGCAGGGCTTATACAAATGGCTACTTTGGAAGTGGAAGCTCATCAATGCCCATTTGGTTGGGTGAAATACAGTGTACTACTAGAGACCGTTACTTGTCTGAGTGCAGACACAATGGCTGGGGAAACAATGACTGTTCACATTATGAAGATGCTGGCATAGCTTGCCTTGAAGCAGGTCTGCTATGAGAAACGTTGAGCTACAATGATGTGATTTTTATAGGTTGTACTGAGGGTGATATTCGTCTTGTTAATGGTACTAATGTTTATGAAGGCCGTGTGGAAGTGTGTTATAATAAAGAGTGGGGAACTGTGTGTAATTTTCATGATAGCTGGGGTATAAGTGAAGGAACTGTTGCCTGTAGCCAACTTGGATATTTATTTGTAAGTGTGACCACATCTGCCTCTTTTGGAAGAGGTAAAGGACCAATATGGTTGGATTATTTACAGTGTGAAGGATATGAGACTCAATTAATCGATTGTTACCATGGTGGATTTGGTAACAATGATTGCTCCCATTATGAAGATGTAGGAGTGATTTGTGATAGTAAGTAGCAAAATGTCTGTGTTAGGATTTGCTATTTTGTTTCAAAATTATTGATTCAAATGATGCCCCTAACTATGAATATTGCTTTGTAATGTATCAATACTGTAGCACTATCACAATGAATAATAATCATTGCATCTCTATGGCAAATAAATGTGGTACATACATCAAGCTATGTAAGATATAGAGTTGTCCTGTCAGTACTGAAACTATAGCTAAGTACCAGTAATTTTGTTCCAGTTCCAGTTCTATATAGGACTGTAACAAGGTAGATTATAATAGCTAATTTTGATTTCCTCAAAATGGAACTAAAACTGGAATATAAAGGAATTATCAAGGGATTATCAAGCCTATCATGGAACTAAACTGGAATTGGCTATAATCATACAGAATAAATAAAATTACCAATACAAGCAAGTACAAGGAAAATTAGGACTTTTTAAATGTATGTAGTGATTGTTGAAATAAAAGTAATGACAAGGGAGACTACTGCTATACCAGGGAATGTTTACTTACTACTTCAACCCTATAGCTTGTCAATAACATCAGGGGCAGCTCTTCTGAAGTTTCCAGTAACTGGTCAAGTGTGTTCAAGCACTTTAAAGTGTATTTTACAAATTTGCATTGGTTTGCAAAAGCATAAGATGTTCAGTTCGAGATACTCTAATAGAGCAGTAAATCACTCTAATAAAGTGGCCACGATATTAGAGAAGGAGTGTAGTAAGCTATGTAGCTATAAATAAGGATTTTATACATATAGTAAGGGGAGGGTAGTTATTCTCAGTATGCAGTTAACTGTTTTGTATCTTCAACAAAATGCTAGCCATGCTCCTGATTAGAAACCAGTCACCAAAACTCCTATTAATATATTCATGATTGAAGTAGGGAGTAAGTACAGGCAAGGGGGTGTATATACCATGTGGAAAATATAATTTGTTCCATTTCATTTTATTTCAAATTTCTAAGGAAAGATTCAGTGGCACCAGAAATATCATAAAACTAGTTTTTCATCCAAACTGTCTATCAATCATGTTTTCAGTTATTTTCACAGTGCTACTAATGAAGAGCAGTATGAGAAGCAACTCTGTAACCAATCCAGTTGCTATAAAATTATGGGTAATTTCCATTGAGTTGGCACAAGGAATCTACCTATGCATGAATGAACATCTATATACAGCATTTTGAGAAAGAATGGGACACAAAGGAGGAGTAAGCATAACTTAACCATAGTCTATGGCTCAAAAATTCAGTCAGTCAGTTTACATAGTAGAAAATCCAGTTAATTGGAAAATTAGAAATTATTGAAGAGTGTTTGGGGTCACTCTGGAGGCACATTAATCTTAAGTTTGACTATACTGTGAAGGATGATAAGTGAGACTGACTTTTGTGTGTGATTTGGCACAGTGATCCCTACCAAACTGTACAACGTGTTTAATGGAAAAGATTGATGCAACACTATAAATGAAGAATGAGAAGTGGAAACAATAACTGGGGGTTCTGTTTTTTTTTTCCAATTTAGTGTTTGATATACAATAATTGATTTCAACTCTTCAATATCATCTTCCATAATCATAGCATCTAAGCTTTGTAACAGTAGTTTAATGAACTAATTGCTTACAGATATATAAACAATCAAATTACATAACACTCATAACTTAGTACATTATTGGAGGTATGGTGCAGGCTTTTTTATGACAGCTGCCCAGACCATGTACCAACCATATTACGAGCCAGCATTTGATTCCTATATAACACAATCCATATAATATTTGATGATTGTGTGTCATTAAGATAATACCAGATATATAGTTAGTGACAAGTTAAAACAATATCATGCAGCAGATTTCATTAATGAAATATGGCATGCACTATATACTGTGCCTTGGGCTCAACTATGCTGTCTGACCCAGATCTCCTGATCATTTTGTGCAGCTAATATGCTAGCCCGTACATGATTGACCTGTAAAATAAAGCACGACATTACTATGATACTGACAGCATACCTGAACACTGGGACTTGACCATTAACATAACTAACTGTCACTCCTTAGACTCACTCCACAATGCTGTTAGCATCTGTCTAGTAGTACTATTCTTATAGAAACAGAGCAACAATTCATTGTTATGGTTCCAGAACTGGTATATACTGTATGTAATGCAGATTAGAACTGGAACTGAAACAGCAAGCTGGTTTTGGAACAATCATGGACATGGTTTTATACATATGTGTAATGATAATCTTTCTGTCAGTATGTATGTTTGTAGTGATATGTGACTGGACCTGTGAAAAGGGGTCTTATAACCTTTCCAATTAAGTTTGACATGTCATAACTCATCACGTGTTTAACCTATTTGAATTACATTCAGGTATGTTAGGAGTGTAAAGTGACCAAATTTCAGGCTGGTACCATACTCACAAGTGAAGTTATGGCTTGCCAAGTGCATGCATTTGGAAAGGCTATAAACCTGTTTCACAGATCCGGTTACATAAATTATGGTGCTTTTTATTATTGTGGTAAATTGGTTCTAGATTCTTATGATGATTCTTATCCTCATCCAACCGGTAACAGATTGTCTGATGTAGCTATTGCTGGTATTACCATTGGTGGATTCCTTGCATTGGTGTTAATTGGCACCTCAGTAATTGTTGGCATTATCTTTTGGAGGCATAACCATGCTAACCGTACTACTCAACAACCAGACCAGCAAATGTTGCTACCATCACTTCCTTCCAATAATCCTCCACCAGACAGACAAACTCAACTACCTGCTGTTTGCTATGCTAATTTAGAATGTACAGGACTAGAACCTCAATATATACCAGAATCATGATCTGACAGAACCACCAACTGATTAATATATTCTTAACTGACATGCCCTGCTTAGATAACAATATTATATATTTTGGGTTTAAATCCATATTATTTTGTGATCATATGCTTGTATCTTTTATTGAATTGATTATCCTTACACAACAGTATTCACAGGCTTTAAGCCTTCTCACAGGTCCTTAGTGGAATAGCGTTCAAGTTTTCTGTGATTTACTTTGAAAGAGATATCATTATTAATTTTAGGAATATAATTATGTTGCAAAAATGTAGTATAATATTATATATAAACATTTTAACTTTTATAGAATTTTAAACATTTAATTGAGTATTGAATGATGAATAGCGCTAACTTAGTGATAACAACAAAGTCTTTTAATGTAGGTGGTGATCCATGGTCGGTTTGATGTCTTGTTCGAAGATAACTTGCTAGGAACCAAAGTTTCCAGACAGAAGTGACAAGCAGATTTAAAGTCAGTCCACAACTGGTTGATTGGCGTGTCAGTGGTGTTTGAATGCAGATATTCAAACTTCTTTTATGACTTTAGCAATGAATATCTGCATTCAAACACCACTGAGGTTCTACTGTACTCTAGTTTTTACATACCTTTCTGCTTCAGTTTGATGTTCAAATAGATACACATGATTGCATATAATGCTATAAAATGCAAACATGCTTCAATAACCTCAATTTAATTGAATGATTTCTGGACTAATGATGGGGTAAAATGATTAAGCATTTTGAAGCAGCTTAAGAGCATAATAGGTATAGCATAAAATACAATATACTATAAACTCAAGACACTCTAATAAAGCAGTGACTTACTTTAATTAACAGAAGTACACCTATATTGGCAGAATAGTTCAACATTTTTTCCATCTAATTGTTACAACTATAAACTTTGCAAATTACTGTATACATAATACCGTTTTTCTGTAAATTTGTGTATAAATAGAGAATATGATGTCAACATTATTGGATAAATTTGGAATAGAATAATGATGACAGTTTTGAGCATAAATAACCATATACAGTATTATTGCAATACCTCTCATTGTAATGCATACCCTTCCACACTCATATCACTAGATGATACATTGCTAGTATGTAAGTGTTCATCAGCTGACAAACACACTTTGGAAGTTTGTATATGCTGCATTCCTTGAATTTGGTTATCTTGCAATTCACCTGACAATAGTTAACAGATGTTAAAACTTACAGTATATGTATGTATGTAAGCTTACTATTTGCATGATATAAATTGTATTGCATGCATTATGATATAGAGACTATCTGCATGCAGCGTTGGGTCATTACTTCAAAAACTTAATTACTAATAAGTTTCATCCTGAGTAAATTACAATTACAGTTATTTGTACGAGTTACTGGTAATTAAGTTGCTCTACATACTGTATACTTGTGCCCCGACCATTAATTACTCACAAGCAATGTAGCCAACTTATCTACGTTCTGCTTGTTTCACAGCCAGAAAAGAGTGAAAGGAGTGTGCCTTCTGGAGTTAATTAGTTAGTTATAGCATACTGCACAGTGGGTGAAATTACAGAGTGTTCTGGTTTTGTCATAACACAGCTACTAGTTACAAACTAACTATTGTAATGTAGTAATGTAGTTACTATCTATGCAAAAACAGCCAAGTTGAAAAAAAGGGTGCAGCCAGACTGCCTTCAAAAGCCTGGGTGAAAGAGTTGTGAAATCAAGGTCTCAAATGCTGAGTGAAAAAGTTGCATTGTGAAATAAAAGGTGGCTGCAATGATTATAATGATAATGCTACCAGCCATTTCATGGCCGCCACCTTTGCCACACCCTTTTTTACAGTTTGACTGTTTTAGCATGGATTTCACTTCTTTTTGTATTTTAAATACCCCAAAGCCAGCTATAACCTGGCTTTGAGGCTTATTTTACACAAAAAAATTATTGTTCTTATATGCAGATACAATGGCAATGATATAAGACAAACTAGTACTCTGCCAATACAGATAAAGACCTCAATCTGATATCAAAGCCAAAGGATCTAGTTATGCAATAACTAATCAGCTAGCTAGTACTGATAATTGCTCTATAATTATTTTTGTGTTTGCTTGTTCATGCATGGCTATGTCTATATAAAGTTGCATTGTTGCATTATAGTGCCCTCATGCATTTACTTGCATTAGTGTTTTATAACAAAGTAAATTTCTTTCAAGTTAGGTATGCATGATTATATTATTTGTCTAATAGGATTTATATTTTCAGTGACTGTTCTAGTACTCAATTTTTCATGCAAACATGATAAGTTGCATTTGCTCAGCTTTTAACAAAGCAAATCCTGCACCTTTTATAATAGATGATTTCCAGCCTGTTTTCACAAGTTTTGCTCTGCTGTCACAAGATTTGCTAACATAGCACTTCTTATGATGATTATGATGATGAAGATTGGTGGGAGTGGACCGAGTGGTTCTTAATCATAGTGTACTACCCCACCGATTGGTACCGAAATGGCTATAAAATTGGCTTCATTTCAATGGAAGTCTAGAGAAGTCATGTAGCATTGTACCCTGTACTACAGAGTTTATTGTGACAAGTATAAGAAAAATTAGGAATTTTAAGTTCGATTAGTGATCATAGAAAAAGGGAGGTCACCTACACCTTTAGATATGCTAGTGGACATTTAATCCCTACTTCAGTCTATATCCATAACTGAATTCAGGGGCGGATCCAGAGTTTGGAAAGGGGGTGCACTTTGCTACTGAAAAAAGTTGAAGAGCATAAAAAAAAAGTCACAACAATAATAATGGCTGTCCTTTACCAAATGTATATACTATAAAGTATATAAAGATCCTTATTCAGATCCTTATTCATGCCTTTATGGTTCATAGTTAAGCTACACTGCCTCATGAACACTGTGACTGCTTTATTAGAGTGACCGCTCTATTAGAGTATCTCGATCTTGTATGGGGGTGGGGGGGGGGGCACATGCCCCTGTGCCCCTCCCCCAGGATCCGCCACTGGAATTAGGGATTAAATGTCCACTAGTGTTCTGCAGGTGTAGACGACCCCTACTTTTTTCTACTGTATGATCCCTAATCATACTCAAAATTCCTTAGGCCAATGAAACTTGATTACCAGTTTCGCGCGCAGATTTTTGAAAATTTGATGCGGGCGGGCGGTTATTATTCATTATTCATTATTTTCCAAAAGGCACAACACACATCCCAAACATGAAGATTTCTGCCAAAAAAGTGAGTCTACATTGATTACTCCTGCATTAAATAGCTAAAATACGTTACTAATCCATATAACAAGTGATTTTTCCATTAGAGTATAGCTCATTGCTCCATTAGAGTAAAAGTGACTGTTCTATTAGAGTATTTCAATCTGAAATACCAATAATGAAATTCCATGCGGGTGTATCAAAAGCATGCGGGCGATGACGCGAAACTGCTAATCAAATTTCATTGGCCTTACACATGTTTATTTTTTAAGGATCATTTAAATTTGTAATTGTAAATAATTTATGTATGATTATACTCTCGAATTGAGTTTTGTATATTAAACAATATAATAAGTGTGCATTCACATATATAGGGGGCATGTCCAAGTTGAAGAGATACGCTTTTCAAGAGACCTACTACAGCCCAATGAGAAGGTAGCTAGTTCACGAAGTTTGTAGAAAGTCGCTACACTCATATTTCAAACCAGCAAAAAGAAACCGCCTCTAGCAGTAGCTCTCAACTGCCTGTACAATCATGGTAAATATCGAAACCCAACAGTTGGCAGTCAGTTAATGGTAAATGGAGAATTTGTAATTACTGTACTAGTTTATTTACTGTAAATTATGAAATCAAAAGATTTGTTGGTGTATTTTTTGTACATATAAAGAGACAAATGGGTATCTTTGATTTATCAGGACTTTAAGTTGCATCTGTTTATTAACTGGTGACCAACTGTCACCATGTGCATTATAATCTACTGCATGAGTAGCCGTGCCTTGATCCATTGAAACACTAGATATATGTAGAAACTATTTCAGTGCTATGATCTCTTATGGCATTATGCATCCACACTCACTTTCCAATGCACCATTAGATAATGCTTTGGTGGTGTTATCTTCTTTCTCAACTGGTAAACATTTTGTGATGGTTTGCATTGGTTGTGTTTCATGGTTACTCTGAGACTGCAGTTCACCTAGTGGATGATAGAAATGAACATTTATATAAGCACATTATATTCAGTATATACAACAGTACAATCCAATTACAACATCACACTACCACATGTCCACACAGCAAGATGGGATCTGCCATGCAGCAATGTGACATTTGCCTCAGGTGGAATATTGCCACATGTGTACAGCACTGGCCAAGTGTGTCCTAAAACTAGAGCCACATCTTTGACCACAAGCCAAAGTGTATCCGGTTGATACAGAAATGCTATAAATACTAGTTAAATGGAAATAAAAGCAGGAGGGTGTGGGTGAGAGGCTAATATAGCACGAGGTGAAGCCGAGTGCTATATCAGGCTCAAGACCAAGCTGAGTGCTTTTATTTTCACACTGTACAAGCATAGCAGTGCTTTAACTGGTTTAAAAGCATTTTCTTTTGCTCAAAGCATTCATTTTTTAGACTCGAATAGCATCAGTTTTCACCCATCGGACAATCAGTAAGTGTCTATATAGTACAAGATTGGTCTTAAAACAAACAGATAGTATCTTTTTGGCTACTTCTGATGTCTTAAAATATTACGCACGTGATCAACTATGCTGCATTTTCCATTCAGTGCTTTATGGAAATAATAGCACTCTAATTGGTTTGATCTTCGCCCATGCAAATACTTTAAGTATATGTATGTGTTCACTTTATGTGTTGTTGATTTTAAGCTCAACTGTACTACTTTACAGTTATTGACTAGCTACGTATGCACTGCTTAAAACAACTGAGCACAACAATGTATGTACAGCTAAGCACTATAGGAAAGGTCTGCTCATGTAGCTACTTTTGTTCTCCAAGTGAAATGTCTCACTAGCTATATGCCAGAAAAGTATTGTTTATTAGTTAAGTTGTTCAAGTGATCTAAAATTATTTGAAATCTTTGTGTAAGTCTTAGCCCACTAGTAGCGATTCCGGGAGAATTTTAAAATTGATGGAAATAGTTTTTATTTAGCATAGCCTTGTGCAGTACTCCCTAAGGATCTCATAAACACTTAGTTTTTAAAAATCCGTCATAGGATGGTGGAGTTATAAGCAATTTTGTCCTGGAAAATAGGCAAAATTTTCTCCATATCTTTCCATTGAAAATAGTCCCAAAAATGGCACAATTGAATGAATGCTTATAACTGAGCTTTGCAATAACATTTTGAACTTTTGTTTTCTGTTATCAATACCTTAATACATGGACCACAGTGTAACCTTACTTGTAAGACCCTCTGAATAAAGGTCACCTCCATAGAAAGCCACTAAATAGTTGCATGCATTTAGGATCTTGCGGATGGCAAAGCAGCATACACATGGTGAAGTGCAACCACTCTGTAGCAGTCACCTCCACTCAAAATTACAATGTGCATGCAAAGCAAGGAGTTGTACTGTTGATTTATAGTTGCTTATATGATTATTTTTTCTCTTAATGTACAGCTCCTTGACAGCTACCAAAATGGTGCATCAAAGAGATGAGCTATTTGTGGTGCAAATTTGCTAACTTTTAGCATAGTAATATTGAAAACTACATGTACAAAAATGTTCACCTTGGTGTAACTAACATGTGCTAGGTCGTTTCTTGCAAAGAGAACATTACATTGTGGTGGCTATATTGCAAAATAATCTTAAAATTGGCATAAAACTACACACAAACATACTTGTAGTAGAAAACTAACTGCACCATCGTATTCCTTGCCCCCAGAAACCCTAGAAATGATCCAATTGTTTGATCAATCACTCGTACGGCAGCGAATTGATTGTGCCAACTCTCCAATGGAAGATTCACGGAGAAAATTTTATGCAAAATTTACGGAATTCCGGAATCGCTACCACTAGCTTTCTATTCAGCGAACCTTGAGAAAATATAACTGTCAAAGTTTTGAGTTATTATGAGTGCCCCAGGCTATAGTGTTATACAATAATCATGTAGGAAAGTTGATATTTAACAAAGGGCCAGTTGCCACTTGCCAATCTAGGACCATACAGTTATTTAGTCATGGAAAAGTTGAAGTTTGAGCTCACCGAATGTTACTCATTCTGTAGGGAGTTCAGCTGCAAACAATTAATCTTATAGACAGTTCAGCAACAAGCAAGTCACCTTTTACCAGCTTTCCAGTAAGCATACCAGTGTACCGTGATAATGATTCAAAGTCATAAGTTTATACATTCACTGGAAGAGTTACTAGACCAATCGTATTTGATTTGTTAGGAAATTTAAAGCTATCGCCTATCTGATGCTATTAGGCTAGTGGCTAATGCTAGCTACATACTGAAGTTACTGGTAACAGAAGTATTAATTATAACTACATAGTCAAGGACAAAACTAGTCAGAAACGTTTTATTAATGCATTTACCTGACTGTGGTAAGGGTCAGGTAGTGTGACTGCTCTATTAGAATCCCTAACTGCTCTATTAGAGTATCTCGATCTTCAGTTTTGCAGTGTTCACGGTAAAAGTTTTTACAGGGTCACGCTTAAACGCCGATAATAGTCCTCATAAACTGGGGTTCATTATCTATGGTTCCATGCGGGTGGGTGACCAGAAAGTAAGGTTTGACATGGTGTGGCCTTAGTGTGATTCCATTTATGTATATCATTCTAGAATAAAAGCTGTGATATCAGGGATCCGCAACTTCTTTGAAATCTCGTACAGCCAGTTTGAAATCTGGACAATTATTATAAACTTCCGTATATTTTCCGTATACTTTCGTGTTTAATTACGTGCGCTACGTTTTACATCGGCCTGAAATGTTTCGATATCTGAAATCTTTAGTCGCGCTAAAGATTCACGAATTTTTATTTTATTCTATTTTTTTGTTCAGAAATCTTGAGATGTGAAACTTCGTAGCTACAGGGCTTTTACGAGTTGCGGACCCCTCGGTTGATATGTGGAAGCATACGTCCCATACTAAGCGTTATCTGGTAGCTAGCTACGGCCGCAGACTAATAAGAACTTCTTTATCAATTTAAGATTAAGATAATAGGTGGACGATATCACGTCTTGAAAAATAATTGAATTACAGAGAGTTTTACTAGAAATATACGGAAGCTATAGGATTTCTTGGGATTCCAATAGACGATATGCACACTTTATCACTCTAACGAAAAAAATCAATTAAGCGTAGACGGCGCAAAATTCGACGGTAACTTAAAAGCGGAAGTCCCATACAAAAGTATGGGAAGTAAATGCGGCTCGAGCAATAACTCACCACTCGAGCTAAGGACAGGCCATCTCGCTTGCCGTACACTTCTTTTGTACGTCGAGTTTTGCGCCGTCTACACTTAATTGATCATTTTTCGTTCGAGTAATAAAGTGTGCATATCGTCTATTTGTGTCACGTCCCCGGCGACCGCAATCCTTAGTACAGAAGTGACACCCCATTGTGACGTTTCTTGTTTCAACGAGTTCAGCTAAAAATGAAGCTTTTGATATTTTTGAATGTTCTCATCCTTACTACTATTTTGGCAGGTAACTATCATGTGTCTATACAGCTTATAGCTATTAATGTTATTGTATGCCTGACTGTCACTACTATATATATAGCTATTATATAGTGGGGCCGAGACTAGCATTGTAGCCAATTTTTATAGTATGCTGGCTTAGGCTCTTATAGGCCTGTGGTACTATACCAGACTAGATCTCTTTGCTCTGTTCGCCCTCCAGTGTTGCCAAAAGTATAGCATAAATCTTGTCACCACTACTATGTAGGCTGTAGCTAGCTAGTCGTGTTTAACTATCAAGACAATGGAACGGATAATTTTTGGCAAGGTATCAGGGGTTTTACATGCAAACAAGGTACTCAGTTCTCACCAGTATGGATTTCGTAAATCACACTCCACATCTCACCTCCTGCTTGAGGCTGTTAACGACTGGACACAAACTCTGGAACAGCGTGGCACCTGTCATTGTTTGTTTTTGGACTTTGCGAAGGCCTTTGACAGTGTGCCACACCAGCGGTTGTTGCTTAAACTAGAGAGAATTGGTATAACAGGTGATCTATTACTTTGGATAAATACCACTCGGTTTCAGAGGGTTGTTGTCAATGGGAAAGCATCTAACTGGCTTCCAGTTATATCAGGTGTTCCGCAAGGATCTGTTTAGGGCCCCTTATTATTTATTTTGTATATAGATGATATCAGATCTGTCGTCAAGTCCTCATCTTTGAGACTTACAGGCCTCTGATAAATTTACTCGTAAATTATTATTCCTTCTGATCATTATGTTTTCGCTAGTGTAGGGTCCCTCATTACTTCAATGCTATGTGACTCACCTTCAGCAAATACAAATCTGAACTGTTCTGAATCATTTGATACACTGTATGACCATAATTTCAGAGTAGTATGACCATAATTTCAGAGTAGTATGACCATAATTTCAGAGTAGTATGACCATAATTTCAGAGTAGTATGACCATTTACATTGGCTAAAGCTCCCTCAACTTATTGATTTTTACTCTATGATGCCATTGCGGGTGGGCAACTTGCCTCTCTATTGTATGGTGGAAACATCTTATGGTTTATGGCCCTTTCGCTATTTTCCAAATGCTGCTAAAACATGCCTCACAATGAAGCCAGATCAACTCAATTTTACTGTTTAATGGCACTAATATACAGATATCTTGTGAGGGTCAACGTCACTTGGGTGCTGCAATTGGAACCATATCATTTACAGAAAGCTATGTCTCTAAGAAAGTAAAGATGTGGTCTGAGGAGATTTTAACTTTATCAAACATTGCTGAAATGCATCCCATAGTGCATGCATTGCTTTTACTCACCATGTCAGGCATCGCTGGAACTATGTGATGCATACCATTGAATCAGTGGGTGCTTTTTTCAACCACTTGAAAGAAGCTATTCACCAACACTTCCTTCCTGCTTTAACAGATTGAATACCCAGTTCTGAGGTGGAAAGAGAACTGCTTTCACTTCCTTGTTGCTTTGATGGATTGAACATTTCCAACCCATTGCAGTGATTCCCAGTTTTCATCATCTAAGTTGCTGAGTGCCAGTTTAGTTACTATGATACAACAGCAGACTGAGGACTTTCATATTCCTTGCCTTCAGCAAGCTCGTTCTACAGGTACCATCCATCAGTCCAGACAACAAATATTGACTTCTAGCTTATATAATTAGCCACTATCAAGTCCCATGTAGATCCTCAGCTTCAGTGAGCCATTGAATTAATCAACGACGTTAAATGTTCTTCACTTTGGTTAACTGCCCTTTCACTTCAAGAGTAGGAATTTCATTCGAACAAGAAGAATTTAGAGATGCACTGTATTTGAGGTATTGCTGGTAATCGGCAATATTCCAAGTCACTCTGTGTGTTTGGAACTTCATTAAGTGTTGATAATGCCATGATTTGTCGACATGGTGGCTTGACCTTCATCCGCCATAATGAACTGCAAGATTTAACAGCTGAATGGTTACAAGAAGTATATCATGTTACTGAGCCTCCATTACTGCCACTCAATAGGGAACTAATTACACCATCTTCAGCTAACTGTAGTAATACTGCAAGAGCTGACATCTATGCAAGGGGCTTCTGGGGCAGATGACAAGGTGCATTGTTCAATGTTAGGGTTTTCCATCCCAATGCACCAAGTTATTATCAGAACCAAATTGCTTGCCTTTTTCATCGACATGAGCTCAAGAAGAAGCATGAATATGGGGATCATATACGTAACGTTGATTTTGAATCTTTCACCCCACTTGTTTTTTCTTCAACTTTTGGTAATTTGGGCAAGGAAGTTAATATTTTCTACAACCGTCTGGCAGACCTTTTATCACAGAAGTACAATACCTCTTACAACCAGACACTTCCCTGGATGCACTGTGCTTTGTTGTTTTTACCATTACTTCTGCTGTACTGGCCATTCAAGGGAGCAGAAAGCTGCAGTCAACAGAGCTCCCTGTTGTCTCCACTGAGCTGTGTTTAGTGGAGAGCCATATTCTTGTTGATTAGGTTTTTTTTGTTTTATTTCATTCTAATTTACGTTGTTATTGTAGGAAAATACACATAACTATCTAACAAGTAAAAAAAAGTAAAATTAAAAAAAAAACTATATCTGTTTGCACAATATTCTATCAGTATCATTGTTTAGCTTCACCCCAATTCAATTTGGTGATCAGACCAATTACCATTATTATTAGAACTCCATCATATTTTACGAATTCAACTTTCTTTCTGTGTAAAGGCACTCATTTGTGACGATTCCTTGCCATAAAATCTCCATTATACTTATCCTAACTTCATTGCTGTGCCAAATGCCATCTTTGTCATTAATGTAATGGTATTGTTGAATTGCATGTGTGTGGTGTGTATTATCTTTACATGTACTTATATGTTTGGTTTTTGTATCACTCTAACAAGGAAGAATAGTATTGTTGTGCTAGAGTTTAAAATAATATCAATGAATCTGAAGTCAGTTGTAGCTAACTGCCTGGCTAAACTAAACCTGTTTAATGTAAATGAAATTGTTCAATGTTTGGTTTGACGGTTCATAGCTAAAAATACTGATTTCAAGTCTGGACTAACAAAGCTTGTGGATAGCTACTTGCTTACTACATGTACGTACATATGTGCATACATAGTTACCTGCAGCTGGTTATCCAAACTTAGATCATATGTGCGAACTGGGAATGTGGGCACTAACTACACGCTGTCATATAACGGATCATATGTCTGCACTAAAAAGGAATAATTATTACTGTATAATCAATTAATAGTGCCTGGAAAAAGCATGATGGCATAGAAATGTTGAAAAGTAGCCAAATTTTATGCTCCCACATACCCTAGTTCTGATGGGAGCAAAGAGCAGGCATGTGTCTTTCCATGTACTTCAAAAGACAGTGAAAACCCTTCACATTATATTTTTATTTCATATCAGAAGAACATGTAATGCTATTCTTATTATATATTAATAACCTGGACACAATTGACATCATCATAATTATTATGAATGCACTTCAAGAAAATAATTGTACGGGTAAATAATTTATTCATGTATGCAAATTAATTTCGATACTGGATGTTGTCACAATTTAAGACTGGCATAAAGAATGAATGAATATAGAGCATGATACAATGATAAAGATGTAATGTAAAAACTTTGTTTGCTATATAATTAATTAACATTCATTCTTGGCTGCTCCATAATTAGTTGTTTTGCCGGTTTACAGTTTCTTTTACTTTCATGAATCTGCCTTAGCTACCTTTGTGTGGAGGATTATGTTACGTACTACAGGAAACATTTGAGTACATCCTTTAATTTTGATGCTTGTTTGATTTTTATTTGATGTTTGTTGTTTCATTTCAATGTTTGTTGTTTCATTTTGATGTTTGTGTTTTCATTTTAATCTTTGTTTGCAACATGCATTGTGTTGCTTTTATTGTGTAATTTCTACATAAATGCTTTTGCCAACATTGCATCATCCAAAATTCTGTCTCAAAAAACCATCATAAGAATATCATATGCAATGAAAATCACCTTTACAGAGTATTCTAGTCCATCTATCATCAATTATAGCATTAAAAACACTTACAGGTGGCTGGATATTGAATTTTAAGCTGCAAGAACCTAAAAAGCCTGCATGCCTGAATACAGTACAATAGCCACAAGGCTAGAGGCCAAAACGAAACAGTGCATGCGCATGGCCATCATTTCACACCACAATAACAAACTCACAGGTGACATGTGCCTTTCTGGTTCTGATGAGTGTCTGGTTACTGCACTTTGTCATTCCTTTCATTGTCATTTACATAGTAAAATAAGTTTTATCAAGGAACCAGGTATCATTAAGTGGTACAGAGTTGCTGTCATATAAAATCATTTCCTTGACTTTTGATGCTTTGTTTTTGTTTTATTTTGATGTTGTAGTTTTTCTTTTTTGTTTGCTTTTGTGTTGTATGAAATTAGCTCTTGTTAATTTATATATATTTTTTGTTTTATGTGTATATTTGTGACTGAGCCTGTGAAAACAGGGAATGTGGGCACAAACTACATCCTGTCACGCTACAGGTCATATCATATCTCAGTACTGGAACAGAATATTTGCATTCTGTAACTTGCATCATACAGCAAATAACATGCTTACTAAGAACTGCAAATTGCATTGCCATAGTGTAATAATACAAAACGCTATGGGTGATGAAAGTTTGAAAAAGTAGCAAAAATCATTAGCCCAAATGCCCTAATTTTGCAGGCCCAGTCACATTTGTAGCTATGCATGTACATGTGTAGGGCTCCACTGAAAATCATTTATACTGAATGATTACATTTACATAGTTGTTTTCTTCTCAAACCATACCAATGTATCAATTCTCCATAACACTTTCCTTTGAGGATGATAGTTAGATGCCACAAAACTATTTGAAGTACTTTAGAGGTAGTACATAAATGCATGTACATAGCTGCAAAAATGACTGCATACAACACAGAACATGCCGATGACCATCTATAGTTGCAATCAGTAGTAAGCAAGACATGGCATTGAACCATGCCTCTTTAATCTATTTTGTATAGCTCAGAAGCAAGATAAAGGTACTCTAATAAAGCAGTCACAGCCACACGTGCATATCATGGCTAAGTATGAAAAAGTTAACAATTAAAAAGATAATAAAAATCAAATAGGGTTCCAGCAATAAAATGTATTGAAACAAGTACTGTAGTTAGCCTATGTGGAAAAATCCTTACTTTGGTACCGTATATCACAAAAGTTAAACAGGGAAAATTTAATGAAATTGATGATTTGCTACAGCAATTCATCAAAATTTTGCTCGTCAAAATTCTGAATTGTCTAATTTAACAAAATTTCCCTTGTTAAACTTTTGGTATTGAAAGACTGTGGTAATATGCCAATATACCAGCTGCCATCATTTTATTGCTTCACTACTTTTAATGCTAGATTATATTTTAAAACTATAAGTTTGTTTGGTTGTGCAACAAAATTGTTTGTGACAACATTTAAAAATGTGTATCATTTAAAAATCTGCAAATAAAGATTGAGATCAAGCTACATACAATTATTGCATATACATGTATTGGATACAGCCAAACTTATCTACATTATTTGTACCCATTACCCACTGTACACATTAAAATTTTTTCTGGAACCTGCATGCAGAATTACTAAGCTCATATATTATAGTAATGATAGTTTCCTTATGTTGTTTTAAACCTTTAATGTGTATGTAAACATAGACTGTAACACTGTGGTGTGTTTATTGCATGTAACACTGTGGTGTGTTTATTGCATGTAACACTGTGGTGTGTTTATTGTATGGATTCATGCTGCTAGCTAAGGCCAAAGCAGTGAGAGCCCCAGTTCGTCTAACAAATGGTGATAACCAATTTGAAGGTCGTGTTGAAGTATACTACAGTGGACAATGGGGAACAGTTTGTGATGATAACTGGGATATGGTGGATGCCAAGTATGTAACTGCTAAATGTGACACTCAGCAAAAACCCATAATTTTCAACAAAACCTATTTCTGATAAAACACATTGGAAAATTAAATAATGGGTGAAATAAAATGTGCTATATAGAAAAGGTTTCCACAACTTTAATTTCAATGGTACACAGTAAAGTAAAGTTGAACCTTTACTCAACATCTTGTTCACCTGTTTGGAGAACTAAAATAACTTTGTATGGTTTCTCTAGCCAAAAGGGTATTGGTGGTATATACTTTTGATTATTTATTTATGATGGAGTGCATGTAAACATTGTTGCCTTCCATTCTTTGGATTTGCAATACCTTTAGAGTTCAGCCTTGTATGCATGTTTAGATAAATACACGGTTAAAACTATACTTCAATGCATTTGGTAACTCATAGTGAACAGTTTGAGCCAAGTCCCAAATATATAGAGCAATTATGTACACACAATTTATGGCTACAAATTTAAGCAACTTTTGCTTGTCATCAATATAGTTACTGTGCAAATGTTATTTCTTTGATTTTTTAGCACTGTAATTCCAAAACTAATCACCATAGTAGGCTATACTATGGTAACCCATTTCTTTTACACTGTAGACTGTAGTACCTATGAGGCAATAAAAATAATTTCAGAAATGGTGCAAACTACGTAGTATGGTCACATATCAGATGGTGTTCTGTTTGCATAATTATACTATCTCCTAGCTACTATACCATCTTCTCTATTATATTTGCCAGTGTTGTATGCTATCAACTTGGATTTGGTAAGGCTCGTAGGGCTTATACAGGTGGCTACTTTGGAAGTGGAAGTTCAACAATGCCCATTTGGTTGGATGATGTACAGTGTACTGCAGGAGACCGTTACTTGTCTGAGTGTAGACACAATGGCTGGGGAAACAATGACTGTTCACATTCTGAAGATGTAGGGTTGGTTTGTGATTGTAAGTAGTGATGTGATGTGATGTGATGTGATGTGATGTGATGTGATATAGCAATGTGATGTGATGTGAAGTAGTGATGTGATGTTTGGATTTGTTAGAGATGGGATGATACAAGATTCAAAAGTTTCAATATATTGCCCTAATACAGTGATGTATTGCAGTGATGTACAGAGTGCAGATCTTCTCTTTTCTAATTCCATGGCAATGCTAACTCAATAATTTGGTTGTAAACTAGCATCTGCATTTCAAATTTCATAGTTATGTATGTAATAATTATGTCTATGTACTCTACTGTGTGTACTTAAGTCATTGATGTACTACAGCCAGATCCAGAATCACATCAGTACCTGTATCACTGTTTTAAGTATTGCGATATGGCAGCCTATTGATATATCATCCCATCTCTACGATTTGTATTTTTGTCATATTAAATTTTACAACCAATGAAGTGGGAATCCTTGCACTAAACAGTAATGAAATATGATAATAGTAAAATACGACTATGCGGAATAATACATCTTCAACATGTGAGGCCAATGATAAAGTAGGGATTTTTCTCACATAAAGTTGTTGTACTAATACTCACTACATGTTCTACCAATAGAAAGGGGAGGGATCATGTGGAAGCAGTTATTATATTATAGTACTGTTATTTATTTGCAATGCTGTGAAACTGGCTGAAAATGAAGTGTAGTGACCATTTAACTTTTCAGTAATTGATATTTTAAGGAGTGCTTTCAAATGCACACTTATAATTTTATGATATGTCTGGTGAATGTGGTATATACAGGTTCATCAGTCATAATTAGCTGCAAAAAAAGTAAACAAACTCAGGCTATATAGACTGAAGTAGGAATTAGATGTTCACTAGCATATCTATATCTGCAGGCATATAAGCGACCTTCCTTGTTTCATTATTTTTATTTTTATGATCCCTAATTCCTAATTTTGTCTTAGTGGTTTTCTACTGACTGATTTACTGATACCTTCAGACAAGCATAAATCTATAGTTAACAGCAAAGACTACAAGCTTGTGTTGTTTCAGGTGCCCTAACATCATGGATTTATATAACTTTTGATAACACCATGAGTAGCACATGCACATCATGCAAGAAAAAAATGTAAGTCATTCGTAATTTTTGCAACACCATTCTAACAGTTGAGGTTTTGTAATTAGATTGGTTGTAGGCTTGCCATTTTCCACCGTGGACAACAGTCTGTTTACTAGAACATGACCCCTTATTGATTTAGCTCTATTTATAATAGTATGTACAGTGAAAATGGAATAGTGGTCACGGGAGGCTAACTTCATACTATTATACTCTAATACAGCAACCACCCTAATAGAACAGTCAACGTTGTATAACTGTATGCTATAACAAAAAATGAAATAATATGGTAAAGCATTAATTTAAAAATGAAGTAGGAATCCAAGCGATAAAAGGAATGAATGATGGTATTACAGCACAGCTCAGTGTGAAATCTCTTTTTTGGCATTGAACAAAATGATTGCTGTAACATGTCTATGTAGGGATTTTCTCACAGAGCTATGCTGTGCTACCATCATTCATCTTGTTTCACCACTTTTTATTGATTGGATCCCGTCTGCATAACTTCCAAGTCCTTTACATGTTTTATTTAAAGTATGTTTCAGCTCACTATATAGTTTCAGCCCTAGGAACTTTCAAAACTACACTATACTGACTGTACCCATGAAAAAGTAGTTGCAAGACTCACAAGGTCATTCCTGCTAGATTCTTGCATGGAAAATGTCACTTTGTAATATGAGGCAAAAATCTTAAGTACATGCATGCTATATGCACTGCAAGAGTGTTGCACAGAGATGTCCCTATAAGTCTTGCAAGAATCTTGCAAGTCATTTATTTTTGAGTATTCTGATAGACACAGCATAATGTAACATGCAGAATGGACTTACAGACTGGGTTGGAACAGCCTCTTAACAATAATCCTGGCTTAATCTAGCTTTTGTAATGCCAAATACACCAGTATTCAGCTACAACAGCTGATACATTAAGATTGTACATGTACTAGTTTCTGTGAAACACATTGTACTTACATCAAGTATAGCCATAGAGGCCATTGTCAGTCATCATAAATTGGAATCCTTTGTCCAGTAACTAGCTGTGTAGATTAGGCTTCAGTAATGGACCAGAAAGTATTTTTGCTTATACTGGTGTGTATCCACTATTAATTATAAATAAACTAGTCATGTACCACCCTAAAAGCTAAAGCTCAAATACTGTCATACATTTCAGTTGTAAATGTTCTAATGTATTGGTGCATGGGTAATCTTTGTGATCTAGTAGTATCAGCAGTTGTACCATATAGAGGGAAACTTTGGCAGGGGTAACTTGGCAAATAGCAAGCTAAATTGCATTTAGTGAAATAAACTTTGGAGATGCTAGTCTGCATAAGGTGCTACAAGTAATTTTGGG
Source organism: Dysidea avara (assembly GCF_963678975.1). Taxonomy (NCBI): domain Eukaryota; kingdom Metazoa; phylum Porifera; class Demospongiae; order Dictyoceratida; family Dysideidae; genus Dysidea; species Dysidea avara. The sequence continues at coordinate 31,923,840 of NC_089279.1, forward strand.
GTTAAACTTTGGCGAATTTGTAGCAAACTGCCAAATTTTCCAAAGCTTTCCCTTGCCTAAGTTTCCCTCTATACAGTACCTCGATATAATGGTGTTTCCAGCATTACAAGAGCTTGATAATGCCTGGATTATTGTAAAGTCCAGAAGTATGTAAGCTATATGGGTGCTCAATAAAGCATTCATAACTACTTTTTAGTTCTCCCCATAAACAGGTAAATCAATCACGGCGTGATTTATATATATCTCATGCATCTTTCCTACAAAAGAAAACTGCTATATAGAAAATAATGTTGTGATGTTATAAGTAAGGACTTTTATTGGAATTAATGATCTCTACTAGCTAGCTAGTAAGATTCCTAATTTATAATTCCACTTAATATAAGTTTGTTTGGTTATCCAGCAAAACTTCTTGTGTCAGCTATATATGATGAGTATATAGTAAATTAAAGTTGAGATCAAGCTATGTACATACATTATTGCATATTCCTTCATTTGTTAGATGCCAATGCAAACTTATCAGTAATTTTGCACCCACTACAGTATAATAGTTATGCAAAACACTATACACATGCAAGTAAAATGTACTGCCCTTTCTGAGGTCTGTATTACAGAATGATTGTTTTAATAAATTCTTATGATACTAATGATAATTACTTATATTGTTTGGTATGGTGTACATAACACTGTGGTGTGTTTGTTGCATGGATTTATGCTGTTAGCAACGACCAGAGCCCCAGTTCGTCTAACAAATGGTGGTAGCCAATTTGAAGGTCGTGTGGAAGTATACTACAATGGACGATGGGGAACAGTTTGTGATGATAACTGGGATATGGTGGATGCCAAGTATGTAATTGCTGAATGTGACACATGTAATTGTCTCAGCAAGAACCCATGATAGTTTGCACCAAAGCATTTTCTAATAAAACACATTGGTGAAATAATGGACTATACATAAATTGGTAATCCATTCCTTTTATGCTGTAGATTGTACTGTATGAGGCAATAAAAGGAATCTAGAAACAGTGCAAACTAAGTAGGATGGTCGCATATTAGATGATATTCTGTTTGCATAATTATACTATCTCCTAGCTACTATACCATTTTCTAATTATATTTTCCAGTGTTATATGCTATCAACTTGGATTTGGTAAGGCTCACAGGGCTTATACATATGGCTACTTTGGAAGTGGAAGCTCATCAATCCCCATTTGGTTGGATGATGTACAGTGTACTACTGGAGACCGTTACTTGTCTGAGTGTAGACACAATGGCTGGGGAAATAATGATTGTTCACATTCTGAAGATGCTGGCGTAGCTTGCCTTGAAACAGGTCTGCTATGAGAAACATTGAGCTACAATAATGTGATTTTTATAGGTTGTACTGAGGGTGATATTCGTCTTGTTAATGGTACTAATGTTTATGAAGGCCGTGTGGAAGTGTGTTATAATAAAGAGTGGGGAACCATGTGTAATATTCATGATAGCTGGAGTAAAAGTGAAGGAACTGTTGCCTGTCGCCAACTTGGATATTCCTTTGTAAGAGTGACCACATCTGTCCCCTTTGGAAGAGGAAAAGGACCAATATGGTTGGATTATTTACAGTGTGAAGGATATGAGACTCAATTAATCGATTGTTACCATGGTGGATTTGGTAACAATGATTGCTCCCATTATGAAGATGTAGGGGTGATTTGTGATAGTAAGTAGCACAATGTCTGTGTTAGGATTTGTTATTTTTTGTTTCAAAATTGTAGATTCAAATGATGCCCCCAACTAAGAATATTGCTTTGTAATGTATCAATACTGTAGCACTATCATAATGCTTAATAATCATTGCATCTCTATGGCCAATAAATGTGGCGCATACATCAAGCTATGTAAGATATAGAGTTATCCTGTCAGTACTGAAACTAAAGTACTAGCAACTTTGTTCCAGTTCCAGTTCTATATAGAACTGGAACAAGGTAGATTATAATAGCTAATTTTGATTTCTTCAAAACAGAACTAAAACTGGAATATAAACGAATTATCAAGGGATTATCAAGCATATCATGGAACTAAAACTATAATCATACAGAATGTATCAATAAAAGTAAGTACAAGGAAAATTAGAACTTTTTAAATATAATTAAATAGCGACTGTTGAAATAAAAATAATGACAAGGGAGGCTACAGCTATACCAGGGAATGTTTACTTTCTACTACAACTGTATAGCTTGTCAGTAATATCAGGGGCAGAAGTCTCCAGAAACTGGTCAAGTGTGTTCAAGCAGTTAAAAGTGTATTTTACAAATTTGCATTGGTTTGCAAAAGCACAAGACGTTCAGTTTGAGATACTCTAATAGAGCAGTAAATCACTCTAATAAAGTGGTCACAGTATTAGAAAAGCAGTATAGCAAGCTATGTAGCTATAAATAAGGATTTTTATGTATATAGTAAGTGGAAGGCAGTTATGCTCAGCATGCAGTTACTATCTTCAACAAAAGGCTAGCCATGCTCCTGACCAGAAACCAGTCACCAAAAATCCTATGAATATATTATGACTGAAGTAGGGATTAAGTACAGGTGTATGCATAACTGTGGGTGTATATACCATGAGGGAAATATAATTTTGTTCCATTACATTTTATTTCAAATTTCTAAGGAAAGATTGGCACCAAAAATTAGAGTTGTACCGATTCCCACTTTTTAGGGAAAACCGATATCTGATATATTTCTACCTTGTTTTACCGATAGTTAACCGATATCCAATTGTAGGTCTCTACAATTATACTTGTGCACACTCCATTAAACGTAGAGCTTGTAAGCCAATTCTGTGAAAATTATACACTTATCTCAATCAAAGTTGCTAGTCAGACAAGTGGGCTAGGGCCTGAACTATCACTGTTTATCTTTGTGGTTACCACAATACATAAACAAATTACCCAAGTACATACCAGAGCCTTTGGCACCAGGGCATCTGGATTCAGTGGAATGGAATGGTGGAATGGACTGGAATGGTGGACTGGAATGGAATGGTGGAATGGAACGGTACTTTGGTAATTTCAATTTTTGGTCACCTCTTTATAAAGACCACCTTCTAACAAAGACCACCTCTTTATAAAAACCGTTCTACTTTAATGTTTAAAATGCTGCTATCTTGTTGTTTTAGAGTGTATCCCCATAGAAAGGTCTTATTGATCAGTTGTGTGCCACATGCCTAGAAAAATCAGAGTGGCATCTGATATGTAATACTGTAACAGCAATATACCCCATGCAAACGCAGTTTAGCTGTATAAAAGTGACGTTCCCATCAAACTAAAAGTAACTGACAACTAAAGGAGTTATTCTTTGGGTGAGGCCAAGAAATACTGACAAATAACTTGCTATAATTTATAAAAATTTTGGTCCTTTATCATTCACTCATGCTGCATTCCTAATTAATTCCCTGTAACTCTAATTGGCTAATAATTTATTATTATTAACACTTTACAGTGACCAGCACAGAAGGTCATGACAGCAACATGTGCTGCAGCCTTAGGATTACCTAACCTAATTTCAAGGACTTAGAATTAGCTGCCTTTTTCTCCTCTACTACACCAGTCTATTGAGAAAAGTACCAATTTACTAGCCAATTGGATTTACAGGGAATTAATACAGTCAGACTGCACAAGTCAATGATAAAGGACCAAGGTTATTGTAAATTATACTTAGTTGCCAGTATATATTGACATTCATTTCTAGATATTAGCTCCTTTAGTTGCCAGCTGCTTTTAGTTTCATGGACATATTTTTTTGTATAGCCAAACTGCTTTTGTACGGGGTATATAGCTATTACTGTATTGCATCATAATCATATATCACTGGCTTTTCTAGGGGACGTAACATGTGGCACACAATTCATCAATAAGACTGTCTTATAGGGCTCTAAACAACAATTCAGATATTAAATGGTCTTTGTAAAGAGATGGTCTTTGTAAAGAGGTGGTCTTTGTAAAGAGGTGGTCTTTGTTAGAAGGTGGTCTTTTTAAAGAGGTGACCACTAATTGAAATTACTTAAGTACCGTTCCATTCCACTATTCCATTCCATTCCACCATTCCAGTCCATTCCACCATTCCAGTCCACCATTCCATTCCACTGAATCCAGACGCCCTTAACACCAGTCCTCTAGTGGTACTGCAGCTGCTGAAGCTGAATAGACTAATAATCTGCTGGCCACAGCCCATTACAACCGATTTCCGATTATGGTAAAAACAGCTAATTATCGGCTTCTACCGATCACCGATCCAATTATCAGTACAATTCTACAAAAAATATCATAAAACTAATTTTTCATCCAAGCTGACTATCAATCACGTTTTCATTTATTCTTCACAGTGCTACTAATGAAGAGCAGTATGAGAAGCAACTCTGTAATCAATTCATTCATTATAAAATTATGGGCAATTTCTGTTGAGTTGGTACAAGGAAGCTATATGCATGAATCAACACCCACATACACCATTAAATAGTTGAGAAAGAATGGGACACAAAGGAGGAGTAAGCATAACTTAACCACAGTCTATGGCTCAAAAATTCAGTCAGTCAGTTTACATAGTAGAAAATCCAATTCATTGGAAAAATTAGAAATTATTAGAAACCAGTGGAAGTGTTTGGGGTCACTCTGGAGGTACATTACTTTTACGTTTGATTATACTGTAAAGGATGATAAGTGAGACTGACTTTTGTGTGTGATTTGGCACAGCGATCCCTACTATACTACCATCCTGTACAACATGTTAATACAAAAGATTGATGCAACACTATAAATGAAGAATGAGAAGTGGAAACAATAACTGGGGGTTTTAGTGTTTTTTCCAATTATTTTAGTGTTTGATATACAGTAATTGATTTCAACTCTTCAATATCATCTTTCACAATCATAGCATCTAAGCTTTGTAACAGTAGTTTAATGATAGTTGTTTTGTCTAATTGCTTACAGATATATGAACAATCAAATTACATAACACTCATAACTTAGTACATTATTGGAGGTATGGTGCCAGAGACTAAGCTTTTTTCTGAAAGCTTCCCAGATCATGTAACAGCCACATAACAAACCAGCATTTGATTCCTATATAACACAATCAATCCATAATAATATTTTATTATTGTGTGTCATTAAAACTATGCCAGATATATAGCTAGTTACAAGCTACAACAATATCATGCGGTAGATGTCATTGATGAAATTATGGCATGCACTATATACTGCAGCTATGCTGTCTGACCCAGATTGTAGCTAACGTGCCAGCCTGTACATGTTTGACCTGCAAAACAAAGCATGATATGACTATGATACTGACAGCCAGAGTCAATTATTACTGCCTGGCATAGGCCATTTGTCAAGCAAATATCATGCATGGCCGACCACAATGGAACCTGCCTGACAAAATGTCAGATTAAAATACAAGGAAGTAGTCCAAGGTTGATTAGGTCTTTTAGTGTATAAGTAAATTGTAAACACAATAATGAGTGTACCATTATGCATACTAAGCTTAAGTAAATCTATTGACGTATTAAATTCCCTGAATGTGTAAAGCAGCAGCGTATCAATGTCAGGGAAAGCTTTAGTTTGCCTGACATTTTCACTGGGGTTTTTAAAAAAATCATAATTGTCTCTGCTGACAGCATACCTGAATACTGGCACTTGACCATTAACATAACCAACTGTCACTCCTTAGACTCACCCCACAATGCTGTTAGCATCTGTCTAGTAGTACTATTCTTATAGGAACAGAGCAACAATTCATTGTTATGGTTCCAGAACTGGTATATACTGTATGTAATGCAGATCAGAACTGGAACTGAAACAGCAAGCTGGTATTGGCACAGTGGTGGTTTTATACGAGTAATGATAATCTTTCTGTCAGTATATTATTGTATGTTTGTAGTGATATGGTGCTTTTTTATCATTGTGGTAAATTGGTTCTAGATTATTCTCCAACTGGTAGCAGATTGTCTGATGTAGCTATTGCTGGTATTACCATTGGTGGATTCTTTGCATTGGTGTTAATTGGCACCTCAGTAATTGTTGGCATCATCTGTTGGAGGCATAACCACGCTAACCGTACTACTCAACAACCAGACCAGCAAGTGTTGTTACCATCACTTCCTTCCAATAATCCTCCACCATACAGACATGCTAACCGTACTACTCAACAACCAGACCAGCAAGTGTTGTTACCATCACTTCCTTCCAATAACCCTCCACCATACAGACATGCTAACCGTACTACTCAACAACCAGACCAGCAAGTGTTGTTACCATCACTTCCTTCCAATAATCCTCCACCATACAGACATGCTAACCGTACTACTCAACAACCAGACCAGCAAGTGTTGTTACCATCACTTCCTTCCAATAATCCTCCACCATACAGACAAACTCAACTACCTGCTGTTTGCTATGCTAATTTAGAATATACAGGACCAGAACCTCAATATATACCAGAATCACGATCTGACAGAACCACCACCTGATTAATATACTCTTAACTGACATGCCCTGCTTAGATAACAATATTATATATATTTTGGGTTTAAAACCATATTGTTTTGTGATCATATGCTTGTATCTTTTATTGAATTGATTATCCTTACACAACAGTAATCACAGGCTTTAAGCCCCCTAGTGGGATAGCATTCAAGTTTACTGTGATTTACTTTGAAATAGATATCATTTAGGGGTGGGTGGTATCTCGGTTATATCGTAAAACCGCGATATTCTGATGTAACAATACCAGTATCGTCAAAAATTCTTGGAAACGATATTATCGCGATATCGTGATTATCGCGGTGTTCTTCAATAATATTCATATTAGCTAACTACTGTAAACATAGTGCTGCTGTTTAGCTCCAGGAAAGATCGAGATACTCTAATAGAGCAGTCACCTATATACTCTAATAGAGCAGTCAAGTAACTTTATAGAGCATTCATGCGAATATGAAAGTAGCTACTTAAGGGATGTATTAATTTGCAATTTTATTGAGGAAAGAATATTTCTGCACATTGTGGCATTATAGCTAATAAAATGTGCATGGGTGAATGAGCTTTTGTTGCTATAGTTAGTAGTCATTTAGTCATGCATAGGAATCTGTAGAGCTCTTGAATTTATGTCATGCACTTGGGTGTGTAAGACACATCCTCTCCATGCTTAATTGTAGGTCTAGCTAATGTCTATATCTCCATGTATAGTTCAATAAATGGTTAATGCCATGTACATGTATTTTGCACATCCATCATGTTGCTGCAGGTTATATCACTTGTGTAGCTAGGTGTAGTTTCATAGTACAGCATCTGTCAAAATATGAAAAAAAATATCGTGATAATTAGTAATATCATGATATTTTCCCCATTATATATCGTGATAGTAAAATTTCAATACCGCCCAGCCCTAATATCATTATTAACTTTAGGAATATAATTATGTTGCAAAAATTTAGCATATAGATATTTTTAACCTTAGAATTTTAAACTTTTAATTGAGTATTGAATGATGAATAGCACTAACTTAGTGATCACACAAACACATTAACACACACACACACACACACACGCACACACACACACACACACACACACGCACACGCACACACACACACACACAGAGCTTTGGACTAAATAATGTTTACCTACTAGCTTGCTCAGCAACTGTCATCCACCTTGGTTGTTGCCAGTAACAACATGTGGAAGCATGCATGCAGTGAGAAACTTTCAAGTTGGTCCTATATGGGCTGAGGAAATAGACAACAGCTTGCATGCATGCAGGCACCAAATGCACAGATGAAACAAATGAACAATATTGGCAAGCAAAGCCTGGTTTAGATACAATAATTATTATAAAGATTTTTGGAATTACATTTATGACATATGTACTCATATGCCACCAGATGACAGTAGCTACACAAGGTGTTCCAAATTGATCCATGCAGTTAACCCATGGTCACCTTAAAGATGTTAGCTGGCTTTTTCTGCTGTTAAGCTAGGAACCAAACTACATAATAAAGATCATGAGACACCCTGATAAAAGCCATTGATAAAAAGACAGGAATATTTAACCCTTAATTGGCTTCCCAATTATAACAAATTCTTTTAACAATACAATTAGCTACACTCCTTACTTTTAAGCCCTATAGCTCTTGTGTACTTACAGCTATCATCACAAAATTTTTAATAGCACTTCTCTGCATAATTATACATTAGTGGTATCAACGGGATGGTCATTGAGTTATCTGATTAGATGCATGATGTAATAAAATTTGCAAAATATTATTGGTAAATCAACATACATCATACAGTACGATAGTACAGTAGGGACCACAAAGGAGTAGGTGTGGCCCATGAAATAATATCACCCAAAACCAGCCTCAATTTTCTCTGACAACGATGAGGCAGTATTGGTTAGGTAAAACTAAGCCAGAACAAGCTTTCTGAAATGCATTTAACAGGAATTTTAAAATTTATTTAATGGAATTTTCTACTGACTGAGTAATTAAGTAAGTATCTGACTGACTGACTGATGCCTTCAGACAAGCATAACTTGATAACGGCTAAGGTTATGGGTTTGATTTTTTCACTGTTCGACGTTGCTTCAGCCGAAAGGTGCCTTTTGGCATACCGCAGTACATACAATGCATTCTTCTTGGACTTACCAGTGTCCTCCTTTGTGTCCCATTCTCCTTTGTGTCCCATTCATCTTTGCTGACAGCAAAGTGTCAATTTGGCGGTAGCACGTGATGGCTTCCCTTCATAATGGGAATCGTCCATATTTTTCATAGTGGCTAATTTGATTGCAGAGGTGCTTTTCAAACAGTTCTTGATTCATACTGCTGTGTAACAGGTTGAACATAGCCAACAATGAAGTGTAATGGATACTTTACTTTTCAGACGATAATTGGTAGCTGGGACGTGCAGCACCATTTCTTTCTTCCATTATGCATAGATTTCAGAGGTACTTTTCGAACAATTCTTGATTTGAAATGTTATGTAACGGGTTGAACATAGCTGACAACAAAGAATAATGGATATTAACTTTCCAGACGATAATTAATATAGCTGGGCATGTGGCACCATTTCAGATCACTGCTTGAAGTTTCTTAGTTTACTAGAGTGGTATATCCCCAGTATATGGAACTTTTAATTGTTTGGAATTTTAGTAGCTTTTCAGTAAACCTGCATCCACTGATGTTTACTGAGAGTTTAAAACTTAGTAAAACAATTATGTTCCATATACTTAAAGTTACTGACATGTATAACTGGGTACAACTACAGTAAAGCAGCTTAACAAATTCGTAAACTAAGAACCTTCAAGCAGTGGATGAGGTATGCGTGGGTTCACCAGTCATTATAATTATTTACAAAAAAAGTTAAACAATTACACAGAAAAATTTGGAATTTTCAACTAGAGTAAGGACCATAGCACATCAATAAAAAGTACTGAAACAAGCTGGAGTAGTGCACGATATTAAATCACAGTAAAACAATAAGAAGTGTTATATCCCTACTGTGCTCAAGATACCATAATGGAAGTGCACAGCAGGGATATAACACTTCTTATTGTTTTACTGTGATTTAATATCATGCACTACTCCAGCTTGTTTAAGTACTTTTTATCAATGTACTATGGTCCCTACTCTAGTTGAAAATTCCCTAGAATTGCATAAGCTAGATAGCTACGCCTTTAAGACACAAGCAGAAGAAATTCAGGACAAATGATTATTTTATTGTAGAGCTGTGAATTGGTTATGCAATAATCGGTTAATCAATAATTGTTGAAGGTGATTGATAATTGGGCTATGTATGCAACAGCTCACATGACCACAGAGTTGTCTACAGTTTTGGTCATAAAGAGGATACATAAATGAACAAGGAGACTGTTTATTGCTTATTTGTTAGGAATTACACATCACAAAGCCAGTCTTTCCATTTAATCTTATGTCAAACAGCATGTTTGATTTTAACAACACTGTTAAAAATAACCATTAAGCCAATTAATTGGTAGTCAATCGGTTATAGGAAGTCAATAATCAGTTATATGTTAATGTTTTTCTAGTACAGGTATAATGTTCTAGTACAGTTCTAGTACAGTTCTAGTTCAGTTGCCAGAATTATTTAAAGTTAGTATATAGTTCTAGTATTCATTGTTTAAAACAATTTTAGTTAGTATTAGTTCTAGTGTTCCTTGTTAGAAACAATAATAGTTTGAATTAGTTCTAGTATCCATGGCTGAAACAATTTTAGCTAGTATTATAGTACCTCCCATTTACTAAGTATTACGTAGTGATTGTACAGTACTGATGCTAAGAATTATACTTCGTCATACTTATTCATTGCTTTTACAAAAAAAATGATCAATAACTAGGTGTAATGAACTATCATCCAAAACTACTTTGAGAAGTATAATTTAATCAAAGATTTAAAAAACATCCTACCTAAACAATATACCTCTTACTTCTACATAAGATCTCTCTTTCTAAGTTTTTGTCTGTTGCACAATTTTGTTTCTCCCTTGTCACCTCTCCACCAGAAGAAATTACTGTTTGCACCAGAGCAGTGGTTGCTACAATGTCACAAATCACTCCAGATAGTAATGGAAAGTAGAAATGCCACAATAGTCGTGACATACGACATGTCATGACATAAAGCTCCATGATATGATACAGTGAAACCTCAGTTATCCGGACTCCACTTATCCGGATTCTCGGTTAACTGAACCACGGAAATGACTGCTCTATTAGAGTAGTAACTGTTCTATTAGAGTAGTTAAAAATACTGATATTTTTAAAACTTTTCTTCATGCTATTTTAAAAGTTATTTATACACAGTTTCAGAGATACGGACTTTTCAGACTTATGGACCACTCCAGGTCCCAAGGGGTTCGGATAACTGAGGTTCCACTGTATAGGTTTCTTTACGTCGTGATATAAATATCTCCTAATAATGCAAACCTTTCCATTCATTTTGGACAAATTTGATGCAATAAATATGAGAAAAATTGACAAATAAGTATGAGCGATGTTGGTTGTTGAATATTCTGATATTTTTGCATGTTCGAATCAAAATACGTAGCTATACAGTTTCATAAGTAACAGCTAAGTTGTGAAACTTTAAGAATTGCTTTTGTCGTGACATACATGTCACAACATAAACCTCTATGACATGTGCCATAAAAATTTCTCTATGTCATGGCATCCCTAATGTTTGTTCTTAAAAAGGTTATATCATGCATCTTAATATGTACTTCAAAGTCAGGCTTTAATGTACCATAAATTATAGTAAGTTCAACAATCAGGCTCCTGCTAAATCTCACACAACAGTTGCAGTTGTAGTACTAAAGTTTTAGTTTATAAAATTAGTTCTAGTATTGGTAATTATTATAAAGCTAAATTTTAGTTTAGTTCTTATTCAAACACTTAAAAATAACACCGGCTTTTCTAGTATATAGTTCCAGTTTTTTAAATAGATTGTAATTATAGTTTAGTTCTAGTTTCTAGAACTAAAAAGAAAAGGCTGTACTAAAACTACTTTAGTCCTTTGCAGGTCACAACTCTGATGGCTTTTTACAATGAAAATACTGTCATAGGGTAGATAAAGAATGTTTAAACAAAAACTTTCTGTAACAAATCCTTATAAGGACTTTTTATTTCTAAAATGTGCTTAGAGGTTTCTTGTCCAATAAAAAATCTGTGTCATGAATAAAACTGCTTCCATTCATCTAAACATAATTGTTATCTAAAAATTTACCATGTCAGATTTGGGTTTTCCATCGAAAAAGAACCTAATTAGCATTTTCATTTGGATTACATGCAAAACCATCTATAATACATGTTCACCTGAAATCTCAATACCTATACACCTCATGACTACAAAAAAATTGAAGTTTAATTTCAGGAGTCAAATTAATGACCTTGTGTAGACAGGTGCTATCACAGCTTCACGAGGCTCATCAGGGGTCCATATGGACAAAACAACAGACATACTTAACAGTATACTGGCCAGGCAAGGACCATGGTGTAGACCAGATGATAAGCAATGTCAGGACTGCCTATATATCAGCACAGCTGAAGGAGCCAATTATTTTCAAGCCTGGTCATTTCAGGAGATTGCAGCTGACTTCTGATACCATGCGAGTATTATCTCATTGTGGACAGCCACACAAATTGGCCAAGTGGCAATATGGGAAGGGACATCATAGTCAGTCACATGTTTGCTGGGCTCATAGAACTGTTTAACAGGACTGCTATTCCAGATGTGTTGTGGTCAGATAGCGATCCACAGTTTACTGCTAAAGAATTTCAAGCATTTGCCCGACAGTTGGGATTCCATCATCAAACATCCATACCACACCTCTCCAAAGTGATAAAAAAGGTGTGAAATTAATGAAGAAAATAATTAAGGCAGCATGGGATAGCAGATTTTGCAATGCAGACAAGTTATGTAGATGTAGCAGTGCATGCAAGACCTGTCGACACAGTGGGATGCCTACATAATAATGGTTACAGCCATAGGTCCCCAAAGACAAGACACAAATGTGACTGTCTCTGGGAAAACCGGTCTTATCGCCCATTTAAAACTGAGTATCGAGAAACGTCGGTTTTAAATATTCAGTGTGTTGTAGCTGGCCAATGGTTGTATAGCTACGCATACCAAATTTTCACACGTTTCACAACACTTTCTTACCTTCCTGGTCATCCACTGAAGAAGTAGTCAACAGCTAAGTTTCCTGCCATTTTAGATAGTTTTTAAACCGAGGTTGTCTGTATCAGGCGAGCTCCAGAAGGGTGGGAGGTGGGGGCCCTGGAAGACGGGCAAGATGGTATTCAAAGATTGAAAAGACTGAACGTGCTGAGATGAATTAGGCCAAGTTATAGCTGTTGTTGATCCAATTTATTTCTGAGCCAGTATTATAGAACATTGTCATCAGTCACTTTTACTTGTATAACTTGATGCGTCTAATCTGATTAAGTCATGGCACAGACCTTATATCGACAATTTCACTCTGATGGAATTACTGTATGTGTCACTGTAATTTACTATGCCTCCACATAATCAAGTGGTATCAATACAGATCCTGGAAGTCTGCCCTGAGAGTAACATGTCTTGTAAGTTGTAACTACATGCAGCATTGCAAATTTACATTATTAATGTTTGCATGAATTATGCTTTGACTCCATTAACTTTATTATGATACAGCTATACATTGGTGGTCATGAGGCATCACTTTTGGTAGAGGTATTAAGTGCTTTAATCCATTTGCAAAACTAATTGTGATTTTTTTTTTAAAACTGAAACCCAAATCTGACCTTATAATTGTGTGACCAGATTTGACAAAACCAGGCATCCACACTCATCCAAATTTGTGACTTTAAAGGACCATAATTCAATGTAGGAATATACTATCACTTTCAACTTTTCACCTGTTATTGCATAAAGCAATGACAGAATAACAGATGAAAATTTGCATAAAGCAATGACAGAATCTTGTAAGTGAATAGCATACTGACTGGTAAAGTTACAAGCAATTAAAGTCAAAGAATTGGATGTGTGTGGAAGCCTGGTTTTGTCAAATCCAGTCACATATTAAGACTGAGGATTCTGGATCAATTTTCTCCGTTTATAAATTCTATACATGTCTTTCTCCCTATAATTATAATTGAGGCTTGTTTGCGATAATTATAAATTTGTTATGTTCTTTTTGCACTTTCTGCAGAACTATGACATTCAGAGGTTTTGCTGCAAACCTATACTGTTTTTAAAAGGTTAGGACAAAAGATGCAAAGATTGATTATCATGACATTTGCATGAAAGAATTTTAGAAATCAGTTTCATGCATTTTTATACATAATTATAGCTAGCTATAGTAGACAACACTTTAGCTGTAGGCAGTACTAGTAACTAATATTATATTATAGTAGTACTATTTTATATATTATATGACCGGGCCTGCAATAACAAGGCATGTAAGTACATAAAATTCTACTTTTTTCAAACTTTTATCGCCCATAACTTTTTTTGTCACTGTACTATGGTCATGCAATTTTTAGTCTATCTTAAACATTTAATTGACTTTATACTAAAAGTTATAGATTACCAGTGTTGGGAATAACGCGTTACATAATATTATTACTTTTGTGGTAACTAAGTAATATAATGAAATACGCTATAAAAACAGGTAATATAACTCAAGTCAAATGTAACGCGTTACCTAAGTAATATAGTTACTGTAACAAGTCTGATATTACGTAATATTATTACTACAAGTAACGAAGTTACTAACCTCGTTAGTAATCCACTGAGTAATGCCTAGCCACAACGAAGTAATGAAGCCTACTGAATGAAGCTTATTCACCAGCTTCTTACTTATAACCAAGATTTGCACATTGTCCAACAACGCAATCATATCACGTGATAAGGTGGTAGTTTCACACGTGACAGCTTAAGGCTGTGGACATGAAGTAATATATTATGTAATATTATTATAGTTACTTTATTTTTTGGGTAATATGTAACTGTAACTAAATAGTTCAGTTGCAAGTAATATGTAATATGTAACTAGTTACTTTTACAAAGTAACTTGCCCAACACTGTAGATTACAAGCATTCTATTCCAGCACTGAGATATGATCTGTTATATGATGGGGTGTAGTTTGTGCCCACATGCCCTGTTTTTGCAGGCCCAGTTACTTATTATAGTTAATTATGTAGCATGTAATTCCTATCAAGAAATTAAATCCATGCATATACATGTGACCAGATTTTACAAAACCAATTCATGATCAAATCGCACATCAGACAAAATCAAACTAACGCCACCAGTGGATAGCTACACTAGCATACTAATACTTTTGACCCTCAAACTACTTGAGAATGGTTTTAACAGACATCTTTTCTGGTGGCATGGTAAATTCAAACAACAGTTTCTGGCTTTGTCTTGGCAAGAATCAGTGGTTTGCTGGTGGATGGCCTGATAATGTTGGCCAAACATTTTTCTAGTGATTTTGCTGCATATCAGCCACTAAGAAGCCAGCACAACCCTGTAATCTCATGACTGGCCATTTTGAAGTCTATACCTCTTGCCCACCCACCCCACCATCCTCCCCTTTGTGAGCACTCATGATGCTACTTCAGTCATCCAACTGCTCAGATTTTCTATCTTATTTGGTGGGAAACTCTACAAGAAACTACAAGTACTGGAAGTGGTCTGAAAGGTAATAGATTGATGCATCTTTTGTGTATATTTCATACACATACTTGCTAACCTTGGCAAGTTATTCTGACTTGAATTCTCTAGTTTATCTCAAAACTTATAATATGCGATTTGAAACGTTCTTCCAAAATCCAGTCACACATTTAAATTACTTTTCAAAATCTACTTAAGGCACTCCTATTATGCTAGTATGATGCAAATACACAGTGTGTGACTATATATAACTATACATATATATGTGTTCCTAGATAGCCATACACTAGTACATTGTTACAATAAGTGCGTATACATTATGTATGCAATGATGTAACTGTTTGGAGCACAAAATTATCCAGTTAGCTGCTATTTTGGGTCGTATAGTAATGGTCTGTTTCCAGGATCTAAAATTGGGACAAATCATTGCAACATAATTAGCATAAACACAACCATACACTGGAACCATGTATATACGTATTGCTATATGTGTGACCCGCTGAGGGATAACCTGACTTGTTAGCACTTTTCTCAAACTTCATTTTGCAACCTCTTCATTGTCAAGAGGGAAAAACAATGGGAAAGTTTCAGTCTTATCTGGTGAGTACTTTTGGAGTTATAGCAAGAGGAGCAAAGCAATTGATTTTTACAGTACGGTGCCTAAATAGAAAATAAATTACAGGTGCTCATTTGTGCAGCAGGCTACGGAGTTGGGACTTGTGCCACGATGTTCTCCATGAACTGGGGTATTCAGTTATAAGCCTATATCCACACATGCTGTTAAGCAAAAAAGTTGTTAAAGCTTAGGAATGGTGACAATAAACTTATGTTTTACCACAATGTAAACAAACACATGTACATCACGTTTGCTTTGTCATATGTGACCAGATTTTACAAACCGATCCAAATCGCACATCAGGCAAAATCAAACTAACACCTCAGTGGATATATAGTTACACTATTGTACTAGTAGTTTTGATACTCAGTACCACTCAAACTACTCGAGGCTGGTGTCAACAGACGTCTTTTCTGGGTGGTGTGTAGAACTCGAGTGGCAGTTTTAGGACATGGCTTGGCAAGAACCAGTGGTTAGGCATGAGGCTATTATGCTCCAAAAATTGAGCATTATGCTTTTGAGCAGTGCTCAAAAAATCACCTATTATGCTTTTGAGAATTTCCCATTATTCCCAAAAGTATGCCACCATAATTGGCTAATAATGCCAGTTTATTGCTGTATCAGACCATTTTCATTGATGTTTAAGCTTCAAATAGTCTTGAATTCTTTAGTTGGTTGCTGTATTAGAGTATTTCGTTTCAATGTGACTGCTTTATTAGAGTAAATAATATTCAGTGACTGTTCTATTAGAGTTTCTGACTGCTCTATTAGAGTATCTCGATCTTTTTTAACGGAATTGTGCAATCTGCAGATTTTCCTACTGTTAAAGCTTTATAATCACCTCAAAATGCTAGCATAATTCCTGATTCACACACATACCTATTATGCCGGCATAATCGCCGGCATAATCGCCGCATCCCTACCAGTGGTTTACTGGTGGAAAGCCTGATAATGTTGGCCAGATGTTTGTTTTGTAGATTTTGCTACATATCAGCCACTAAGGAGCCAGCACAGCCCTGTAATCTCGTATCTGGACTCCAATGGTGGTCTGCCTCCATTTTGAGGTCTAACCCTTGCCCACTCCACCACCCCCCACCCCTTTGAGGGCACTCGTGATACTACTTCGCTCATCCAACTGCTCAGATTTTCTATCTTATTTGGCGGGAAACTCTACAAGCAGCCCCAAGTACTGGAAGTGGCCTGAAAGGTAATAGATTGATGCATCATTTGTGTAAATTTCATACGCGTGCTTGCTATCCTTGGGAAGTTATGCTGGCTTGAATTGTTTAAAACCATTTATCTCAAAACTTCTAATGTGCGATTTGGATCGTTTTTCCAAAATCCAGTCACATATACAGAAATGAAACAGATTTATTCTTACTCTCCATGAAAAGGCAAATCGAGTGAGATGAATCAGATATTTCAATTTGTGTTCTCTTTCATTGTTTACCGAAGCAATTAAAACGTGTATAAATTTATCGTGTTTTTTACCCAAATGTATTCCAATGGCATTTATCTCAAAAACAGAATAATGCAAACAAGTTGGGTTTTCACTTAGCGGGTTAGATATATATACTTTTACTAAGTACAGTGGACATCCCTTCACTATTGAGCCCATTAAATTTTACCTATAACTCCAAAACATTAACCAAGGCAAAGAGGTAAAAGAATATGGACATTGAATTATCATACAGTACGATAGTACTGTATATTAGGGACATCGAAGGTGTGGGGGCGATCCATGATATAATATAACCCAAAAACCTGCCGCGATTTTTCCTCACAACGACATGACAGCATTGGTTGGGTAAAACCAAGCCCAAAAGTGTCTTCAGATCGACCCGAAACGTTTCCATCAAGTTGCTACAGAATTTTTTTTTAAATTTAGTCAATGGAATTTTCTACTGCCTGCCTGCCTGACACCTTCAGTCAAGCGTAGCGGAAAACTGGCTACAGCTACAGCCCTAATTCTTTCACAGAAACATTTCTAGATCGCTTAAGAAAAACCCTTGGTATATTGATAAACATACAATGCTTGCGCTATTGTTTTACCTTTTATCCTTCTTTACCATGGCCATCAGTCAAGGTTCTACCGCGGAGTGTTAATAGACTACAGTACGGCTTCCATATCAGTGTATATTGCATCAAACTATTCGAATACTCGTGGTCGCCGGTTGTACCAAAAACACACGCATACGTCAGACTCGCTGTTGATATCGATCAGAGAGAGCAACTCACGGCGAACTATATAGCAATGTGTAAGTCAATAAATATATTTTAATTAGTAACAATTAATGTTAAACCAAGTCGGGTCATCCAGGTCCTGCTTTACAGATTATTCGGGTCTGACCCTACATGCTAAATTAAACGTGGATGTGTTACCGCACGTCATGGCGTAGCTCTGCTTCTTTCATGGGCCACGCCCACTTACGTAAATTACAGTCTGTAGACATATGGTAGCCACGTCCATTCGTCAGTGTGTAGGTATGCACGAATTCACGCCCACTTACGTAAATTACTGTCTGTAGACATATGGTAGCCACGCCCATGTAAATATGCACGAATCCACGTCCATTATTGTCTGCAGGCTTATGTAGAGCCACACCCACTGATCAGTTGTTATTGTATGAGTCATAATCTAGTATAATAGTGCTGTGAGTAAATCAGCAGATATTTAGTGGTCATGAGCTTGCAAAAAAACTTCACAAACAAGTATAAGAAAAAATTGGGAATTTTAAATTAGATTAGGGACAATGTATAATGCTGCAATAAAAAGTACTGAAACAAGCTGGATCAGAGTAGTACGTAATGTCCAAATACTGTAAAACAATAAGAAGTGAATATCCCTACTGTGCAATATAATGCTGCAATAAAAAGTACTGAAACAAGCTGGATCGGAGTAGTACGTAATGTCCAAATACTGTAAAACAATAAGAAGTGAATATCCCTACTGTGCATTTTATTGCAGCATTATACATTGTCCCTAATCTACTTTAAAATTCCCAATTTTTTCTTATACTTGTCAATAATATAATTTATATGACAACATTGACTTGATTATAGCACTAAATGAGAGAGGTTAGCCAAGAATGCACCAGCCACTCAAATTTATAAGACAGCAGACACTTGTGAAACTGCATAAGAAAAGGCTTTCATCAATAAATGTTAAAAGTCTGAAGATTTGGTATAAAGCACATTGTGCATGGAGAATAATTTAAAGTGAAGAGGCAGCTTGCTTGGGCCACAACAAACAACTTTATAGTTATTATTACACACATCTAGTTCCCATTCTTTGTAAAACTGAACTGTGAATTTCTTAGAAATGGAATAAAGACATTTGGCTTAGCAGCTATTATGCAACATTCTTACACTCATATTATGGCATTTCTCAAGGGCTTATTAACTAATTACCTATTTTGTTTATTGACCTTGTCTAAAGTTGTTAGAAAAACCTTTAATAACCCCCTCTTTGCCAGAGGCTCCAATCTAGTGCTTCTAAACTGCTATAACTCACACATCATACCATATAATCTTATAACTATACTTGCTATAGAACAAGGAATTCGAGCAAGAGCAACCACAAAGCCATTACGGTATATAACTAAGTATAAAGTGCAAAAATTGGTCTAAGTGAAACCAAACATGAAATTTCACAACTTTACAAGCTAGCACTGTTTATATAATACAATAAACTGGTTACAGTTGAAACAATTATCTCCAAGTCTAGTTTTGAGCAAGTGCGCATGCACATACAGGCATGGGGTCACTGTTTCAAGGCGTACAAAGGTAGCAACATGCCACTCCAACCATATAATCCCTCTCCTAACTGTTTCTCTTCATTAGTAATGTGGTTATCAAAATTCTGAAAGTAGGAAATTACACCATATAACCATGCGATAGTGCACAAGAGGCCGCCTATCCCTGCTCCCGTTCATTTAAGGGCATGCCCACTACAGGATAAGTGCAGGGGCTACTAAAACACTTGAATAAAGTTACAGAGCGCTAAGAATATGATGCCATGGGCGTTTGTATATTGAAACCGTCATATGGCGGTTGTGGTGGTTAGAGAGTTGGCACCTAAAACATGTGTCCAACTATGCATGCATATTCATATACAATCCATACTTGTGACATCAGATTCTGGTTGGTCAGGTATGCAAATAGGTAATGAATCCTCTTCAGAATGATGAGAACCTTCTACATCTGTAAAATACATGGTACTATATACATATGTATGTATACTGAGCTCTAGCTAATACAGAATTTAGATAATTGTGAGTCGATTTCAGTGCGCATAAAGCATTTGAAAGTACTGTATAACTATCTGATTTCAAAGATGTATGCTTTTAGTAAGGCTTAAACGAAATGTGCTAATAAAAACTTGACTATTTACTTTGTTTCTGTACAGACTTGTCATGTAGTGTCAAACATATCAAGACATTTTGGAAATTTGCTATACATTTGTTTATGACAAAAATAACAGCTGTTACAGGCATGTCCAGTACATCTGTATTGGAAGAACTATTAACAGTGAAATAAGTTATTGTGTACCACTCACCTTGAGTCGGGTGTTGTAATATGTGTAAAGCAACTCTCTGTGAGTCTAATGATGTTAAAAGAGCCTCAAATTCATGAAATTTAGGCTCGTCAAAATGGCCTAAATCAAAGCGGTTTAAAAAATCCCCCAAAACATTTTGTATAGGGCATTTCGGGACCATGTAATATATGGCTTAATACCCCATGTCACATGATAGATACCTCAGATTCACAATTAGATTTGAAAAGAGCAGCGAGTAACGATTTAAATGAGCTATACCAGAAGGAAATCAAATGATGTTTAGGTTTGTCATTTTAAGGTTGAAAATCACTTTCTTGTTCTATGGCAAAACGAATGGCAGATATTTGGAAGGGAATGCTCCAGTGGCATTCCAAAATCTCGACACCCATTAACCCTCAGAACATTAGCGATTTAAAGAAACAAAAGCATTGTGAAATCACTCTGCAGGTTGGTTTGTAAACAGTGTTATTTGTAAGGTAGTCACTCAGTTCAGATATTTCCTTTTTCAGCTTGAATGTCTTGATATGTAGTCAGCAACTATCCCAGTATTGACAGTGATTATACTAGATACTTCTTTTATACATTACAGTGATTGATGAATTCATTAACGTAGTCACTTGGTATTGCATTATTGGCATAGAAATACCAACAGAAATGTGTTTTTAATAGCCAAAACATGTCAACATGTGCGTACCTGTGCTATGATAATGTTCATGTTAACATGCAGAGGTGTGAACAGTCACCACTAATTTTTTTCCCGAATACCACATTATTCCAAATATCCGGTTATTTGTTTGAGCCTTAGTTTATAGCCACAGTAATATTCATTACTTGAATATATAAGTGCAACTTGTTGATCTATAGCAGCAGATATTCCAAAAACTAGCATCTACCTCTGTGGTAATATTGTGTGTGTATATGTTATCTAATCCAAAACAGCCAAGCTGTAAAAAAAGTGTGCGGCCCTCAAAAAGGCTATGGTGAAAAAAGATGTTAAATCCAAGGTGATGGCCAAGAAATGGCTGTGATGGTAGGTTAATGGTAAAAATTTTAATAAGAATTCAGGTGAATTTGGTGCTGCTTGGTCTTGGCACAAAATTCACCTGAATTGTTGTTAGTAAAATTTTTACCATTAACCTACCATCACAGCCATTTCTTGGCTGCCACCTTGGATTCACATCTTTTTTCACCATAGCCTTTTTGAGGGCCGCACTCTTTTTTTACAGTTTGGCTGTTTAGGATTAGATTTCACTTCTTTTTGTATTTGTATAACCTATCTTTTTTCTTTACCACAGGAAGAAAAGATGAAGCAGATGTTAAATACTTTGAATATTTCTGAATTTATCAGT
Source organism: Dysidea avara (assembly GCF_963678975.1). NCBI lineage: Eukaryota > Metazoa > Porifera > Demospongiae > Dictyoceratida > Dysideidae > Dysidea > Dysidea avara. The sequence goes on from NC_089279.1 coordinate 31,945,564, forward strand.
AAATGCACAAGTTATATATATAATACATATATTTATTACAGAGCTCTCTGCATGGTGGTTTCTTTGTAACTTAACACTCTACAAGGTGACTTCTTCTAGCTGATCTCTCTACAGGGTTAGCTGAACTGTAACTTCTTCTAGCTGATCTCTCTACAGGGTGATTTGTTTGTAGCTGAATTCTGTACAGGTGATTTGTTTGCAGCTGAGCTCTTTACAGAATGGTTTCTTTGTAGCTGAACTCTCTACAAGGTAACTTCTTCTAGCTGATCTTTCTACAGGGTGATTTGTTTGTAGCTGAACTCTCTACATGGTGGTTTCTTTGTAGCTGAAATCTCTACAAGGTGAATTCTTCTAGCTGATCTATCTACAGGGTGATTTGTTTGTAGCTAAACTTTCTACAAGGAAACTTCTTCTAACTGATCTCTGTACACAGTGAATTGTTTGTAGCTGAACTGTCTACAAGGTAACTTCTTCTAGCTGATCTCTCTACAGGGTGATTTGTTTGTAGCTGAATTCTGTACAAGTGATTTGTTTACAGCTGAGCTCTTTACAGAATGGTTTCTTTGTCTACAAAGTAACTTCTTCTAGCTGATCTTTCTACTGGGTGATTTGTTTGTATCTGAATTTTCTACAGGGTGACTTGTTTGCAGCTGAACTCTCTACATGGTGGTTTCTTTGTAGCTGAAATCTCTACAAGGTGAATTAATCTAGCTGATCTTTCTACAGGGTGATTTGTTTGTAGCTGAACTCTCTACAAGGAAACTGCTTCTAACTGACCTCTGTACAGGGTGAATTGTTTGTAGCTGAACTGTTTACAACATAACTTCTTCTAGCTGATCTCTCTACAGAGTGATTTGTTTGTAGCTTAATTCTGTACAGGTGATTTGTTGCAGCTGAACTCTTTACAAAATGGTTTCTTTGTAGCTGAAATCTCTACAAGGTAACTTCTTCTAGCTAATCTTTCTACTGGGCGATTTGTTTGTAACTGAATTTTCTACAGGGTGATTTGTTTGCAGCTGAACTCTCTACATGGTGGTTTCTTTGTAGCTGAACTCTCTACAAGGTGAATTCTTCTATATAGCTGATGTCTCTACGGGGTAATTTGTTTGTAACTGAACTCTGTACAAGGTGCTTTTTTGTAGGTGATCTCACTGCAGGTTGATTTGTTTGTAGCTGAACTCACTAAAGGGTGATTTGCTTGTAGCTGAACTCCTTACATTGTGTCTAGTTTCTAGTTGATCTCTCTACAGGGTGATTTGTTTGTAGCTGATATCTCTACAATTGATTTGTGTGTAGCTGATCTCTCTGCAGGTTGATTTATTTGTAGCCGATCTCTCTACAAGGTAATTTGTTTGTAGCTGAACTATCTATAAGGTGATTTGTTTGTAGCTGATCTCTCTGCAGGTTGATTTGTTTTAGCTGAACTCTACAAGGTGATTTACTTGTAGCTGAACTCCTTACATTGTGTCTAGTCTCTAGCTGATCTCTCTACAGGGTGATTTGTTTGTAGCTGAACTATATATAAGGTGATTTGTTTGTAGCTGATCTCTCTGCAGATTGATTTGTTTTAGCTGAACTCTCTACAGGGTGATTTACTTATAGCTGAACTCCTTACATTGTGTCTAGTTTCTAGCTGATCTCTCTACAGAGTGATTTGTTTGTAGCTGATATCTCTACAAGTTGATTTGCGTGTAGCTGATCTCTCTACACGTTTATTTGTAGCCGTTCTCTCTACAGGGTAATTTGCTTGTAGCTGATCTCTCTACAAGTAGATTTGTGTGTAGCTGATCTCTGTGCAGGTTGATTTGTTTGTAGCCGATCTCTCTACAGGGTAATTTGTTTGCAGTTGAACTCTCTATAAGGTGATTTGTTTGTAGCTGATCTCTCTGCAGGTTGATTTGTTTTAGCTGAACTCTCTACAGGGTGATTTGCTTGTAGCTGAACTCTCTACAGGGTGATTTCTTTCTAGCTGATCTCTCTACAAGTTGATTTGTTTGTTGCTGATCGCTCTAAAGGTTGATTTGTTTCTAGCTGAACTTTCTGCAAAGTGTTTTGTTTGTAGCTGATCTCTCTACAGGGTGATTTTTTGTAGCTGACATCTCTTCAGGGTGATTTGTTTCTAGCTGATCTCTCTACAGGGTGATTGTTTGTAGCTGACCTCTCTTCAGGGTGATTTGTTTCTAGCTGATCGCTGTTCAGGTTGATTTGTTTGTAGCTGAACTCTCTACAGGGTAATTTACTTGTAGCTGAACTCCTTACATTGTGTTTATATATATATTTCTAGCTGATCTCTCTACAGGGTGATTTGTTTGTAGGTGATCTCTCTACAAGTTGATTTGTGTGTAGCTGATCTCTCTGCAGGTTGGTTTGTTTGTAGCCGATCTCTCTACAAGGTAATTTTTTTGTGGCTGAACTATCTACAAGGTGATTTGTTTGTAGCTGATCTCTCTGCAGGTTGATTTGTTTTAGCTGAACTCTCTATAGGGTGATTTGTTTCTAACTTATCTCTCTACAGGTTGATTTGTGTGTAACTGATCTCTCTACAAGCTGATTTGTTTGTAGCTGATCTCTCTGCAGGTTGATTTGTGTCTAGATGATCTCTCTACAAGTTGATTTGTTTGTTGCTGATCGCTGTAAAGGTTGATTTGTTTATAGCTGAACTCTCTTCAGTGTGACTTGTAATGTTCTGAATCTCTACAGTGATATATTTGCTTAACTTTCCACATGCAGGGTGACTTGCTTCTTGCTGAACTGTCTATAAGATTAACTGTTTGCAGCTGAACTCCCTACAGAATAACTTGTAATGTAATAGAATTCTATAATGGAGTAAATAAATTAGCCGAATGCTCTATTAGGGTAACTGTTCTATTAGAGTATCTTGATCTCGCATTTGCTACATGGAGTTGGCTTTCGAATCATAACTCAGTGGTTTGTAGTCTGATTCTTCTGTACTACTGCAAGGACTTTCTATGAAGATTATTCCAGCTATACACTGATTTTCAGCTCACTGCTCTAAGCGGTTTGCCTTGTAGGCGTGAAAACTAATACTTGTTTATTCATAAAAATCAATCACGTAATTGTGACACAGGTTGGGTTTTGTGTCATATCTCCGTGGTCTTTATCTCGATTCCTTTCAAACCACCAAAAGGCACTCCTATGATGGTTACTCCATCTACATAGCAATTTTCAACTCATTCCATGAATCGGTTTACCCTGTAGGCATGACAACAAATCGATCTTGTTTTAGGCGAATAATCGGTCATACCTCCTGAACCATTCATCGGATTTGCACCAAATTTAATTCTAGGATTCGCCTTTGGACTCCCTTTCTGTGTGCCAAAGTTCAAGGTGATCGGAGTACGCGTTTGCGTTTTATAGCAACTTTTGCAAGTGTGCGAAAACACGAAGAAGAAAAAAACGAAGAAAAAAAATCGAAACTTTGGAAGCTCGTATCTCGGAAATTGCTGGAGCGATTTCCTTCAAAGTTGGAATGTAGACTCCCCTGGCTGGCGGGCAACTCTGCAGCAAATTTGGTTCCAATTGGATAAGAGATAACCGAGATACAAAGGTGTGAAAATGCCGTTTTCTTTCTTCCTGTAAATATACTCACGGTGTGGCACGCCGGCTTCTTGGGCCGCACGACACACTACCGTGTGTCTTGATATGTATCATGGTACAGAGGATTTGCCTGATACATACACACCCAAAACCTGAGGGTCACAGGTTCAAGGACTGAGGTTGTAGATAGAGGGTATCAGGAAAATTCATATGGCTTATGCCACTCTGGTTTGCTCACCTATAAGCAAAAGGACTAACCAACATTCACAAAATTTGGTTCATACATCGGCTGATAGGTTTTTGATAGTCATGCTTCAATACAGAGTGTTAACATACTAGGATCAAATTAATATTTGTATTCAAGTTGTACCTTAGTAAGCCAACCAACCTCATTGTGGGGACAGACAATAATTACAGTATAAAGCAATGCACTTAGTACATATATGTTAGTGTAGAGAGTTTGTTCCATATAATCTTACAATTGACATGTGTTACATTGAAAGAGACATTCATGTGTCGCCCATTATACTTTCTCATATAAAATACACTCCTTAGCTTTTAAAAATTTCATGACTACACTCTGCTAACCTAAACTAAATCCCAAATTCAAAGCTTTATACATATGTCAATCAATCAATGCATAATATATTTTTTCAAACTGAGTTGGCATACGTACATGTCACAAATGCTTATGTACCACTCTACGTGGGCAGTTCAAAGGCACCACCAGCGCCATAATTTGTATATTGCACTGCTGCAGACCGCAGCGAGTGCATTATAACTTATAACGCACTGGTTGTGGTTTTGTAGACCACAACGAGTGCATTATAAGTTATAATGCACCGACCGCAGTGCAATATAAAGATATTGCACTGGCTGTGGTTTTGTGCAGCATAGTACAAGTACCGGTGGCCAAGACCACTACGAAACCTCACCTAATAGGTGGAAAGACACTTCACAGATCACTAGAATTCTTTTATAGCCTGACATGTAAAAGTTGATTGTGGGCCATAACGTCACCAATATGTATAATGTTTACAAGCAGCCAATGGCAATCGAAAAAGCCAACGCAGTGGCCACAACTCTAGTCTACATATATATAAACGTACTTATACACCTTACTAGTCTGGTGCCATCTTAGCCCAGATTAAACTGTAGTCCACTTTTGACAATGACTCAATAAAACTAATATATTCTAAATAATACTAACCTTTACGTTCGATTGTGGTAATCAGTTTTGTCATGCCACCAGATTCGAGTTTAGCCAGTGTGAATAGTAAGAATTAGACTAGTATCGTTTAGTAGTTCGGTTTTGTTTACTTAAACCATCTATTTAGCTGCTTTTTTTCGCCCGAGAAAATCACTATAGCAATTTAATAGTCTGGCGCTTAGTCTATATGGCGATTGAGTGATCATGCTGGCATGTTGAGCACTACATGATGAGAGTCGAACAGCGAATGCAGGTTAGTGATATAACCCATAGCGTACTAGCTTTCAATATCTCAGGTGGCTGCAGAACTGCAGGGGGAACATCATCGCAACGTCCGGCTTGGTTACCCACAGTCGATGTTAGAAACCTGGCCTTTATAAGTGTTACAGCTGTCTTGTGAGACTCTCCCCACCTATTAGGTGAGTGGTACATAACAGTTATACAACGTGCACTCGTGCTCTGCCTGTATAAACGCACTTGCCGTCGGGCCTGACGGCCCTCAGGCTCATGCATTTATATTAGGCAGAGCACTCGTGGCCATTGTATAACTATATAATATATAGCATAGGAGGGCAGAAACACTGCAAACACCACTTGAAAATATTATATTTTAATTTCATAGCTTTGTTTAGAATTTTACATGAGTCACAATAGTTATTTAACATATTGGTTTCCATGGCACTGAACTAAATTAATAAGTTTAGACTATCTTGCCTAAAAATATCATCCAAAAATCAGCTACACTTTCCACATACCCAGAGGAGGGTGGAAGTGGTTTAAACACCAATAAAACGAATTATGCAAAACCCTCAGTTTGGAATGAACTAAATATGTGAATTATGTAACGAAGTTTGGCATCATTGTTATGCTAAGAAAATACATACTTGTCTAGTACTAGAATTGATACTATATGTGCAAAAATGTTTCATAAGTTTTTGCAGTACATCATCTGAATCCTTACACGAAGCGTATTTGAAAGAGCTAATGGTTCCCAGTGATCCCCAATTCACTGGTTATGTAATGCAACTATTGGTGTTCATGTGATATTCCAAACAAAGCTATGCAATTAATGTAATATTTCAAGTAGCACCTAAAACGCTTCCGCCCTCCTCTGCCACATACGTACCATATCAAAGAAAGCATGGTGGCAGAAGTCACAAAATCAATTTTGTGTCTGAACATGTGCCACAACTATCAATTACCATAAAGTGAAGTGGTAACTATGCATGTTTGTTTTCATATTGTGCTAAGTGCCTATTACCTTTCAAAATATTGTCAACATGAAATCAAAGACTTACTACTTTGACAATTTCATTACATCATTCGCACATTTTAGTTCATCCCAGAAAGCAAGGATATTGCATAACTCATTTTTACAACATTTAACAGTGCTTTCTTGCACCCTCTTCTACATAAATATACATACAGGCATAGTATGTATATGCAAATATTTACATTGTAACTTACATAATTACAATAGCACAGAACACAGGTTGTGCGACTGCTGTATTACTTACCACTGTCAGATGGTTCATACAGGAACCACATTAAATGCGAAAAATTCAGCCTCATGCGGAATACACTGTTGATGCTACATTCAGCAAATCTTGTTGTTGCAGTAATCTTTTCTGGTAAAACAGCAATATGATCTTCAGTTATTTTGTCACATTCACACAAATAGCCATACTGTAGCCTTTCATAATCGAAATTCAAGTGAATACACACTTCGGTAAGAGTGTAAACCAAGTAATTGTAAGCTTCAACATGGACAGGACTTTGACAGTTACCGTCTATATGTCTGACCTGCACTTCTAAGTAAGACACTTTATCGAACAATGACAGGGAATAGCCATCAGGTAAACTAAACGTGATCAAATTACTGAAGGTGTGGTGCACACCATCACATGAGAAATGAGGGTGCCATATTTTTGGTGAATACTGTAGTAGTTCAACTATTAGAGAGCAAAACATTCCTCTTGGTAGGATGCCTGAATGAAAGCGAACTAGCAATGGCTGTCCTAGAAGTTGTCCATACTGAGGGAGAATCAAGTTTGTCTGCTGTACAGTAAAAGTAGGCAAAACATAAGGAATAAAATATTCTTCTTTCTTCTCCTTCTCTGACACTACAGGAGCAATTATTTTCATGCGAACTAGCAAGGACAAGAAGTATTCTTCTTTTATATCATCTTTCCATTCAATGTGCTGAAGGAGGTCCTTAGAAAACAGCCCTTCGTATTTTAATTTCTGAACAGCTTGACGGTTCATAGAAGCTTGCTGAAAAGTGACACATATAATGCTACTCAGTTTATCAAACCACCACTGGTGGTTGGTGATGACATAATTACACAAACCTGGAACTTCTGCAAAGTAAATGAGTACACCCAACAGATGATGGTAGAGTAAGACACTCTGTACTTCTTTACTGTCAGAAATTAAGCCAGTGTCTCTGGCAAGAGCAACACAATCATCAAATGAAATATACGATTTTTGGTTTTTGGTACAAGCCTGTCGAATTTCAAGCTCTAATAACATCCAAGTTATGGGCAATTCATAAACCTCCTTTTCTGTAGCAAGAACTTCAACTCTACTTCGAATTGCGTTTGCCACAGGATCTTCATTATGTTCACTATCAGCAGTAGTGTTGTCTACAGAAAAAAGAACACTACCTTTTTCCGTTTGCCACACTGCAGCTTCGCACTGTGTTTTGTCTACTAGACTAGATAAATCACTAGCTGCCCTTGTCACAATTTCTTGCTGTACTTTGTCTGCATGAGTACCCACCAAACAAATATAGGATGCGTTGCCTTTTCCTGCAGTTTTAACTAAATGCGGAATTGCAGAAGGTGACCTTTCCAAAGCATCATTGGCAGATGACATTAACAACTTGATCATATTCCGGTTAGAGTAGCTCAAGTGATATGGTGTAAACATGAGCTTGCCATGCTGGCTGTACTCCACTAACACTTGATCATCAAGGCTCTTTGATAAATCATGCACAATAAAAGTAACTGTTGGGTAAATATTGATGGTGGGTAACAAATGGATATACTCTGGCTGGCCCCCAGTGTCCAGCAAAGTGATAATGTTTAACACTTCCCCAGGTTGATAAGCAAATGCAGACTTGGATGATGAATCAAGGATGTTCTGAAAAGTAGACAAATTCGAAACATTGACAGACTTTTTAAATAGGCCGGTAACCCACTGAATGATAGAAGTATCTTGCTGTATAGGAGGCTTATATTGCTTTTGGGCTGGCATGCTCATGTGTGATGACGGCTTTATATTTAGTGGCTGTTTCTCACTTTCAACAGATGGCAAAGATGGCACAGTTTTTGGTGGAAGCAACACAGACTTTAGAAAGCTTATTTCAACATCAGAGCCAAGTTGAACCCATCTAACCTTGTTTGGGGATCCCTGAAAAGCAGCCATGGTAACAGATACCGCGTGATTGCTTTGAACAACATTGGTACTGTGGTGATCTTTATTGAATTTCTTTTTCAAAAGTAAATTGACAAAGCTAGTTTTACCAGCAGCTCCAGATCCAGTAAAGAAAAGCTTGAGAAATCTGACTGGAATTGTTCCATGTTGTTTTTTAGCTTTGTTTAGGTTTTGCTGCAACAATCTTTTGTTTTCCTCTTTTACCTAAAATAGAAATATATTACAACTACATACATATTTTTACATCTTGAGGAAAAAGAACAGGATGTCCAAACATAAAGCAGTTGTACACATGATTTATTGTATGCAGCAATTTGTTGAATTTTAATTTTAAGAAAAATAGGCATTGTGCAATACTGAACACCTTTTATACAGGGCAGTGTACTTCCTAATAACTTTTGGAAAGTTCTGTATAGTATGACTATGTAGTTCTTAAAATGGCTGCATTTGTACACGCATGTCAACAAACAGTATGTACGTATGTAGCTTACTGAAAAATATGCTTCCAAGTTAGCTAGTACACAATTAATTAATTAGTTGCAGTGGCAGATACAGGGGTGTTGCATTGGTTTACCACTCTGAAAATAAGGCACGCGCTCATAATTAAGTTTATGGAGCAGGTGTGGGTGGGTGAAATTTGCAGACTAGTAGCAAAGCTCATAAACTACATTTGCTATAAGATTATGAATAACATAGATAACCTGTAATACTTGTGTCCCTATCAGGGTTGGGAGGCAGCTGTGGTGAAATGAGTATATCAATGATGGGATTCACTTTCAAGATCAACTATATTCTTACAAGTATAAGAAAAAATTAGGAATTTTAAACTAGAGTAGGGACAGTGTAGTACCACTGCAATAAAAAGTACTGAAACGAGCTGGATCAGAGTAGTACGTAATGTCCAGATACTGTAAAACAATAAGAAGTAAATATCCCTACTGTGCTACAGAGAATCTACAATCAAAACGCACAGTAGGGACATTATTGTTTTACAGTATGCGGGCATTACGTACTACTCTGATCCAGCTTGTTTCAGTACTTTTTATTGCAGCATTACTAAAATTCCTAACCATTTCTTATACTTGTTTGTGAACTTTTTTTTGTCTATTCACGATTACTATTAACCCATTGATGGTGGTAGCTGCCATATGGCAGCATGGCATTATAAATCACACAGGAAATAAAATCTAGCTTCGCTATAAACTGTTTAGTGCGTGTAATAGTGAGATGCAGTAGTGCTAAAGTGGACACGCCCATAGGGATCCCATTTCTGGGATAACCGGATCCTTCCCAGACTAGCGGCATTTGTTATGTAATAGTGTAAAGTATATAACCTTTCATGATAGGCAAATTAAATCGTTCTTTGAGTTGAAAACAAGCAGTTAATAACAAAGAAAGTGTTATACATCAATGGAGATAGGTAAAGTCAATATTCGGCTGCTTTATCCCAGACATGGCATGGTGGTCATGAGTGCAGATACACATGCGCAACAGCATAAATGGGACAAACCACGAAGAAACCAGCTGTGGAATGGATCGCACTGTAAGTAAACTGTATAGAATAGTACTATGGAGTGGAAGGCACCTTTGTAGATAGTTAAATGGGATTCCATTGTTTGTTTGGGCTGGTTTTACCAATGTTTAATTCATTGCAGCTAGTATTATGTAAACAAAAACAACACAATTGAGTTCCTTATTCCATAGTGAGTATTTAGATGTATGGCTACTAAGTAGTTCTGTGTATGGTAAGGGTAATATGATGCAATTCGGCGATTCGGCTATATAGTAGTCGCCAGGAATTCAGCTGGCAATTTAATTAATTAAACAGCTAGCTACCCTCACATACATAATACAATTCTCATATTCATGAGTGAGGTCATGATCTGCAGCAATCATGAATCTAATAATCCAATTATACACAAGGGCTGTCCACTTATATTCCAGCTGCACTGGCCTACTACTGATATATACACACCAAGCACCAAGGTCTGGCATAACCGCCAGACTAATTCACTTACATGTGCACTAATTAACTTATAACAGTAGTCTACTTTCATACATACGCTTTGTGCATGCCATTCTACAAGCAGTCTATTCCTGGTGTAAGGTGAACAGAGAACAGATCACTTTCTTTGTGCATACCATTCTACAAGGACTCCATCACCTGGTGGCGGGCAACTTCTCGTCTACAATGGAGCACAGCTCACTAAGCTATCTGCCCGGACCTGAGACACGTGTATTCCAATATGTTTGTACAATAACATAGTGAAATGTGCACACCCAGAGATTAAAGCCATGCTGTGCTATGTCCGCTATAGTATATGGAAGGATAAAAGTAAGACAATAGTGCAAGTATTGCATGTCTATCAATATGCTAAAGGTTTCTTCTTAAGGAAGTGTTTCTGTGAAAGAAGTAGGGAAGAAGCTGTAGCCACTTTTCTGCTATGCTTGACTGAACACATTAGGCAGGCAATAGAAAATTCTGTTAAATAATTTCTTTTTAATTCTGTAGCAACTCAGCGAAAATGTTTTGAGCTGATCTGAAAGCATTTTTTGGCTAGCTTTTACCCAACCAATGCTGTCATGGGTGGAATCAAGGCAGGTTTTTGGGTGATATTTTATCATGGGCCATGCCCACATCTTCATCCTCCCTACTATATGATACAGCATTCAGCCACTCTAAAACAGTCAGATGCACCTGAGAGTACAGCTAGCTATTATAGAGTTCTCTATCAACGTGAACTGCCAAAATGCATCATGCATCCATTGATTTCCTTCCATCCTGGAATAAACACAGTATGACTGAGTCTTTGGCCTGGCAATGAAAATAGAATTTTGGAGAAATTTTCAGAATATTTACAACATACGTATGTAGATTGGCATTGCTGGTTGTGATATTTTGTGTTATACGTAGCTACTTGAAGCTAAATATCTATAGCTTCCGGGGCTTGCACCTCAGACCCCATTTAAATCATTATGTTGTGCCCCATGCATTGTACATGTATGTCATGCAGCCAATAAGAGACTGGTATTGAATAATGACCTTCCTTTCAACATGCAATGACTTACAATGTAAAATATTCATGGACTTGTCTATGCATATCCACCCTAACATACTCCAAACTATACAACATCTTTCGAGGCCATCCCTATAAGTTCACATTCAGCCAGCCACCACGGTTGATTGTTTATTTTTCCCAATAACGATTAGTATGTGGAAAAGACTATACCAACATCAGTAGTTAGGTCAGAATTTTTAACCAATTCAAGGACAATCTTGTCTTATTTATTTGTATCTTATACTTATATTGAGTTCTGTATTTTAACAATTACGTAAGGATAATAAAAATCTAATCAAAAACAGCCAAGCTGTAAAAAAAGGTGCGGCCCCCATAAAGGCCATGGTGAAAAAAGATGTGAAATCCAAGGTGGCGGCCAAGAAATGGCTGTGATGGTAGGTTAATGGTTACATTTTAATAACAACAATTCAGGTGAATTTGGTGCCAAGACCAAGCGGCACAAAATTCACCTGAATTGCCGTTATTAAAATGTAACCATTAACCTACCATCACAGCCATTTCTTGGCCGCCACCTTGGATTTCACATCTTTTTTCACCATGGCCTTTATGGGGGCCGCACCTTTTTTTACAGCTTGGCTGTTTTTGATTAGATATCACTTCTTTTTGTATTTGTATACTGCAAAGCCGGCCTATGGCTGGCTTTGGGGCTTTTTTAACCCATGTGTTTTTTTCTTTACCACAGGAAGAAGAAAAGAACTTAAAGAAGAATTTTAGTACTTCAATTATTTTTGATTTTATTAGTAATTATACAAATTATATACATATATTTATTACATGCTCATTATTCCCCACAGGATTTTTTTGCAGCTGATCTCTCTACTGGGTGACTTGAAATGTAGCTGAACTATATACAGGATGGTTTTTTTGTAGCTGAACTCTTTGTAACAGGTGATTTGTTTGCAGCTAAACTCTCTACATGGTGGTGTCTTTATAGCCGAACTCTCTACATGATGGTTTCTTTGTAGCTGAACTCTCTATAAGGTGACTTCGTCTAGCTGAACTCTCTACAGGGTGATTTTTTTGTAGCTGAACTCTCTGCAGGGTGATTTGTTTGCAGCTGAACTCTCTACATGATGGTTTCTTTGTAGCTGAACTCTCTACAAGGTGACTTCGTCCAGTTGATCTCTCTACGGGGTGATTTGTTTCTAGCTGAACTCTCTACAGGTGAATTGTTTGCAGCTAAACTCTCTACATGGTGGTTTCTTTGTAGCTGAACTCTCTACAAGGTAACTTCTTCTCTACAGGGTGATTAGTTGTAGTTGAATTCTCTACAAGGTGGTTTGTATGAGGCTGAACTCTCTACATGGCGGTTTCTTTGTTGCTGAACTCTCTACAGAGTGATATGTTTGCAGCTGAACTCTCTACATGATGGTTTCTTTGTAACTGAACACTCTACTAGGTGACTTCTTCTAGCATGATCTTTCTACAGGGTGAATTGTTGTAGCTGAACTATCTACAAGGTAACTTCTTCTAGCTGATCTCTATACAGGGTGATTTGTTTGTAGTTGAATTCTGTACAGGTGGTTTCTTTGTAGCTGAACTCTGTACATGATGGTTTCTTTGTAGCTAAACTCTTTACAAGGTGACTTCTTCTAGCTGAACTCTCTACGGGGTAATTTCTTTGTAGCTGAACTCTCTATATGATGGTTTCTTTGTAAATGAACTCTCTACAAGGTGAATTCTTCTACCTGATCTCTCTACAGGGTGATTTGTTTGTAACTGAACTCTGTACAAGTGCGTTTTTGTGGGTGATCTCACTGCAGGTTGATTTGTTTGTAGCTGAACTCACTAAAGGGTGATTTTGCTTGTAGCTGAACTCCTTGCATTGTATTTAGTTTCTAGCTGATCTCTCTACAGGGTGATTTGTTTGTAGCTGATCTCTCTACAAGTTGATTTGTGTGTAGCTGATCTCTCTGCAGGTTGATTAATTTGCAGCCGATCTCTCTACAAGGTAATTTGTTTGTAGCTGAACTGTCTATAAAGTGATTTATTTGTAGCTGATCTCTCTGCAGGTTGATTTGTTTTAGCTGAACTCTCTACAGGGTGATTTACTTGTAGCTGAACTCCTTACATTGTGACTAGTTTCTAGCTGATCTCTCTACAGGGTGATTTATTTGTAGCTGATCTCTCTACAAGTTGATTTGTGTGTAGCTGATCTTTCTACTGGTTGATTTGTTTGTAGCCGATCTCTCTACAGGGTAATTTGTTTGTAGCTGAACTCTGTACAAGGTGCTTTTTTGTAGGTGATCTCACTGCAGGTTGATTTGTTTGTAGCTGAACTCACTAAAGGTTGATTTGCTTGTAGCTGAACTCCTTACATTGTGTCCAGTTTCTAGCTGATCTCTCTACAGAGTGATTTGTTTGTAGCTGAACTCTCTATAAGGTGATTTATTTGTAGCTGAACTCCTTACATTGTGTGTAGTTTCTAGCTGATCTCTCTACAGGGTGATTTGTTTGTAATTGATCTCTCTACAAGTTGATTTGTGTGTAGCTGATCTCTCTGCAGGTTGATTTGTTTGTAGCCAACCTCTCTATAGGGTAATTTGTTTGTAGCTGAACTCTCTATAAGGTGATTTGTTTGTAGTTGATCTCTCTGCAGGTTGAATTGTTTTAGCTGAACTCTCTACAGGCTGATTTGTTTGTAGCCGATCTCTCTACAGGGTAATTTGTTTGTAGCTGAACTCTCTACAAGTTGATTTGTGTGTAGCTGATCTCTCTGCAGGTTGATTTGTTTGTAGCCGATCTCTCTACAGGGCAATTTGTTTGTAGCTGATCTCTCTACAGGGTGATTTTTTGTAGCTGACCTCTCTTCAGGGTGATTTGTTTCTAGCTGATCTCTCTACAGGGTGATGTTTGTAGCTGACCTCTCTTCAGGGTGATTTGTTTATAGCTGATTGCTCTACAGGTTGATTTGTTTGTAGATGAACTCTCTACAGGGTAATTTGCTTGTAGCTGAACTCCTTACTTTGTGTCTAGTTTGTAGCTGATCTCTCTACAGGGTGATTTGTTTGTAGCTGATCTCTCTACAAGTTGATTTGTGTGTATATAGCTGATCTCTCTGCAGGTTGATTTGTTTGTAGCCGATCTCTCTACAGGTAATCTGTTTGTAGCTGAACTCTCTATAAGGTGATTTGTTTGTAGCTGATCTCTCTGCAGGTTGATTTGTTTTAGCTGAACTCTCTACAGGGTGATTGCTTGTAGCTGAACTCCTTACATTGTGTCTAGTTTCTAGCTGATGTCTCTACAGGGTGATTTTTTGTAGCTGAACTCTCTTCAGGGTGATTTGTTTCTAGCTGATCTTTCTACAGGTAGATTTGTGTTGATTTGTTCATTGCTGATCGCTCTAAAGGTAATTGATTTGTTGCAGTTGAACACCCTGCAAAGTGTTTTGTTTGTAACTGATCACTCTAAAGGGTAATTTGTTTGTAGCTGAACTCTCTCCACAGTGACTTGTGTGTAGCTGAATTCTGTGTAACTGAATTCTCTAGAGAGTGACTTAATTGTAGCTGAATTCTCTACACAGTGCATGACTTTTTTATAGCTGAACTTTCTTCAGTGTGACTTGTAATGTTCTGAATCTCTATAGTGGTATATTTGCTTAACTATCCACATGGTGACTGTCTTCTTGCTGAACTGTCTATAAGATTAACTGTTTGCAGCTGAACTCCCTATAAAATAACTTGTGATGCAATAAAATTCTATAATGGAGTAAATATAGTAGCCGAATGCTCTATTAGGGTGACTGTTCTATTAGAGTATCTCGATCTCGCATTTGCTACACGGAGTTGGCTTTCGAATCATAACTCAGTGGTTTGTAATCCGATTCTTCTGTACTACTGCAAGGACTTTCTATGAAGATTATTCCAGCTATACACCGATTTTCAGCTCATTGCTCTAAGCGGTTTGCCTAGTAGGCGTGAAAACTAATACTTCTTTATTCATAAAAATCGATCTCGTAATTGTGACACAGGTTGGGTTTTGTGTCATATCTCCGTGGTCTTTATCTCGATTCCTTTCAAACCACCAAAAGGCACTCCTACGATGGTTACTCCATCTACATAGCAATTTTCAACTCATTCCATGAAGCGGTTTACCCTGTAGGCGTGACAACAAATCGATCTTGTTTTACGCGAATAATTGGTCATAACTCCTGAACCATTCATCGGATTTGTACCAAATTTGATGCTAGGATTCGCCTTTGGACTCCCTTTCTGTGTGCCAAATTTCAAGGCGATCGGAGTACGCGTTTGCTTGTTATAGCAATTTTGCAAGTGTGCGAAAAGACGAAGAAGAAAAAAAAAACGAAGAAAAAAAAACGAAACTTTGGAAGCTCGTATCTCGGAAATGGCTGGAGCGATTTCCTTCAAATTTGGACTGTAGACTCCCTTGGCTGGCGGGCAACTGTGTAGCAAATTTGGTTCCAATCAGATAAGTGATCACCGAGATACAAAGGTGTGAAAATGACGTTTTCGTTCTTCCTGTCAATATACTCACGGTGTGGCACGCCGGCTTCTTGAGCCGCACGACACACTACCATGTGTCTTGATAATAAACATAATTTACCAAAAATTGTTACCAAATTCAATATCAGAAGGTAAAAATGTTCCTATGGGGCACATTGGTTTGTTTTGCCCTCTGCATGTCAGCTTTTAGAACTGCCACTGCTAGAGATGAGTCATAGTCTCTTTTTTTCAACATTCAGTAATCATAAAGTGTTTATTCAATGAAAATTGTTACCAAATTCAAACTCAGAAGGCCAATTTTTAAATTTTCCTGTATCTACGTACCAAGAGTAAGAATTTAAATAAGTTTATGACATCAAAATAATTATACTGCTCAAGGAAAGTGTTGATAGGGAAAATTAATGGCTCAATATAGTTTCATTGCATGAAGAAGGACGAAGGCCAACCTGATTGAAGATAAAAGGAAAGACAAGGTGCAGAGGGCACACCCCTAAAAGGCACATGCTGATGGTGAGTTTGTTATTGTGGTGTAAAATGGTGTCCATTTGCTGCTTCGTTTGGCCTCCAGCCTTGTGACTGTGGTCAGGCAGGCAGGCAGGGCTGGGATGGGCTGGGCTGGGCTGGGCTGGGCTGGCTGGCGAGCGGGTGGGCAGGTGGGTGGGCTGGTGACCGACCGAACGACCATGGGCATGCCCCCAGACGCCCTAGCTAGAGCATGCTTTGTGCAGTTGTAGAGTGACTTCCACTAATCCCCCCCACCCAAACAAATACTAGATCTGCCTGAACATGAAACCCTCTTTGAAAATTTCTAGATCAGCCACTATTATTTTTCCTATTGCATTCAACTATGGTAGAACTTTTAAAGTAGGGATCCTGCCAAATGTGACGCGTGCTTCCTACAATGCTGCCTTTAAAAACATCCTACAGACGTCTTACACAACGAAAATCACCTTTACGGAATATTGATTAGTCCATCCCAGAGCTTATGATAACGTCCGGACACCGGACAAAATCCGGTCAAATTGCATAGATGTCTGACCATAATGCAATTTGTCCGGACACAGTGTCCCATCAAAGCATAAAGAAGGAGCCTAAGGGCTGAGCTGGCATGCTATCAACAATAACATTCACTTGGTTGCCAGGAGATAGTATACATTCTTACAACCCAAGGGAGTGACCATAAATGTACCATTGCCAACCCACTGGTGTACTTTAACCACATAACAGCTGCAGTAAGGCATGTGATGTCTTACCACTATAATGTTTATTTGCTATGCTACAGTAGACATGTTGGGCATTCATCTCATGTCCAGTCAATTTTGGCAATTGTCCGGCCGATTTTGGTTTGTCAGGACATTGTGGCAGGACAACAGAGAATTCTTATCATAAGCTCTGCATCCAAATACAGCATTAACCCTTATAACCCGCATAATCCAGAAAATTGGATTTAAACTTAATAAATACACATGCTTTGCACAAAGTGCTGTAACTTTCGAAGCGTCCATCCTATGGCTATGCAATTTATGTCATTCTACTCATGATGTAGCAAGGATTAAAATGATACCTAGGGTTTTACCGTAATGCTAAATGGTGAGGCCAAAACTAGCCTTGAAAATAAGTTTTCAGTAAGGAAACACGCAAACCCTTTACATAAGTTTATAAAATGCTCGATAACTTGATGGTAGTTGATCCTATTGCCTTGCAACAGCTTCCATTCAATTCGTCGTGAAATTTTGTATCAGGCCATATAGGACTCACATGAGTAAACCCACAATCAAAATTAAACATGTGGCAAGAATTTAGAAACATGGAGGCGCAACTCGTCGCTGTTCACCGCTTCATAACAAGTAAGCCACTGTAGTTACAGTGTTCATTTAACCTCATTCAAGTAGCCCAGTAAACACACTTTTAATCTATGTGTATTTGTAGGCCGTAAGAATTAAGTTACCCCACCTAGTGTCGCCATGTGTGCCCATATTCATGTGTTAAAATGTTTGTGGTAGCTAATTGTCTGGGTGGTGTAATAGAGGCAGGTATCCAGGTAGAGATGTACTTTCATACTAATGCACTTGTCAATTTTATGCCCCACCCCCCACCCCCGGGGGGTGGGGGAATACAGGGGATTTGACAAATCATGGTGTCAAATTCCCCACTACTGGGGCAAAATCGGCTGTCAAATCCCCACTATGTTCCCATCCCCATAGTAGGGGATTTAACAACACCTCAAAGATTACTAAGCACATATTTCATAGTAATAAACCTGCCCTGTAGCTAGTAAAATAATAGCAAGTGCGATTTTATTTAGAAATCAGTGTAACTACTGAAAATCAGTCAGTGAATTGGACAACTGTCAATTGCCCCAGGGGTGGGGACAAGAAGTAATGTCAAATCCCCACCTGGGGTGTGGGGACGCCTGGGGGTGGGGGGTGGGGCATGAAATTGTGCATAAACACACTGGCTCTTTGTCATACTGAAGTTCATCATCACTCACTGAATAAACTAAGAAATTTGTATACACAGTGAGATACACAGTGAATGTAGAATCAGTGTTGGCCCTTTAAGGTACAGATAAATAGGATATTGTTACAACTATTTTAGCTAATGTGCCAGTCATAACTAGTCATGACCACTGCATTATAGTATCGTGATACAATATCGTATCAAACAGTTTATTGATGGTGATACGTGATACACAAAATACACTGTATCGCAGATCACTAATGATGAGCACCCCATTATTATGGTCTAGCTATAGTTGTAAGGCTAGCACAGTGAAAATATGAAATAGTGACACACCCCTATTAGTCTAATACCCCGAATAAAACAGTCACACATGTATAGCAGTATACTATAACAAAAAACCAAACAAAATAGTATATTAAAAATTATGAATTAAGTAGGGATCCAGCGATAAAAGTATTTACAGATGAATGATGGTATTACAGCATAGCTCAGTGGGCATTGAACAAAATCATTGTAACCATCATTCATCTCTTGTTTCACTACTTTTTATCACTTGGATCCCTACTTCATTTTAAAATTTAATATACTAGTTACGAATTGGATGGAATTTTACTGTAACATATCGTGTCAGAGTTACAACAACATGCAGCATAATATTATACGTATAACTTTAACTATTTGCAAACTAAACAACTAAACTTATACATGTATATAAAGGCATACCTTCGTTGATGTAATTTGTTGTAGAGGCTGAGCTGTGGGAGTCTATGAATGCAAGTGAACAAACATAATGTGAATACTACAGACCATGTATGTACATGTGTTTTGTATGCAGTATGTACGTACATCAAGGTGTAGCACTTATATCTAATGCAACAAAGAATGTAAATGACTATGTATATTTTGGGCACTGTTTATTAGTTTTGTGTGAGTTTTTGCAAGAGCAAAATGTAAATGCATGGATTCAAGTTGTCATACACCTTGTACATATATTAACCAAACACAAACACAGGCAAGCTTTAAAATAAAAATACTATAAAGTTTGCATTGCACCAAAGGTGTCATCCCCATCATATAAGGCACTTTTTAGTCTCTACCAGCTTGTACAAGTCCTAATTTCCCTTACACTTGTTTCCATAACATCATTCATCATTATAGTAAAAAATAAATAAATAAATGAAACAGGCAGGTCTCAAAACCGAGTATAGACTGGCTTTGGGGTTTGCATATTATATAACAAGTGAAATATGGAGCAAAGCAGCTCAAAAACAAAAAGATTCTGTTATTCAGAAAACAAAGTTTAAAAGTATAGTAGCTAAGAAATCACAGCAATAATGTTAATGGTTAAATGATGACAACAATAGAAACTTAAAATTAATTGTACTACATGTGTACTTCATCCATTTTGTAGCTATCATACACCTTCAACTGCACTATTCCCCGTTTGAAGGTTGATTTATAGGACATAATATTAATGGTATGTACCTTTTTCGCCCCCCTTGACAACAACACTTTTCTTATCATTGATTCAAAAACCTACAGTAACAAAAACATTACAGACACAATAACTTGTAACAATGAACACAAACTTCATAAGAGTCATTAACGTTAAAATGACTGAATTACTGTATGGTAACATGCTAGCTACTTTGTAATAAGCAGTTTAATTAATTAATTAAACAACTTCATAGTACAAGTGGACAAAATTACGTATTTACTCACAGGTATGCAATTTCTGCAAGTTTTTCCAGTATTGAAACAAACTACTGGGTAGTTACAATCAATTTTAAAAGAATCATTCCTCAGCACAGCTAGAAAGCCTGAGACACAATTTCTAAGGACTGGCAAACTTATCCAGCAACCTGGAATGTGTCAATATAAGGAATAAGTGTACTGCTTGCATAAGCTGTGTACATTTGTGACTGGATTTTGGAAAAACGATCCAAATCGCACATTAGAAGTTCCGAGATAAACGGTTTTAAAGAATTGAAGCCAGCATAACTCTCCAAGGATAGCAAGCACGCGTATGAAATTTACACAAAAGATGCATCAATCTGTTACCTTTCAAGTCACTTCCAGTACTTGTAGCTGCTTGTACAGTTTCCCGCCAAATAAGATAGAAAATCTGAGCAGTTGGACGAGCGAAGTAGTATCACGAGTGCTCACAAAGGGGTGGAGGTCGGGGGGTGGCGGGGAGGGCAAAAGTTAGACCTCAAAATGGAGGCAGACCACGATTGGAGTCCAGACACGAGATTACAGGGCTGTGCTGGCTCCTTAGTGGCTGGTATGTAGCAAAATCAACAGAGAACACGTCTGGCCAACATTATAAGGCTGTCCACCAGTAAACCACTGACTCTTGCCAAGCCAGGTCCTTCACAAGGCCTGAAACCGCCATTTGAGCACTCCACACCACCCAGAAAAGACGTGTGTAAAAACCAGCCTCGTGTAGTTTGAGTAGTGCTGAGGGTCATTGGAGTCCAGACACGAGATTACAGGGCTGTGCTGGCTCCTTAGTGGCTGGTATGTAGCAAAATCAACAGAGAACACGTCTGGCCAACATTATAAGGCTGTCCACCAGTAAACCACTGACTCTTGCCAAGCCAGGTCCTTCACAAGGCCTGAAACCGCCATTTGAGCACTCCACACCACCCAGAAAAGACGTGTGTAAAAACCAGCCTCGTGTAGTTTGAGTAGTGCTGAGGGTCAAAACTTGTAGTACGATAGTGCAGCTATCCACTGGTGGTGTTAGTTTGATTTTGCCTGATGTGCGATTTGGATCGGTTCTGTAAAATCTGGTCACATATAAATTATTACTGGAGCATCACGTGAGATCACGTGACCTGCCAAGAATCCTGGAGCAGTGGAAAGAAGTCTGGTCAGTGTGTGGTGGCTGGCACTGGTCATGGAGTGATTCCGAAGTATGTTTTTGTGTGTTTGGCTCCTTTACAGCCAGATGAGTATTATAATATAAATTATTACTGGAGCATCACGTGAGATCACGTGACCTGCCAAGAATCCTGGAGCAGTGGAAAGAAGTCTGGTCAGTGTGTGGTGGCTGGCACTGGTCATGGAGTGATTCCGAAGTATGTTTTTGTGTGTTTGGCTCCTTTACAGCCAGATGAGTATTATATGTGACTGGATTTTGGAAAAACGATCCAAATCGCACATTAGAAGTTCCGAGATAAACGGTTTTAAAGAATTGAAGCCAGCATAACTCTCCAAGGATAGCAAGCACGCGTATGAAATTTACACAAAAGATGCATCAATCTGTTACCTTTCAAGTCACTTCCAGTACTTGTAGCTGCTTGTACAGTTTCCCGCCAAATAAGATAGAAAATCTGAGCAGTTGGACGAGCGAAGTAGTATCACGAGTGCTCACAAAGGGGTGGAGGTCGGGGGGTGGCGGGGAGGGCAAAAGTTAGACCTCAAAATGGAGGCAGACCACGATTGGAGTCCAGACACGAGATTACAGGGCTGTGCTGGCTCCTTAGTGGCTGGTATGTAGCAAAATCAACAGAGAACACGTCTGGCCAACATTATAAGGCTGTCCACCAGTAAACCACTGACTCTTGCCAAGCCAGGTCCTTCACAAGGCCTGAAACCGCCATTTGAGCACTCCACACCACCCAGAAAAGACGTGTGTAAAAACCAGCCTCGTGTAGTTTGAGTAGTGCTGAGGGTCATTGGAGTCCAGACACGAGATTACAGGGCTGTGCTGGCTCCTTAGTGGCTGGTATGTAGCAAAATCAACAGAGAACACGTCTGGCCAACATTATAAGGCTGTCCACCAGTAAACCACTGACTCTTGCCAAGCCAGGTCCTTCACAAGGCCTGAAACCGCCATTTGAGCACTCCACACCACCCAGAAAAGACGTGTGTAAAAACCAGCCTCGTGTAGTTTGAGTAGTGCTGAGGGTCATTGGAGTCCAGACACGAGATTACAGGGCTGTGCTGGCTCCTTAGTGGCTGGTATGTAGCAAAATCAACAGAGAACACGTCTGGCCAACATTATAAGGCTGTCCACCAGTAAACCACTGACTCTTGCCAAGCCAGGTCCTTCACAAGGCCTGAAACCGCCATTTGAGCACTCCACACCACCCAGAAAAGACGTGTGTAAAAACCAGCCTCGTGTAGTTTGAGTAGTGCTGAGGGTCAAAACTTGTAGTACGATAGTGTAGCTATCCACTGGTGGTGTTAGTTTGATTTTGCCTGATGTGCGATTTGGATCGGTTCTGTAAAATCTGGTCACATTTTATAACATGATTATGACTACTAAACTCACACATAAGGAGGTGCCAGGTCAGCATGCTATAAAATTAATTTGTGTCTAAACGCTTGCCCCAACAATCAAATACTGAAATGTCAAGTGGCCATTATGTTTAGTATTCAGCTATGTTCCACCTGTTATGCAGCATTACAGCATGAGAAACATCTCTGCAATCAATCCAATCGCTAAAGAAAATATGGGCAATAAGCATGATAGCTACTGTAGTCAACACGGCCTCAGGGAAGCCATATTATGCTATCACGAACTGACACCTTGCATCATCAGTGAAGAGAACCAAGACACAAAGGAGGACAAATTAAGTCCACAATGTGTGTAGTGTACGTACTGCAGTTGGCAAAAAAGCATGTCTTCAGATGAAGCAATGCTGAATGGTGAAGAAAGTAAGCCTGTATCCATTGTCCAGTTTTGCTTGGCTGGAGGCATTAGTTAGTCAGCATAACATTCTGCTAAACAGAAAATTTTAAAAATTTCACAGAACTTTGTTGGAAGGGTTTAGGGTTGCTCTGAAGGTGTTTATGGACTTGGCTATGCCTACCAATACTACCAAGCTGTTATAAAGGAAAAGTAAGGCTGGTTTTTAGGTGATATTATTGGGCAAGAAAGCCCATAATCCCTACCGTATTTTAGGGATCATGGTGGTTTGGGCTTTCTTGCTCACCCAAAAACCAGCCTCACTTTTCCTTTATAACACTTATTGCGCAGTTGAATGTTCTATTAGAGTGACTGCACTATTAGAGTATTTTGATAACGCACTTGTTACACCTAGTTCAATTTCATAGTGTGTAGCTCAGTGGATTTTAATCTGATTCTTTGTAAACCACTGAAAGATAGCTCTAGAATGATTTATCTACCTCTCTACCTGATTTCAGCTGATTCCGTTAGCTAGTTTGCCTGGTAGGTGTGGCAAGTATTATTTTTTATTAACAAAACTCGATCGTGCGCATTTTACATATGGTTGGCTTTTTTGTTATAACTCCATGACTGTTAGTGTGATTTCTTTCAAACCACAAAAGGTTTGCACTACAATGGTTACTCCATAGACAGACCAATTTTTAAATCATTTTTTAAAATAGTTTACCCTGTGGCCATGACAAAAAATCGCTATCAATGTTTTTCGAAAATCACATATACCTCTCTTGTTCTTTATCCAAGCTGTACACAATTTGGACTGTAAACGTGCTACATTACGCTCTTACAGTCCTCCAAGTTTGAAGAAAATCGACTAAAGCATGCATGAATTATAGCAATTTTTCTAAGTGGTGCGAAAAGAAGATGAAGAAAAATATGAATAAACGAAGACGAACTTTGAAGGCACATATCTAGGTGATGGCCTTGCGGATTCAGCTGAAATTTGAAATGGGAGGTGCCCCACCACGAGGGAGTTTCCACAGGAAAAATTATTAATTTCCGTCCAGCAATTATCAAGCTACGGATGCGTGAAAACAGCATTTTCTTGGTTCTCGTAAATTGTCTGTCGCGCACACGTACTTGCTGTACTTGGCCGCATGACACACTACCGTGTGTCTTGATAGTGTGATTTGTTTCTAGCTGAATTCTCTACAGGGTGGTTTGTTTCTAGATGATCTCTCTATAGGGTAATTTGTTTGTAGCTGAACTCTCTACACGGTGACTTGTATCCAGCTGAACTCTCTACAGGGTGATCTGTTTGAGGCTGAAATCTCTACAGGGTGATTTGTTCACAGTTGAATTCTCTACAGGGTGACTTGTTTCTAGCTGATCTCTCTATAGGGCAACTCGTTTGTGGCTGAAGTCTCTACAGGGTGGTTTCTTTGTAGCTAAACTCTCTACAAAGTAACTTCTTCTAATTGATTTCTCTACAGGGTGATTTGTTTGTAGCTGAATTCTCTACAGGGTGACTTGTGCTGATCTCTCTATAGGATAACTTGTTTGTAGCTAAACTTTCTACAGGATGGTTCTTTGCAGCTGATCACTCTACAAGGTGACTTCTTTCTAGCTGAACTCTCTACCGAATGATCTGTTCATAGTTGCACTCTCTAGTGATTTGTTTGCAGTTGAACTCTCTACAGGGTGGTTTCTTTGTAGCTGAACTCTCTACAAGGTGTAACTGATCTCTCTACAGAGTGACTTGGTTCTTGCTGATCTCTCCACTGGATGACTTTTTTGTAGCTGATTTCTCTACAGGGTGACCTGTTCGTAGTTGAACTTTCTACAGGGTAATTTCTTTGCAGCTGAACTCTCTACAGGGTGGTTTCTTTGTAACTGAACTCTGTACAAGGTGACTTCTTGTAGCTGATCTCTCTACAGGGTGACTTGTTTCTATAGCTGATCTCTCGACTGGGTGACTTGTTTCTAGTTGAACTCTCTACAGGGTGATCTGTTTGTAGCTGAACTCTCTACAGGGTGACTTGTTTCTAGCTGATCTCTCTATAGGGTAACTTGTTTGTGGCTGAACTCTCTACAAAGTGACTTCTTCTAGTACAGCATGACTTGTTTCTAGCTAAACTCTCTACAGGGTGATCTGCTCGTAGCTGAACTCTCTACAGGGTGATCTGATTTCTCTACAGGGTGACTTGTTTCTAGCTGATCTCTCTACAGCGGGACTTGTTTCTAGCTGAGCTCTCTACAGGGTGATTTGTTTGTAGTCGAAATCTCTACAGGGTGATTTGCATACAACTGAACTCTCTGCAGGGTGACTTGTTTCTAGCTGATCTCTATGGGGTGACTTGTGTCTAACTGAACTCTCTACAGGGTGATCTTTTTGTACTTGAACTCTCTACAGGGTTATTTGTTAGTAGCTGAACTCTCTGCAGGGTGATTTGTTTGTAGCTGAGCTCTCTACAGGGTGACTTGTTTGTAGTCTACAGGATTATTTGTTTGTAGCTGATCTCTATACAGGGTAATTTCTTTGTAGCTGATCTCTCTACAGGGTGACTTGTATCTAGCTGAACTCTCTACAGGGTGATCTGTTCATAGCTGAAAACTCTACAGGGTGATTTGTTTGCAGCTGAACTTTCTGCATGGTGGTTTCTTTGTAGCTGAGCTCTCCACAAGGTGGCTTCTTCTGGCTGATCTTTCTACAGGGTGATTTGTTTGTAGCTGAACTGGTGATTTGTTTGTAGCTGATCTCTCTACAGGATGACTTGTTTCTAGCTGATCTCTCTCCAGGGTGACTTGGTTCAAGCTAAACTCTCTACAGGGTGATTTGTTTGTAGCAAACTCTCTCATGTTTCTAGCTGATCTCTGGTAGTTTTTTGGTTGCTGAACTCTCCACACGGTTACTTGGTTGTACGTAGCAGAATTCTCTAGAGAGTGACTCTGAACTCTCTACAGAGTAACTCACTTGTAGCTGAACATTGTATAAAATAACTTGTTTGTAGCTGAACTCTCTACAGGGTTACTTGTTTGCAGCTGATCTCTATAGGGTAACTTGTTTGTATAAATGAACTCTCTACTGGGTAGTTTCTTTGTAGATGAACTCTCTACACAGTGACTTGTTTGTAGCCAGATTCTCTATAGAGTGACTTGCTTGTAGCTGAACTCTCTACAGGGTAACATATTTATAGCTGAACTCTCTTCAGTGTGACCTGTATTGTTCTAAATCTCTACAGCGATATATTTATTGTAGCTGAACTCTCTACAGGATGACTTGCTTGTAGCTGAATTGTCTATAAGATTAATTGTTAGTAGCTGAACTCCCTACAGAATAACTTGCAATGTAATACAATCATATAATGGAGTAAGTTATAGCGTAGCTGAATGCTCTATTAGAGTGACTGTTCTATTAGAGTATCTCAATCTGGAATTTGCTATATACAAATGGCTTTCGAATCATAACTCAGTGGTTTGTACTCCAACTCTTCTGTACTACTGCAAGGACTTTCTACGATGATTATTCCAGCTACATACCACTTTTCAGCTTATTGCTCTAAGCGGTTTACCTGGTAGGCGTGAAAATTATAGGTATTTTTTATTCACGAATCTCAATCGTGCAACTGTTACACACCTTCGGTTTCAAGTCATATCTCCATGACTTCTACTTCAATTACTTTCAAACCACCAAAGGCACTTGTACAATGGTTGATCTATCCACAAACCAATTTTCAACTCATTCCATGAAGCGGTTTACCCTGTAGGCGTGACAACAAATTGATCCTGTTTTACATAGATAAATGGTCATAAATCCTCAACCATTCATCAGATTTGCACCAAACGTGATACTAGGATTTGCCTTTGGACCTTTATGTCTGCCAAATTTCAAGGCAATCAGATAACACATTTGTGTTTATAGCAATTTTTGCAAAGTGTGCAAAACGTTGAAGAAGAAAAAAATGAAAATATGGCCACTCATATCTCAGAAATGACCGGAGCAATTTCCTTCAGATTTGGAATGTGGACTCCCCTAACTGGTGGGCAACTCTGCAGCAAATGTGGTTCCAATCGGATAAGGGATTACCGAGATACAAAGGTGTGAAAATGAAGTTTTCTTTCTGCCGCACGACACACTATCACGTGTCTTGATACTTGGTTTTTATGCTGGTATAATACTGTATATTTTTGTCACTACAATTTGAAACTGAAAGTGCTTAATACACATACGTAAGCAAGTTTTATACTACAGAGCAGATACCAGCACTAGATATGTATTTATGTAGCAACTAACTTATTTAGGCATCAAATACATATGTCAATTCTTACTTCATTAACATTAAATCCAATTTTACCATTTACTTCAGTGTATTCCATCATCAAACTTTCAGCAAACTACAGTTTGTATAGGACATAATGTGTAACTACAAATAGTGTAGATATATTAAATACTTGGTATTTAAGCTGGTATGATAATATATATATATTACAGTGCTTAACACACAATCAAGTCCTACACTGCAAAACGCTAGTTATGTGTAGTGTGGTTGTATGTAGTAACTATGTAACTTACAGTATAAATACGTACAGTATGTCAATTCTTACTTCACTAACATAATTTACTTCAGCATATTCCATCATCAAACTTTCTGCAAACTACAATATGCATAAAGTAAAATCTAGTGCTACTATATTAGGATATGCTTACAAGTTTAGCTTTTGGAACTGATACCATCTCTCCGACTTCTGAATTGTTACCAAGCAACCAAAATGCACGATTTTTATCATAAGATGTAAAAGCTTCCTAAACCAGAATAAAAAATTCAAAAATATGTTTTTGTGACACTGCACAGACTATACTGTAC
Source organism: Dysidea avara (assembly GCF_963678975.1). Taxonomy (NCBI): domain Eukaryota; kingdom Metazoa; phylum Porifera; class Demospongiae; order Dictyoceratida; family Dysideidae; genus Dysidea; species Dysidea avara. Next base: position 31,973,277 of record NC_089279.1, read on the forward strand.
ATAAAACAACAATACTAAGCAACATACATATTTAACTATACTTTAGATTATGCATATATCACATTGATAATGCACATTGTACTGAGTAGAAAAGGTGCACAGTGTTTGACAATGAGCTTATAAAAATTGTATGCTCAGGCACTGATGTTCAAACAATTGGTGTTTAACTACTAGATAAGTATATAAACTCCCCGTTTTTCTGATGTAGTGATAAAACAATAATAAGTCGCTATGACATTAAGAGTACAGATGCAACATGCACTTGTAACTTACAAATTTGCGTAGGTGATCTCTAATACTCTCCAGTGACCTCTCATTTGAGGTTGAAAACACAAACAAGGCAGCCTATAACCACAAGTAGGAAATAAAATCACATGCATACACGTACCCTCCACACAAACAAACACACACACGTACACATGCACACACACACACACACACACACACACACACACACACACACACACACACACACACACACACACGTACACACACACATACACGCACACACCAAACACACCACACATGGACACTACACAGTGACAAATATAACATTTTGTAGTTGACCCACCATAATGTCCTACCATGTGTAGGACACTTTAGTTGTAACTATGATTGTAAACATGATAGTTAACAGTGAATTGGCATAGCTCTATATGGGAACAATGGTCAGTGTGTTGTTGTGAGCCATATGTAGGGACCCGCCAATTATGCTCATTATTTTACCTATTATGCTATGCTGCACTGCTCTAAAATTTACCTATTATGCTTAAATTAATGCTCAATATTTACCTATTATGCTCAAATTATGCTCAATATTTTTACCTCAGTTCCCATGTTTTTCTAATAACTTTGCATTTTATGGAAAAGTAGTAAGTGATTGAAGCACAGACTGTAAATCCTTGCTTGTCAAAGTACATGTCACAGAAAAGATTGATATACTCTAATAGAACAGTCAGCTACCTAATAATTTTAGACTGCTCTATTAGAGTATATCAATCTTTTTGTTGGTTATGTATTTTGATAAGCAAGGATTTATAGCATTGCACAAGTTTTCTGCCTATTATGCTAGCATTATGCTCAATGCTTTCAGGCACCTATTATGCTCATTACTATGCCAGCATAATCGGCGGGTCCCTAGCCATATGGCTGCTGCTAAGGGAAGCAGTAAAACCCAAATATCAGAACAGTGGAATAAAGGAATAATCGAAAATTACATTCTAAATATTTTACTATTATATATATGCTTTCTATAGTGATATACACTCCTCAACTCATTGCAACACTGCCAAGAACACTATCGCGATAGCAGAACACTAAAGGAGATCCTCAGGGTATTCATTATATATATATTATAAATAGAATGTATGTAAACAAACTATCCACATTTGGTGATGGATGACTAACATTATTTAGATAAAGTTTCTGTATTTTGGGTTTTATTGCTTCCCTTACCTCCCTTGGGTTGTATCAATGTAAATCTCCTATATAGCAACCAAAGGACAGATATAATTGCATTTTGGAATGTACAGATCACATATCAACATGCTTGGCCTAGTTTCCTGTATTTCAGCAGATTTTTGTAGGATCCATAAAAGGAAGCGACATCATTCCCACTACCATATAAGTACTGCCACGTGTACACACTAATTGGCTTTGTTTTGCTCAGGCAAGCAAAGTAGGATCCCTATGTCTTCAAACAGGTAATTTTGCTGGCACTGCAAGAATCATGCCATCATCAGAGACCTTACCAAGAGTCATTGCAGCTGCCATCCCATGTGGAATCTCTGCATAAGGAAATTGCAGCAAGCCACGCTTCAATTCTCAATGCACTCAGGAAAATCTTTACAAGAGTCGCTGTAATGGAAGGGCAGAGCCCCTCCACGGTAGCACAGACCCAGACCATCACCCAGGAGCAAAGTTTTCTCATCAGGGCCACCATGCTGACCATCCCATCTGAGGTGCCAAGTCTCACTATGAAACAATCCCAGACTGAGCAGCAGAGCCTCCTTGATGCCCATGACAGGACAGAGCCACATTTCCCATTAGGAAACTGATTCAATCACCGGGACAAGAGATTGGGAGGGCGCGAAGACAAAGTCCCTCACAACAACCAGCAAATCTACTGGCAGTTCAACTCAGACTCTGAGGATGGTGATTCAAGAACACTTTCGATTGATAACCACAGTCAAAATAGTCCAGGATGGCATTCTCCCACTCACTGCTTCCAGTGAAAAGTAAAGGTACCAAAAGAAAACAGCCAATTCCTGATACGCCATTTACAAAGGTGAGCTGATGCGTTGCCATTGAGCTTGCTGCCAGACTCTGCTGCATCCTTGGGGGTAAGAGTACTGACCCCAACATGTTGATTAATGGGAAGGAAGCATTTAGGATGTAGCTTTGCATTTCAGTAATACTCTTGTCAGTTGCTTTAGCTACTGGCGACATTCTTTATTGAATGGTGGGGTCCAGATTTGGGCTTTTTGTCTGAACGAGAACGGAAAACCTCTACTTGCTTAAACAAAGAACTATCTACAGACAAGGATGCATTTAAAGATGCTGCCCCCATCCTATTTGGCTCCTCCTTTCAGCAAAGATGAAAGAACTCATGGAGGCAATAAGGAATCGAAATCCTCCTTGACTTCCTATGGACAAAGCCAGTCTTTTCAGAAGAACTACCCCCCAACAGTCCCAGGGTGGTGGCAGCAGCAGGGACAGGAGTCAGAGAAAACCCAAGTGAGGAAAACATCTTCCCATAGTGTCTGTATGTTTTTTGATAACTAAAAGAGCTATAAATGACACTCAGAGCAAGTGTCTAGGGTCCACTATCAGGGTGCTGATACACCCATCAATGACCTCCAAGGTAACAGAGTACACACTAACACAATCAGTGTCAGAGAACACAACACAATCACAGATGCACCCCAACCAACAGGTCACACCACTAAACATCTTAGAGAGCACTCAGCAGGCTTCAGAGAAGCCAAACCCAATACTCCATTTTGGGCCAACAAGTGTTGCATCTCTCACTACCACTAGAGAATCCACCATGGACTCAGCTGTCTCAGAGAGACATATTACTGATGGCAGAGACCAAAAGTCTGACTGTAAGTACAGTCAGACCTTTGCAGGCAGGATCAGCCTATTCAGGTCGAACTGGGAGGCTCTAACTAGGAGCTGTGGGTCATCTAGACAATAATATAGGATTATCATATCTCCTTCATGTCTGCTCCCCATCCCTTCCTGTAACCCTCATCTGTCCACAGAGGACACTACATATTGGAAGAGAAAATAAAGTCCCTCCTGCAGAAGCAGGCCATCTGTCAAATTTCAACTCCAACAAAGCAGTTCTACTCCATAGTGCCCAAGAGGGATGGGGTCAGAGACCCATCACCAATTGTGATATCAGACATAGGCGGGTATGGGGGGCCATGCGCCCCCCCCCCCCTCCACTTTTATGGGACACTGTTTGCAAGAAAAGATCGAGATACTCTAATAGAACAGTCAGGATCAGGATACTCTAATAGAGCAGTCACAGTATTCAGAGAAGCAGTGTAGCAAGCTACTTAACTATGTATGTGTAGTAAATAAGGAGATATAATTGGTGGAGAGCAGCTATTGTCAGCAGGTAGTGACCTTTTTTTAGTCTTCAACTTACAACTGGCCTGGCCCCCTCACTCTTTGGCCTGCTCCACCACCCTTGATATCAGAACATTTCAAAATGGAGGGGTGAAAGCTCTTCTGAGGAGAAATGAATAGATGGCCAAGGTAGACCTGAAAGATTCCTTTTTCATGGTCCTACTCAAGCCATCTGTGGAAATGCTCAGATCCCTTCAGCACCCAGATGGTGATTTACATGGAAAACATGTCATTGATAGTAAGCTCCAAGCAAAAGCTTATGAAGCACATCTAGATCTCATTGTTCCTTCTGGAGAACTTGGGGTTCATTATTAACAGTAAAAAAATCTATTCTGTGTCCATCTCAAGAAATAGAATTTCTAGGAATGATGGTAAATTCAGTGACAATGGAGATGATACTATCAGGGGAAAAATCAAGAAAATCAGACAGGAAGTTCACTGCCTGCCATCAACCCAATTACTCTCTCAGCTACCAGATGCAACTACAGTGGCCCTGCAAATGTCCCCTCCCCCCCATTTTGTTGTTCACTAAAAATCTGCCTGAAGCAAGCTCTATCAACACAGACAGCAAAACCACCGGAGAGTGGTCCAGCTATCTCCACAGGCACTGGAATATCTTAAGTGGTGGGAACTCCACCTCACCTCTTGGAATAGAAGCAGCCTGATCACCCAGACTCTATCAATGACAATAACATCAGATGCCTCCCTGCTACACTGGGGTGCAACCTGCAATGGTGTTCAGACTATGCAGAGGTTCACGATCCCCAGCTAATCAGTCTCTCCACATCAATTACCTAAAGCTGTTAGCTGCAACACTTGCAGTCCACAATATGCAAAAGAGAAGTCAGGTATTTCAATTCTCCTGCAGCTGGACAATTTCATGGCTGTTGCCTATATCAACAGAAGGGGGGAGGGGGGACAGTGTCACCAATGTTGTGAACTAACAAAGGACCTGTGGCTGTGTGGTGCATGAAGAACATCCTCCTTCAAGCTGAGTTATGAATACTATCACAGACGAGGAGTCCAGAACATGATCAGACAAATCGGAGTGAATTGGGATGCTTGTGCACCACTCAGGCACTTAAGTCTTGTGCAAGCAAATCCTCCTGGGGCAGGACCAGTAACCCACAGGAGGTCTTACGATGAGAAGTCACGGAATCCAAAATTTTACAACAATTTCAGCACCTCTAAGTACACCAAAGACAGTTTTGCTTCCTCAGTAAACACCAGGTACCCACTGATGTTACAGCTGCCAGGTCCCCATTATACAGCTAGGTAGACTGGAGTGATGCAAGTAAAGTCTCTTACTCAAGGAAACAACATCACCAAATTGGCATAACCGGGCATCGAACCCAAAACTTTTCTATTACCAGACTGATGCTCTAGCCATATGCTACCTTACACACACACACACCCACCCACCCACGCACGCACGCCGGCACACACGCACCCACTCACGCACGCACCCACTCACGTACACACCAACACACCAACACACCCACACACCAACACACACACACACACACACACACACACACACACACACACACACACACACACACATACACACACACTACATACACACAGAGCTTATGATAAGAGTTCTCTGTTGTCCTGCCACAATGTCCTGGCAAACCAAAATTGGCCAGACAATTGCCAAAATTGACTGGACATGTGGAAGATGAATGCCCAATACAGTATGTCCACTATAGCATAGCAAACGAACATTGTAGTGGTAATGTCACATGTCTTACTGCAGCTGTTATATGGTTACAGTACACCAGAGGGTTGACAGTGGAACATTTGTGGTCACTTCCTTGGGTTATACTATCTCCTGGCAACCAGGTGACTGTTATTGTTGATAGTATGCCAGCTCAGCCCTTAGGCTCCTTCCTTGTGCTTTGATGGGACACTGTGTCCAGACAAATTGCATTATGGTCAGGCATCTATGTAATTTGACCGGATTTTGACCAGATTTTGTCCGGTGTCTGGACGTTATCATAAGCTCTGTACACACACACACACACACACACACACACACACACACACACACACACACACACACACACACACACACACACACACACACACACCACACACATACACAAATTTACTGCTTGTTGCCCCAATTCCCCATAGAGGTAGCTACTCTCAAAGCTTTTACTTACATTAGGTTATCAAACAGATGCACACAAATGCAGTAGTAATATTATAAATACTTACATCACATTGATATGGTGCCCCAGAGCATGCTTCCATGTAATCAGGATTCCTCTCTTGAATTCTATTAAATTCTGATACATCACTGTAGGACAATAAAAAAAGATGCAGTAAACTTTGCACAATATATGCACTGCAACTACTTTTGACTTATCAAAATCAAAATACTTTCCCACTAAACACATACTGTACACATGTAAGAATTCATCAACATCAGTAGCAGGATCCAGGGGGTGCACCAGGTAGTAAGAATACGGAGTAGGGGGACTGGGGACAAAGACCTCAGAAGCTAACGGTATTTTATACTTTTCAGGACTGATTTCTTTTACACACAATATTAGTAATAAATTATGCTGATCAAGAGTTATAAGGATCAGTGGCAGTCAGTAGCTCAGTGAATAGTTCAGTTACGTACTTACATATACAAAAGACCAGGTGCATTTTATTGTTCTAGCCGGCTAAATGTACCCAATGGATGGTGCTGCAATTACAAGTTTTTATACTCAAGGATTCTTAATGGTGTTATATGCAGTGACTGTTCTATTAGAGTATTTGACTGACTGTTCTATTAGAGTATTTCAATCTTGTATAATTTTATTTTTTTTTTTTTTGTGGAGGGAGGTGCACATTCCTCCTGCATCCCCTTTGGATCCATCACTAAGTAACAACACAATGGCATGCATTTAAGGAATACAAGTTAATGCTGTATTAATGATGAAAGTTTATTAAACACCCCGAGCTCTAGCCTGGGGTATAAAACGAGTTGGTATATTGATTCTGGACCAGACCCTTTTTCAAGCCGGCATTTATAATTCTAATCAATAAGTGCCATGCCGAGAAAAGGAGGTCTGGCAACACGAGACTAGGTGGTTGCTACATAGTACTATGTTTAATGGGAAATGCCCAGTCACCAATCTACAGCCATACTTGGGTGTATAGTAGAACTTCTGAAAGATGACCAGTCAGCGGCCTTCAAAATATCATTAACCATAAGTCCAACGTTGCCACGTAGAAACCCTTACAGAATGTTCCTGAAATTTAAATGTATCAAATTCCTGCCTTGTGCAGGCAAGTTTTTATCTGCCTCCTATGAAGCCACAGTGCTTGAAGTGACTGGTCCATGCTTTCCAATAAGGCAGCAGTTTCTTCCTGACTCACTACAAAATGCTTGAGATATAGCTGACTGTAAAAGTTCACAGACTGGTATTTATATCCTTGCATGTACAAACAAACTGGCCAGAAAATTCAGCTTATCTGTTACACGGTCCCTAATAGGATCTAATTCTGGTCATGACACAAACTATCCCACCATTTGAAGAGACATCACCAGAGGTGGAAGCAATGCTAGAGAAACAGGCGAATATCACTGGTGCAACCCAGCCAGCACACAACACACCTGATATAGACTATTTTCATAATTTTTGTAGTACTCCACATTTTTTCCGAGCACTTCAATACAACACATATAGAATGTTCTAGAATTTCCACTGACAGATCTATTGAGTTATCATTCAAACCAGAACTTCCATTTATAAGGTAGACATTAAGTGAGGTGAGCAAATGACAGCAGTGGCAGAGTGGTAAAGGGTTTGAGTATATAGGTGTGGAGGTCCCTGGTTCGAAACCTGAAGATTTCTTCTGATGTTTTTGCACACACTTTTTTTTTACTTTCTCAGTGACTGCCCATTAAAGTATCTCAATCATGCTTTTTTCACATGTTTGGTTTTGCTTTGTATCAGTGCTTTCAAAACCACAAAAGGTTTGCACTATGATAGTGACTTCATGTACAGATCAATTTTCAAGTTGACAACAAATCGCTTTTGCAATTTTCAAATAACGTATAATTTCATTGTTCTTAGTTCTATCTGTATGAAAATTGGGTTGTAAATGTGCTCCATTATGTCCTTACTGCCTTCAAATTTGAAGTCAATTGACTAAAGCATGAATGAGTTATTACTTTTCTAAAGTGTATGAAAAGAAAATTTACATAAGAAGAAAATATGAAGAAAATAAGATGAACTTTGAAGGCACATATCTCAGTGATGGCTGGGAAAGTTCAATTCAAATTTGGAATAGCAGATGCCGTTCCCCGAGGGAGTTTCCGCAGCAAACCTGGTTAATTTGTGTTCACTTGTCTGTCACAGGTCCGCATTAGCTGTACTTAGCCGTATGACAAACTATAATGTGTCCTGATACTTCAGATTTTTTTAACGGTCACATCATCAAACAATTTTGGGCCCACAGAAACTATTTTGTAAACTAAGACATAACTCATTTTAAAAAAAAGAACAGCACCAGACACATTAGCCCATTAATTGGCTATTTTCTGCTACACAGCTGAGAAAGGTAATATGAAAATGTATTTGTTGTTATCCAAAATGCTTCCCCTACACGTAAAATGATTAGTGCTTATACACTGTACATAAGGGCAGAACTTCATTTAATTAAATTTTAAGCATACAATTATGTAGCAACATGATACATGATATCACATACTTTATCCATAGTCTCACTTTTGTGCCGTCTATTCTAACGGTCACAATTGTACTGTGTGGAAAGCGTTGTTCTGTTAGAGAAAAGCACATGCAAACATAACCTTAATGGCAGGAATATACAAAGCACTTGTCCATGCATATACATACGTACTGTATATGTACACTGTAGCATTACTGTTATCAAAACAAAATTAGGAATTTTAGCTATTTTGCTAGGGATCACAGCAACAAAAAATTAAGGACATCAAAACTCCTGTTTAGTATGGTAGTACTGAAGCAACAGCTTATTAGTAGAATAGCATAGTGATTTGATGTGTGCAAGTCATAAAAGAAAGGGGGACAAATAAGATGGTATGGAGAAGGGGGGGAGTGAGGGGAGGAGGCAGAGGGGAAACTGCCCTGCACTTTGAAGAGTGAATGGGAAGTGCTTTCGTTCTGTGTACAAAGGATAAAGTACAGCAACTATTGTAACTCTTTTATCTGACAACCTTGATTTTAGTAGGATTGTGTTCCAGATTGTGTAACAATGGAAAACTATTTTGAGATCGAGATAACCTAATAGAGCAGTCAACTAACATGAATTTTAGCAGAAACAGTTCAATCTATCTACTCTAAAAGATGTATTTTATATAATCAAAAGCATGGGTCAGCCTTCTTTTACTGATGTGTCTTACACATTTGCATAATGATAGTCATTACATGTAGCACTGTATTCAAACTTCATGCTCCCCAGATCCCCTAATATTGACATGTTCTGCATGCTAGTGTGTGAAGGCCTACTTTGGAGTACTGTTCTCTGCCCTATGCAAAAAGATCCAAGTTTTCAGTAGGTTCTGTAGGGCTGTCCCCTCCCCCCTTTTCCAAATCACGCAGTTCCAGACACTGTAGTCTTGCTAGGCAGACACCAGGGTAAATTTCAAAAAACCCTTTCTTTTACAGATACATTTTCTGGAATGATTCCTGAAATAGAGCAAATTACATGCTTATATTCTTCTACAAATGTAAATGCAGGTATATTGTATTGCCTGAATGTTTCAAGGAAGAAATATATTTTTTGCAGATCTTTGAGGTTTTGGGGGCTAACAGTGAAAATATTATCCTCAAATTATTTAGACCTCCATGTACGTATGCATTACAATCAGAATTACAAATCCACAAGTTTTATTACAACATTGTTTAACCTCAAAATTATGCATAAAAAAGATTGAGATACTCTAATAGAGCAGTTAAATACCACTGGGTGACTGTTTCATATACCAAAGTATTTTATTGGGAGCCTGTGAAAGCTCTGATTTTGTTCAGCGATGTTTAAATTTTTATCTTCCATATTATAGTCACAAATACTGTAATATATTTTCAAGTCTAGGGCATCACATTTCATGGTTAAATTACAGAGTTAAGAGGTTTCAGATGAAAAGAAGGATTCAAAGAGGGGTTACACACCAAAGTATTAGATATACATGAGCAGGGTCAACATTGCAAGTATATATGTACCTTTTTTTTCACAGCCATTAACAAAGAACTGGATTATTTGTGATATACCTACATCATAGTCACCTAGTATACTCAGTGCTACAAATGCACAGTCTTCTTCCATCCTGCATAAAAGCAAGGTGCAAAATACAAATAGCAACAAACATGTATATAGCTGCATGCCACCAAAAATATCATGTTTAAAACATGTCCAACTAGCACTGAAAGGTCAAGCAAAATAGAGTATTAGACTACCATTTCCGTCTGTGATACTGTATTTTTGTGCTTCTACATGCAGTCATTATACATATCTTTAAGCTAAAATTATAACAATTGTATTAACTGGTTTAAAAGTTATCACTGATATAATATAATGTCACAGGGAGTAGATTACGTACAAACTTCTTCTATCAAAGTTTAAAGTTTCTACCATCAGTTGCTCTGTACTAATGTATGTGCACACAAGTTCTACAAAGTGATGACAGTACAGAGAATCTGTAGCTGTGTTATGTACAAACAGTACAGTAGTACTGTTTAATTAAGGATTGCCCCTAAAGTGATGCACGCCACCTAAAACGCTGCCTTTAAAAGTCATCCTAGAAACATCCTATGCGAAAATTTCCCAAACTCAAATTGTCATCTGCCTGCCTACCTGCTTGTCAACTTGCCTGGCAACGATCGCAAGGCTGGAGGCCAAACGAAGCAGCGTAAACCCACTATTTATGCCACAATAACAAACTCACCTGTCCAGTGGAATGTACCTTTTGGAATTCCGACAAGTGTGTGCTCTCTATATCTTGTCTTTCCAATCAGGCTGGTCATCATCTTCTTCACGCAACAAAACCATATCCAGGTGTTAATTTTCCATATTAATACTTTCCTTGAGCAGTAATATTTAGATGCCGCAAATCACTTAAAGCACTTACGCTACTGTAAAAGATACTGGACACCCAGTAGATGCCTGTAATTTCATGATAGGTTTAAGACCATGCCCATATAACAACAAATATTGACGAAACTAATATTTGGTGATTTGCTATAAAATTGCAGTTGGTGAGAATTAAAATTTGTGAAATGACTCACTGAAAAATTGGCAGTGCACATGAGTGGTGTAAGTTGACAGAAGGATGAAGCGTGCATGCTGTAGTGTACAATCCTTTTTTGTGCTGAAATGTTATGGATACAGTCACTGCATGCATCAGTCTGGCCGGGTCACTTTCATGATTGAAATTAGGTCCAGATCTGACCCACTTCCGGGTCATGCATTTCTTTCGTGGGCCATGCCCACACACACTTATCAGGATTGTTTGCTGTGTGTAGGCATACGTATAGCCTCACCCATTTATCAATGGCTGAACATGAAGATGCTGTCTGCAAGCTTATGTGGAGCCATGCCCACTAATCAAGTATGAGTTCTAGTATAGTCCATAAGCCACACCCACTTGCATGCATGGAACCACAGTTAGGGGTGTTTAAGTATGATTACCTCAACAACTATCAAAAGCTTGGACACAATGAGTATTGATGAATGTTAAATTTGGTGGTTTCACAATTGTCAAATTTAGTTTACCACCAAATTTTGTTATATGGTAATTTGGCTAATTTAAAAAATTGAGCACAAAGACCACACCTTTTAACAATCTATTTATTTGAACATTATGACCAAACCCCTTATTGGTTTAGCTGTATTTATACTAATAGCAAGGCATCTTAGAGGGCTATATAGTGGCTGACTTGAGATACTCTAACCCTAACAGAGCAGTCACACATGTATAGCTGTATGCTATAACTAATAAACTGAACAAACTTAATCTCTAAAAAATGAAGTAGGATCCAAGCAATAAAAAGTAGAAAAACAAGAGATGATATTACAGCATAGCTCAGTGGGAAAATCCCTACATCATGTACAGTAGTACACACAGATATAGCTGGCAACTCATCTAGAAGCACAAAAATGCAACCTGATACACATAGTCCCATACCAGCTATACCTGTTATTGAGTTATGCTTGACTGTGGTGGCATTAGTCAAACACAAGCGAAGAATTATACATTAAATCTAAATTCAAAACACTTTTAACGCACTTTGAGCTCACTTTAGGATTATGCTACATGCAGCAGATAAATGTACTGTTATATCATGCATTTTAACTTTCTGCAGTTGCAAGTGACAAGTTAGCTTGTAGCATAAGTCATTGGTTATCGACCACCACCTATTATCAACCAGGCAACTACATCAATTATTGACCAGTAGTATCCAAATAATTAGTTATTTACGTGATTTTACGAATGCGTAAGTTGAGAGACAGTTTAATCTTTTCTCTCTTTGGACTGTTCATCGTTCTTACAATGATGTAAAGACAAGAAATCAACTGTTGAATGGTATAATGTGCAGTGGCGTTGAACTGGCATGAAAAACTAATGAATCGCTGTGTGGACTGAAAGGTGATGAGCTTCACGATATAAGCATGGCTTTGTTGAAAAAGATGAGGTGAACGAAGCGGAAGGACCACATGGCAATTCATCTACACTCCTAAATACACAATTTTTGAATAGCTGAAATGTCGCAAAGCTTAATTTGTACTTACGTACCTAGCTACCTGGTATCTGAGCAAAATGAAAATCTCAAGATATATGAATTGGCCATGCAAGGCTTCCAAGGTTGAGACAGGGAAAACAAGGGATTAGAAACACAATCTGTGGCAGATAAGAAAGAAACAAGAGAGGGATTGTGAATAATGTTGTGATGTATATTTTGTTTGAGTAGCTATAACTAGCCAGCTATCAGCTAGATTTTTGCACAAGCTTAAATCGAGATATAGTGTAGTATTTTGAAATGCTTGTAGGTTATGAGAAAAAATATTAGTTTCTTTGGCTGTGGTGACACTATCAGTTTCAGGGGCTGTGTTCATAACATTTTGGAATCTTGCATCAGCAGTGATGGTACATATTAGGATTGAATTGCTTACTTCTTCTTGGAAGTAAATCTTCTGGGATCTCAGAATTTGCCATTCTTTTAGTGCGTAACTGTGTATATGTACAGCTGTATGGGTGTTGTTGTCATGCTCTGTAATGCATACAACAAATAAGTCAGTCAAACACTTGGGGTGTTGCACGTTGCTGTAATCATATACCATAAACGTTTTATATGTTTTTAGGAAAAAGGAAAGAAAGAAAGAGGAGCAAGAAGCAAAAAGAAAAGAGGAGAGATGATGAAAGAAAGAAGGCAAAGTCGAAAAAGTTGGGAAAAATAAAACAGACATCAAAGAAGCATTAGATCTGTCACAGAAGACTCCAATGTATAGTTGCCTGTTGACTCGGAAGTGGTATATAGCTGTTGTTTGAGGAGCTGATATTGATAGCGAATAAAATCAATAAATAAGCAGACATGTAATTTGCCACATCCTTTGAACTATAGCTATACCCATCTATCACACTAGAAAGTTGATAATAGAGTTAGTGATTCAGAAGTATTACGTGAATGTAAAAATTAGCATATCTCTTGAACAGTTATGTTCAATTTGATTCATTTTTTGGTATAGACCCTTGTCATCTTAGTAGTTAGGTGGTTTATATAGTTGTATTACTTATTGAAATTCATAGCAAGTTATGCTCCATTTCTTGGAATTGGTTGATAAAAGGTATTGAAATTTGTGCTGAGTCAATAATAGATAAAGATGGTTGATAATTGATGGAGGCACGCCATTAGCTATAGTCATCACCATTGTCATATACTTTTGATTACGGGGTCAGTTTTTGCTGTGAGCACTAGGAGATAATACCTCCGTTGAAAATTTCACTGTTCTGAGATGTTGGATGCCTGAGTTAAACCTTAGGTGGTCGATAACCGGTGACTTATGCAATCAAAGTTAGACATATGCTATGCATGTACCACTAAGGCAAATCTGTAGAATGCATGCATACAGATTTCCATTACAATTATCACGGCACATATAATGTACTCATAGGGTAAATGTATACGAAAATGCTAATCTTATTATGTCACTGGACAATATCGCAATGTGCATTTCCGCTACCAAAAGAATTATCAAATCACATTTTATAAATGGGATCACTTGGCTATAAGGATAACATATTATTGCCATGATTGCTACATACATATTCTAGTGTTGTGTTAGGTTTCACAAACATCAAAGGCACTACAATTATACCCTCGATATAAATCATGCCATTATGTTATGCATGGTTGAGGTGTGCACTGTTATAAAAGGTCACTTCCCCTAATCAGATTCCTTAGTACTTTTTCTGTGCTGCAATTGTTAGAAAGTATGTTTTGTAATGCACCTATATCAATGTCAAGCCCCACTCCCCTTCCTGGGAATAGGTGAGGATTTGTGCATCTTTTGCTGGAATTTAGTCCCTACAGGTGGGGAATCTGTAAAAACAGTTTCAGATTTTTCATGCATGGAAATTTGAATAACATTGACATCAGTCATGTTTTGAACTTTCAAGTTTGCAGTCAGACTGTGGCGATTGTGCTAGCAATTGTAAGCTTGTGTCCATTAGGCCCCTATTTGGTGATTATTAGTTTCTCATCCACCACCCGCATCCTTCTTAGGCCACCCGCATGGTAAGCCATTATTTACTCTGTGCATGCTCAGAAGAACCAAACCATCATAGTTTGCATTGAAACTAGATGGTGTTTTTAAAATTAACACTACAGTGCACTGTGCATCGCCATTTTCCTTGGCAAATTACTGCAGTGGATTCTGTTTTTCAACAGTCAACTGAAATCCTGCTATGGTTATATTGATAACATGATTGCAGCTAAAAACCAATGTAAATTTGCACGAGGAAAGAAAAACAATTTGGACAAGGTCTGTACATTAGTGTATAAATATTGTAATGGCCTAATAGTAATGCCTCCCGCCCGCATCATAATAATTAGAAAGACTTACTGGATGAGAAACTGCATAATCACCAAATAGGGGCCTTACATGGATGCTACACAAAGTCCCCACGTTTCCCCAGGGTGGTGGGTTCGTCTAACGTGGGGCATTGTAAAATATTTTGCCCAAGAGATGAGTCTTTTTCACTGGTCTGGGCCGGCATCTATTGTGCAGTCCCCACAGAACTAGGCGCTTTGCGCATATTGATAGGTGCATGTAATTAGCTAATGCTTGACCCCTGGGGAAAGCATTAGCTAATTACATTCTAATGACTGGAATATATCATCAGTGCGGCCATTATCGAGTCGCCATTATCTATGGCGCTGCCATATAGGCTGTGCCGAGGGGTCACCAACTCACGAAAAAGGGGTACGGATTTCAAAATCTTGAACAAATTTCTCAAGATTTCACGGGTTTCAAAAGATTTCACAAAATCGAATGAGAGCTGCAAAATTTGATTTTAAATTACAGGTTGGTGTAGAGTGATCAGTTCTGACATCACCAAAAAATAGTGGGAGAAAGAAACAGAAGTTCAGCAGGTATGTAGGAGCACATGCAGCCTCACGAAATTGAGAGGAATTTCGAAGCCATATAAAGCCAGGAGTAAAGCCAAGACATAACTATTAAATGAAACCCTACAAAACCAGGAGCAACTCCCAGCTGAAGCCATATAGACCAGGAAACAAGGCCAATCATTTAGGGTAAATCCCACGCGAAACCCCTCAAAACCAGGAGCAACTGTCAAAGCTCTATCTGGTGTGAAACCCCACAAAACCAGGAGCATCTGTATGCTTAAGTTGCTTTTGTAGTTGGTGTGTTGCTAAGTTTATGAAGTTTTGCTAAGTTTGTAGTTTGCTAAGTAAATCCGAAGCGGAGCGGAACATCGGATTTCATTCTTACGTTTGTGCAGGAGCAGTTTGCATGGTTTTGTGTGGCTCCTTTCCCACAGCTCCTGGTTTGTTTGGCTTCCACAACTCGCTTAATACAAATCCGAAACGGAGCGGAACACCGCATTTTATTCTTACTTTTGAACAGTTAGCATGGATTCTCTCCTGGTTTGTGTAGCTTCTTTCCCACAGCTCCTGGTTTTGTTTGGCTTCCACAACTCGCTTAATACAAATCCGAAGCGTAGCGGAACATCGGGTTTCATTCTTACGTTTGTGCAGCAGTTAGCATGGATTCTCCTGGTTTGTATGGCTTCTTTCCCACAGCTCCTGGTTTTGCTTGGCTTCCACAACTCGCTTAATACAAATCCGAAACGGAGCGGAACACCGCATTTTATTCTTACATTTGAACAGTTAGCATGGATTCTCTCCTGGTTTGTGTAGCTTCTTTCCCACAACTCCTGGTTTTGTTTGGCTTCCACAACTCGCTTAATACAAATCCGAAACGGAGCGGAACATCGGATATCATTCTTAGTTCGATTCTCTCCTGGTTTTGTACGGCTTCTTTCCCACAGCTCCTGGTTTTGTGCGGCTTCCACAACTTGATTATACAAATCCGAAGCTGGAGCGGAACATCGGATATCATTCTTAATTCGATTCTCTCCTGGTTTTGTACGGCTTCTTTCCCACAGCTCCTGGTTTTGTGCGGCTTCCACAACTCGCTTAATACAAATCCGAAACGGAGCGGAACATCGGATATCATTCTTAATTCGATTCTCTCCTAGTTTTGTACGGCTTCTTTCCCACAGCTCCTGGTTTTGTGCGGCTTCCACAACTTGATTATACAAATCCGAAGCGGAGCGGAACATCGGATTTCATTCTTACTTGTGTGCAGGAGCAGTTGAGTGCGAGCTACGGTACCAGAACGAGTATAGAATCAGAATCACGATGACAACGTAAGATTTCGTATTTCAGGCAGGATTTCACTGAAGGTGTACGAGATTTCAAAGCAGTTGGTGACCCCTCAGGCTGTGCCGTGTGCCGACTGGGCTGTGCCATCATAGTGCCAGATACACAAATGAGGACTAGCTAGCATGACTCACGTGTTCAACAATAGTATTCCCCAAAGCCTCTTTTGATTTACAGACTATATGCACTCTGTACGTTCGCTCTGCACTTCTCCGTCCGGGTCAGCGCCAATAATTTTGGCGCACCTTAGTATAATTTAGCGCCCCACATTTCGGGATTTGATTAATTCACGATGATATAATTATTATTTAAGTGAAATCTGAAGTATTTCAGCATTTGCTCTGTGGAGTCCAGGGTGAAGTCGTTATGTCGGTTAAAAGAGGAAATATTCCATCTCGGCTTCCTATCCTATCCGTAGAGAACCGCGTCCTCCTTCCTGGATCTTCAATAGTGATACAAGTCACTGATCCTAGAGGGTGAGTTCACGTGAATAAATTATGTCTAGATGTATTAAGACTCTCTCAAGTGCAAAGACTGTACAAGGACACCATATACTGTCCGGTAGAACGCACTTTTAGAGTTGTGATTCATTCTCGGATTCATTTCAACATTATCATAGATTATTACGCGCCCCTCTATAATCTATGACATTATCGACCCTCTGACCCTTATGTGACCGACTTCGTTGCTAAGTCCAGGCAAACTTAATGGCCCCTCGCTCACAAATTTGATCAACTATATTCAAAATTTGGACACTTGCTAGCCTTAATTTCAAATTTCCACTAAATTCTGACCTAGCTGAAAAACTTGGTTACCCTGTTTCTCATTATGTGGAGTGTATCCATTCATGATCACTGGACTGGACTCAAATTTTCATCGCCTTTTATACACATATGACAGGAAATTTGACAGAAGGAAGTTGACAGACCAAAATCAAGAAATCATAGATATAACTAGTACTAGTATGTACTTTTAAAGGCATTTATATGGACATTTGACAAATTAAAAGTTGACAAATTTAACTCATCGTCAAATTCATCAACCTTTTCTTTTATCAAAATTTCCTGTCAAGTCTTAACCACAGAAGTGATTTACAAAGCAACACCATTCACCCTGAAATATAAAACTTGCACTTTGTTGATCCAAACCCGTAGAGTAGTTCATGATCAAGAGTAATTTGCCCACTGCTAGCAGTAATACAAGCACTGTGCACTGTTAACACTGCTAATGCATCTACCTGTCTTTGTGGTATTGGTATAACCAAGCCCAAAAGTGTCTTCAGTACCACCCTAATTGCTGGTTGCTAAAATTCATTGGTATATTTTGCTGACGATGGATTGACTGACTGACTGACTGACTGACTGACTGACTGACTGACTGACTGACTGACTGACTGACTGACTGACTGACTGACTGATGCCTTCAGGCAAGCGTACGTAACTTGATAATGGCTAAAGCTATGGGCTTGATTTTTTCACTGTTACTGTAGATGTTGCTTCTGCCTTTTGTATACTGCAGTACATTGCATGTATCATGGACTTACCCTTGTCCCCCTTTGCATCCCAATTATCTTTGATGGCATCGATTCACACTTGCACCTATCATGTGTTGGGTCCTGCTGCTCCTTGTTTTAAATTAGCTACAAATTTGATGCAACACATTTCATTTTTGTGTATATAGAATTTGTGTTATGTGATACTATATGAAATGTGTTAATAGGATGAATCTAGTGGAAACCCATTTGTGGCAGAATGATGACTGGAAGGGGCGGTATGTGGGTGTGGTGCCTCGGATAACTACTGGAAGCAAGGTTAGGTGATACGTATACTATATATGCTAGCAGACTAGGAAGGCCAGGTAGATTTTTTTTTTGTATACACAAGCAGGCATGCTTTATGTGTTATATTGTACTTCCTGGTCGTTTTGCTCAGAGCGTCCATCTCGAGTACCAAACCGCTTAAATTTTTAGCAATCAGACTATCAGTATGTTCTATTACTGTAGTATGTACAAGTTGAGCTAAAAAGTACAACAGCTAAAAATTAAAACAGCTAAAATTAAAAGTGGATTTTTTTCTCTAGAGAATAAACATTTCAGCCAACCAGGTGATTAATGGTGACAGCAAAGGTGTTAACAACAGACATGCACAGTTTGGCTCAATTACAAGTTCAACAAATGGTTGTAATGGACACTGCATTTTATGGCTTCCTCATAGGAAATGTATAGTGGAAATTTTGATTGGCCATAATACATATTGTGTCAGACATTTGAACTAAAAGATTTTGAACAAATGAGCCAAATTTTTTTCAAGTTCATGCATCCATGAGTTATTAAATGTTTTTGAGGATTCAGCTCAACGCGTACATTCTACAGTCGTAGAACAGACTGGTATGTAGAATGCTTGAAATTCCCTACCACGCCTCTGGAATGCATTACCAATAAAAACCATGAACTGTTACGCTCTGCTACAATCAAATGCAAACTTCAGAATTATTTTTTTTATGGCCACTTTCAGCAGAATGTTATGCTTGCAGTATATAACAAATCACCAAGAGTAAATAATATATATATTTAGTATTATGAACTCTTAAAATTACCCATTGTTTGATTACATGTAGTCTTAACACTGTTAGCTAGTTCAACAATTAATTTTATAGTAACCTGGCCACCAATACTCTGTGTAATAATCACGTGCATATCCCATAAAACATTCAAATTTGAGTTTGGCTGGTTTTAGCGATATACATTGTCACGCATGTGATCAATCATGCTGGGATTGTTTTTCATAACATTTCTTTTGTAATTTTACTGTATTTTCTGCATAACTGTACCGTATTTTCCCAATTATCCAATACTTGACAATCCCCTAATATGTCACTAAGTGACCTGTTTAATGTAGCCACCTACGTAATTAGAAAATTGTGATCCAAATTAGACAGGAGTGGCCCACAAACTGGGCATGTGAGCGCATAAAATTTCCCTGACTTACAACTTGATACACCACTGCGCCCGTGGTAAACTTTTAATTATAGTGGAACCTCAGTTATCCAGACCCCACTTATTCGGATTCTCACTCAATCAAACTACAGAAATGACTGCTGTATTGGAATAGTGACTGTTATATTAAGGTAGTTGATAATAGACAAAATGTTCTTTTAAGGTTATTTATACACAGTTTCAGAGATATGGAATTTTCAGACTTGTGGACCACCCCTGGTCCCAAGGGTTCAGATAACTGAGTACCTTGATATTCTGTTCCAGTACTGACATATAATCTGTTATGTGATGGGGATGTAGTTTGTGCCCACATGCCCTGTTTTCACAGACCTACCTAGTTACTGCTATTTTGATACAGCATTGTTATTAACAACTATAGGATAATCATGCAAGCTCTAGTCTCCATTCTATTGGGACTGCAGCCAGTGTGAAGCAGGTCACTGCACGCTCACACCCTCGGCCACAGTTTACCTTGCTACTGATTGGTCAATGTCGATTCAAACTTGATGAGATCACACAGGAAGTCCCGTATGCTATAGCAAGGGTCACCCAACTGGATAATATAAACTATGATGGTAAGTACTGTACATATGGTGCACAATTAATGCAAAGTTACACTTTGTGTCATAATGTGTGTAGTGTGTTCATGTGTGCATTGTGTTAACTGGGAAAGTAAGTGCCCACTGTCCATGATGGGTGAAGGTCCAGGTGGGGATTCAGGTTCCCACACCTTCACCTGTGAGACATGGTGCAGCCTCCTGTGGGTTACTAGTCCTTGTGATTTACCTACATAGCACCTCAGTAGTGTGTAGGTGTATATTAGGTAACCAAAGGCTTTGTGTATGCGTGCGCGATTACATGCGTGCATGAGATTGCTTGCTTCTTTCTTTCCAGCAATCTCACTGACGCCAGAGGTACAAAGTTTGGTGAAGAAATTCAAACAAGCTGCTCATGAGTTACTAGAGTTGTTGGATGTACAGAGCCCAACTGTTGGCAGACTAAAGGTAAATAGTAGTTAACAGTTACTGCAGTGTCCACATGTGCAAATGATGCATGTGAAATTTGGTAAGATGTGCTTTCAGAAACATCTTTATTGACATTATGGAATTGGTCATGGATGATTTTGGCATTGTGTACAAGCCAAGTACTGCTGTTCTTTTTTTATAAACATTATTATAGCTTTCTCAACCTTGGAAAATTTTATACAATTGTTTTTCTACTTGTCTTCCTACAGAGGATAATGGATTCCCTTCCTAGTTATACATTACCAGACTTGTTCACTTCAATTGTTAAAGGATCATTCCAGGAGAAGCTTGAGGTGAATTTGATAGTGTGGCAGCTGGGGAGTTGGTCACTTGTCATAACTCTCCAAGAGTTCAAACTATGGAAAACAGTGTTTAAACTGTTAGTACTGCCTATCAACACCTTTTATCACCTAGCAACAGTTTATTACCAGTAGAGGTATTAGTTGACCTAAAGGTGATTTTATGTGTCAAATTTTTATTCTAAGAGAAGACCAGGTTGTTACTTGTGCTGAGTTTACTCCAGTTAGACCACTCTCTCTCCTGATACACATATTGATATTATCATATTGTGCAACCAAATTGTATCTAAAAGAGCTAGTTTCTTAGCTAGGAGATCACATGGATGATTTGCAATTCATTCCTTATAATTAATACTTAATATTTATATTGAGGTGTTAATATTAAATACATTAACGTTTCTGTTTCTTGGAGACCACAAGATGTGTTACCAACCTCCCCTGATATGATATGATGTTAATTGTGTGATATCTTCAGGTGCTGGATGCTATTGATATACTCCAGCGGTACAAAATTGCTCTGCCGTTAGTGTTGAGACAGATTGAGGTACACATACATGTGTGTCTTCTCCAAGGTCTTCTCTTAGTTTTAGGTGTTTATGTCTTTTTGTAGACTCTACAGCTGTTGAAGAAAGCATCAGACTCAACTCTTGACAGTGTACTAAGCAAGCCAGAACAGCAACCAAGGGTAGTTAATGTTTGTAGTGGATGTAGTGTGACCTCAGCTGTACACCTGGGGGACCACCCAGTAGTCAGAGTTCTACAACAAAAGTGGTACACAGTAAATGATACCATTTTGTGGTGTATTAATAGTCACAATTGAGATGTCTGTCTGTACACTTACGTCTGTACGTACCAATTGTAGAGATCATGGAATAGTGTGCTTGGTATGAACTTTATTGGTGTGTACACAGATACTGAAGATTAGGAGACAAATGGACAATGCTAGTGTGGACTCTAAGGATGAAGATGATATTGCTGAACTGGAGAGAAAGATAAGGTACATACCTACAAACTGTCTGTGTACAGTCTTACGCTTACCATATGTTACAGAACTGCAGAGATGCCTGAACACGCTTTAAAAGTAGCCAAGAAAGAATTGAAGGTAGTTGTGAATGTTTGATTTTGTTGCTAAAGTTATTTGCTGTCACTTCTAGCGACTTAAGGCCATGCCACCACATTTTCCAGACCATTCTGTCTCTAGGTATGAGTTGTGTAATTGTTGTGTGTATTGACTGTGAGTGTGCATACATACGTACATACATACATACATACATACACACACACACACACACACACACATCCATACATGCATACATGCATACATACCTACGTACATACATGTACACACACACACACACACACACACACACACACACACACACACACACACACACACACACACACACACACACACACACACACACACACACACGCACACACACACACACACACACACACACATACATACATACATACACAACACACCGCACACATACATACACACGCATAGCATACGTAAATTGTCATTCTCTTTCTTTAGTTACCCCTGTACCCCTGTACATTTCCTGTACTTCGCTCATTAATGTACCTGTGCATTTTTAGGAGCTACATTGAGTGTCTGGTAGACCTCCCATGGTCCAAGAGTACTGTGGACACATTGGACATTGACAAGGCAAGGTAATCACATCTGGTGGTTAGATGTTGTTGTTGTTGCTGTTGTTGTTGCAATCAATTGGTTGTTTTGCCTGACAGGTCAGATCTTGAGCTGGATCACTATGGCATGGAGAAGCTGAAGAAGAGAATACTGGAATTTCTTGCTGTCCGACAACTGAAGAATGGAATGAAAGGTATATACTTGTATATACTAAAGCCTTAAAAGGCTCTTTTGCTTTGTGCATATATCATTTTGTGGCATTAAGAGATTGACAAACTGTCTACATAGTTTGTGTAGTCAATCATGTTATTCCCGTAGGTCCAATACTCTGTTTCGTGGGTCCACCTGGTGTGGGCAAGACCAGTATTGGCAGGTCAATAGCCAGTACAATGGGAAGGAACTTTCATCGGATATCACTAGGTGGTACTTGTGACCAATCAGACATCAGAGGGCACCGGTTAGTGGCTGTGATATGTACGTATGTGTATGGAGGTGTATGTTCTATTAGAGTGTTTTACTCCTTATCACTATTAAAGCCATAATTTTTGGTGGTAGTTAAATTGTTTACTTAAATATTGTTCTTTTCAGGAGAACTTACATTGGTTCGATGCCTGGTAGAATTATTCAGGGTTTGAGAACAGTGGGAGTCAATAATCCTGTATTCTTATTGGATGAAGTTGACAAGCTGGTTAGCCACATTACTTGTTCTTGTATTGCCTCATCACCATAACAATTCTGTTGCAGAATCATGGTATCCATGGTGACCCAGCTGCAGCTCTACTAGAAGTGTTAGACCCAGAACAAAACAACTCATTTGTTGACCAGTATCCTTTGTATTTAACCATTAAGTGGTATTTTTTAAAACCAACTGTGTGACAAATTACATATAGTGCGTTTGCAACCATAGTGCTCCTTTACTTCAATTATTTAAACACCCTCTACCCCCTGTGTTGTCATATGTATCAGCCCCAAATGGCCGTCTTTGTCAGTAATGCAAAAAAATCTGTATTTGGTGTTTAGCAATATATTATTTGTTCTGTAAGACTGTAAGAATAATTGAACAGATTTGTTATCCAGTTTGAGGTACGGTTCGATCAAGTTCCTTGACTGATACTGTAGTTATGTTAATGTTCCATTTGACTTGTCCCAAGTGAGTTAGAGTATTGTGTGGTGGTGTTAGTGATGTCATTATCGTGTCAGGTGATCTTCATTGCTACTGCTAATACTACATCAACCATCCCTTCAGCTTTGATGGATAGAATGGAGGTGTGTTTGTACATAAGTACAGTACGTAATGCTGTGAAATGAGAATATTAACAAAGTATTGTAAGGAGCACATAAAGCATGAAACTTCAGAGATGAAAATTTAAAAGCAAAGAAAAGTTCTGTCACAATTTTATCAAGACACATGGTGTAGTGTTTCACACACCCTAGCAAGCCTACTTGCATGTGTTGTTAACAAGAACTGTCAATAAAACATTGAATTTAACTCTTTTTTTTCCAAATGGGAAGACTTATAGTAAAGTTTCCCACAATTAATATAGGGCAGTCCACACATTAAGTACAGTATAGTATGAGCAAATCACCTGATATATGTCATTGTGTGTCATAAGATTCATAAAAACTTTTGCTGTTTTGCACACTTTGTACAAAAACTACCCTAACAAGTTGATGTTGTACTACTTCTAAAAACCAGACACTATGCAGCTAGCTAACTCAACCAATAGATTTTTGGTTGTGCAATAATACATAATTAATTTATTGTAATTCTTGGATTTCGTAATTCATGATTTTTTTGTAATTCTTCAATTACGTTGCTATGCACTGCTAAGGAAGCACTTGTTAAACAAACCGCTTTTAACAACATTATTACACACAGAAGTATCTTCTAAACTGTTTTATAGTTTGACTGTTGCATTTTCCCCACAAATTCTCTCAACAAAGCCTCAGAGCTGCTTTTCATTTTCGTTCACGTGCATAGGGATACTGTTGCGGGGCTGGCGATAGTTGGTTCGATCGAAGGTGATAACAAGAGCGATAACTAGTGACAATCCCTTCATGCTACTGAAGCCATAACTATCTATTACACACGTGAGATAATTACAAGAAACAGAAGAATACTAAGGCCTAACCTAGAGTACAAAGTACAGTGTTATAAAAGTGTATGCATGTTCAAGTTCAGTTCCCAACATCCTCCGGGGGGGCCAAGAGAGAGTCCGCCCACTCTGCAAACTTGCCCATTGCTTTCCTTGCTGAAGTACGTGTTGGGCGAGGGTTAGTAGCTGTATTATTGTCATCTGAGAAGATAATATCTGGTTGAGCTAATGGTGTAGCATGATCATCAGAGATATGAGATATCTGTTCAGAAGTAATATCACTGGAACTAACTTCAAGGGGGAATAGCTTCACAATTGGTCTATTGGTCTTACCATTGCTAGTTCTTATATTGGCAGCTCGAACAAGACCATCACCACCAACAATAAGTTCTTCAACCACAGCAAGTTTCCAGTCCAGCCTTGGCCCTTCATTGTGTATCAGAACAACATCTCCCACTTTGATCTCTCGTTTATTGTTTCCTGGCTTCTGATAGTACTCCCTTAAAGAAGTTAGGTACTCACGTTTCCATCGTGTAGCAAAGTGATTTAGTAATAATGATTGTATTTTTGCAGCCTTGCTCAGTCTGTTGTTCTCATTGTAGGATGGATCTTGTAAATCCTCTGCCGCCACAAGATGGTGTGGTAATGTAGTCAAACTTCTTCCATGCAGCAAATGTGAAGGAGTAAGTGGTTGTGGGTTCTCTTATATCATCTGAAATATAAGTGAGTGGTCTGTTGTTCAATGTTAGTTCTACCTCCACCACTATTGTCTGTAGCACTTGCAGGCTCACATGTGCTCTTCCAAGAGTCTTCTTAATGGCAGCCTTGGTTAATCCAATCAGGCATTCCCAGAAGCCACCAAACCATGGAGCCTTCTTTGGTATAAATTGCCAAGTTGTTCCTTGTCTGTTAATGGTTGCGATGACTTCTGAAGTAAAAAGGTTCTTAAGTTCACTTGCAGTTGCTTCATAAGTTGAAGCGTTGTCAGAGATCATGAGGTGTGGTAGTGATCGACGACCCACAAATCTACGAAAAGCTAACAAAAAGGTCTCAGTTGACAAGTCTTCCACAATTTCCAAATGGACTGCTCTACTGGTGGCACAAGTAAATAAGCACACGTACACCTTAATTTCTTCACTGCCTCTCTTAACATAGAGTGCCCCAGTAAAATCGACACCAGTTACTGTAAAAGGTTTAACATCTTGCAGTCGAGATTTGGGTAAAGGAGCAGGATCAGGTGGTTTGTATGGCATACCACTGTGTCGACGGCAGATTGTACAATGGTGTAGGATACTCTTTACGAACTGTCTGGCAGTAGGGACCCAGTATGTCTGTCGAAGAGCAGTTACTGTGCTTCCTAATCCACAGTGACATAGTTTCACAGTATGTCATGAACAAGTAACCTTGTGAATCGGTGCTTGGCTGGAAGCAAGTAGGGGAACTTAGCAAGCTGACTGATAGGGGCATTGTGGATTCTGCCTCCACAACGGATGAATCCATCTGAGTCCAAGAAAAGTCTTAACTGACGGACGAGTAGAGGTCTCTTCTTCTTAGAGGTGTGACACTTAAAGCTGTCTTGTTCTAACCAGTACACTTCTTTCTGACAGTCAGCAATTCAAGCCATTCTAGCAGTACGTAGCTCTTCAGCTGAAAGAGTACCCTTCTTGAGTGATTGTTGGTGACGACAATTAAAGACAAATCTAAGTACATATGCAGTCACAGCCAAAAGTGTGAACAATGTACTATATTTAGTGACTGGTATGATGTATATAGTGCAAACCTGTGTTGGGTGGTTTCAGTCCATCTGCTGGTATGAAGTCATCAACTGTTCCAGCTAGAGCACAGAGGTGGAAAGCCGATGAATGCTCCCACTTTGACCATTTGTCTTTATGTGGTAGCCATGGTGGTCCATGTCTCCAGAGCTGGGAGGAAGCAAACTGATCAAAGGAGAGTCCACGAGTGAGTAGGTCAGCAGGGTTGTCATTAGTTGGGCAGTAGTGCCAGATAGCAGTTGGAACCAGTCGGTGAATCTCCCCAATACGGTGAGCAACAAACGGTGGTAAATGTTTGGTACTGTGTATCCAGTACATGACAATCTGGCTATCAGTCCAGAGATGAATTGGGATGGATGTCAGCTCAAGTGATGTCATAACAAAGTGAGTGATTCTTACTCCAATGACGGCAGCCATTAATTCGAGTCTGGGTAATGTGGTGATCTTCAGTGGAGCAACACGGAATTTAGCCATAATGAATGATATACAACCTCCTGAATTACAGAATGTAACGGCTCCATATGCTTTTGTACTAGCATCAGTATATGTGTGTAGCTCAACTTGTGTAGGGTCAAAGGTGGTGGAAGTGTATTGTCAGTTAATGGAAACAGATGGGAGATTGTGCATATCTTTCAAAATCTCTTACCATTCTCTGTTGAGATCAGTCTCCAAGGGTTCATCCCATTCAACATGCATCTGCCACAGTCTTTGCATCAAGAGTTTGGAGCGGATGGTTACAGGTACTGTAAATCCAATTGGGTCAAAAGTTTTTGATGATTCCTGCAGCACTTCTCGCTTGGTTGTAAGGTAAAGGTTTCTGGTTGACAGAGCTGTTCTCTTCAGTATCAGGGATAGCTGATCTGTTAAGGTGTTCCAATGCAAGCCGAGAACATTAGTAGGAATGTTGGAATCGGCTGTGTTATGTTGCATAGCAATTGTACAAAGCTGTTGACTATTGGAAGCCCATGCTCTTAGATTGAAACCTGCCTCTGACAGTATTGTCCTGGCCTCATGGTAGTACTGCACAGCTTCAGCTTCAGTTTTGCCACCTGAAATAACATTATCAACATACATGTTCTGTTGAATATCATGTGATAAGGGAGTGTTGTACTGCTGTAAATGGTGGTACAGTGTGGCATACAAAATAAATGGAGAACTCACGGCTCCAAAGAGTACAGTTCTGAAGCAGTACACGTGAAGATCTGAGTGTGGGTCTGTTGGGTTGGCTAACCAGAAAAACGTGTGAAATCTCTGTCTTGCTCGTGGAGATAGATGTGCAAAAAAGCCTTTTCAATATCAGTTGACACCCCAAAATTATGAGTGCGGAAGCGTAGAAGAATTGAACAGAGATTGTTGAGAAAATCAGGACACTGTGATAAACAGTCATTGAGAGAAGGATCACTTCTGGATTGGCGGCAGCTACAGTCATATACCACTCTGATTGGCATAGTTGCAAAGTTCTTCTTCACACAATATAATGAACTTTCCCTGTGTTTGGTGTGTTGGATATGTCTACCCGTTCAATGAACCCTCTACGGACCTGATCTTGGATGACTCCATCATAGAGTTGTAGCATACCAGGAGTCTGTGCCAGACGCTTGCAAGAGAGCGAACTCGTTGTAAATAAATGTTGTAGTTCGATGGTAGGGGAGGATGATGTTCCTTCCATGGGAGTTTAGCACAATATGACTTGTCGTTTAATTGTGTGATGGAATTCTTACAGTAATGTTTGAGAAACTGTTGGTTTGTACTCAAGACACTGTCCTTATGAGGTTCTGTGCCAGTTGTTTCTAGGGTCTAAAACTTCTCCAGATCACACAATATAAAAAGTACTGGTGATCTCACTTTGAGATTGAGCTACTGGAAGTGGACCAGAAAGAAGGTACCCTAATTTATAACTCATTGCTGTAGGACCATTTCCTCTGATAATGTCGTCTTCAACAATGTCCCAATAGTGATCCACACCGATAAGCATGAAATGTTGAAATCCTTATAAGTTGTAACAGGGTGAGCTAGTGGTAGCTCCCTTAAGTATGGCAACTGCACTACTTCTGTATTGACTGTATGTGTTAGTGGTACAGCATACTGGGTACAATGAGGACAGAAAGTGGGACATACCTTCCAGATCTGGTCTTCAACTTGATAGATGCAACATCTAATTTCTGACTGATAGGGTTATTGGCCTCGAAGGTAGAAATACAGATATCCTCTTGTTTGGTTGGGTATAGGGACAGTGCATCTGCAAGGTCACTTGTGAGAAAAGACCGTTGTGACCCCTCATCAAACAGGATGTTTGTCTTAGCTTCAGCATGGCTTGATGACACCATAGCAACAGCAGTCTTTAAGAGACAAATCTTGTTTGTGTGTGAAACCATAGAGTGTTGAGTATTTGGAGATGACAGTGTGGTGAGTGAGGCATCGGTGTTAACAGTAGTGGCGTTAATGGGAGGTTTCACACTTGTATTTCCTGAACTGTTGGGAGGTTGCTCAAGCAGTCGTGACGTGTTTCCAGTTGTTGACTTGTCTGGTGGTTTCTCTGTGTCAGCACATAAACTTGTGTGGTGTTTACGAGTGCAGATCCGACAGCGGTGTTTAGAGTTACACTGTGATACCCTGTGTCTTCCTAGGCAGTTAAAGCACAACTTGTGTTGTCTTGCAATGTCCAACCGTTGCTTTGGATCTTTCACAGTAAGGCAATTTACAGGAGCATGAGTGCCGTGGCAGTAAACACAGGTTGGGGTAGGTACTTTCCGTTCAGTAGTGCCATGTCTACGTTGTGTCTTTCTGTCAGTGTTTGTAAGGAAGGTAGCAGTTGGTGGGTATCCAGACTGATAGTGCTTGGTGACATCGCTTGTGCCCATCTCTAAGATGTGAATTTCACTGTAAATAGCCTTTCTGAGGTTGTCAAATGTCCATTCATCTGTTCCATGAGCTCTGGCCAGATTACGCCTGATATCCATTGGTAGTTTACCCATTATACTTGTAACTAGCATTGCTCCATACTCACTAATACGTAGGTTTGCCAAGTGATGTGAGAGAACGAGTATGTGTTTCAATTGCATCATAGAATAGTTGCAGTGAGTCGAGCGAATTAGTTGGACCTGACATATCAATGAGTGCTTTCTTGTGAGCACTGATTAGCTTGTGGGGTTGTCCATATCTGTCTTGTAGCAGTGTTACTGAGTCATTGTAGCTATCATTGGTGAGTGGGAGGCCAGAAATTACACGTAGAGCTCCACCTTGCAGCTGGGCACGAAGGTAGTTCAGTTTCTGCACCCCTGATAATGCAGGGTTATTGTGCACAGCTGTCTCGAAACAATCCCAGAATGATTGCCGGTCTAGAATATCCCCAGAGAACAGTGGAATGCTTAACTTGGGAAGACGAGTGATGTCTTGGGGTTTATGGGTCACTGTTGCAGCAATACGTTCTGGGGAAACCCCTGGGGTAGAGTGCGTCTCGGTGTGCTCACGTGACTCTGTAATCGGTCAGAGGGCGTGGACAGGTTGAGTTACTTTACTGACTTCTATAAAATATGTGATTCTGGCGATGTGCGTGGCTATGAGAGAGTAATACTCTTCAGAGTCAGTGATTTCTTTCTCTAGCTCCTCCTCGTCGGTGAGTGACGCGGCTATCTTCGTATCTAGCTCTGTTTGAATAGTCTGCTTCCTTTGCAACTGGTCGCGTAGGTCTGCTAGTGTGGTAGCGTCAGGTTTTGAGGATGTGTCTGAGTTAAATATTTCGACTATCTCCATAACCTTCGAAACTAATTTCTTCAGGTGGGATCTGTAGGAGCGACGTGACGTAGTGTTGTGCTTCAGCTCTTCCATGGACATCTCGATGAATCGTCAGCTTGTCTGAAAATAGAGTCAACAAAAACAACATTATCAATATGGCGGCGTGCTTGCCTCTACGGGTACCGTTTCACACCACGGTACCAGGTTGAAACGCTTGCGATGAAGACCAGAAAGGTCTAGAGTGGTCACAGCACCAAAAATATTGCGGGGCTGACGATAGTAGGTTCAATCGAAGGTGATAACAAGAGCGATAACTAGTGACAATCCCTTCATGCTACTGAAGCCATAACTATCTATTACACACGTGAGATAATTTCAAGAAACAGAAGAATACTAAGGCCTAACCTAGAGTACAAAGTACAGTGTTATAAAAGTGTATGCATGTTCAAATTCAGTTCCCAACAGATACACCCCTTTCCCAACTCGAGAAGGGATAGGCTATTCCTGGTAGTCTACGAGGCTAGCACTGTTGTTTCTCAACTGTTAAAGCCTATAAAACCCATAATTCACAAAGTCTGAGGAGACTCACCACACTCGTATTTCAGACCGCCGAAAAGAAACCACCTCAGAGCAAAGTTTACCTGTGCGCAAGTTTAGTACAGCCTTCGTTTTGCTTTTATTTCTTACGTAAAAGCTGCTTTTACCATTTAATGATTTTGCTCACAAGGGTGCATACGGACAAACATAGGTAGATAGATAGATAGATAGATAGATAGATAGATAGATAGATAGATAGATAGATAGATAGATAGATAGATAGATAGATAGATAGATAGATAGATAGAGATAGATAGATAGATAGATAGATAGATAGATAGATAGATAGATAGATAGGCAGGCAGGCACACACACACACACACACACACACACACACACACACACACACACAAACACACACACACTTTACGAAACGAAAACAATTTCAGTAAACCAGGTGCGCACCCACAACCAGCCTCTGGCCAGCTGTGGGCACGTGACTGGTCTAAAAATGTATTGTATTATCACCCTGAAATTTGGCACACTTGAATGGGATGCCAGCGTTTACACAGAGTTATGATTTGTATACAAATAATAAAAAAAAAGTTATTTTGTCATACTTACAGAGTAAGCTGCTTAAAGAAATTGACCCATAGATATGTAAATTAACTCAAAGTGTCTTTAGTAGTAAATGAAAGAATCTGTACTGTATTAAAGCCATAAAAATATAATGCAATAAACAAACACAGGACTTTATCAGGATTCTCTAATAGAGCAGTCACACTTCACCACTAGTAGTAGATTAAACTATAACAAGTCTAATGATCTTCTACAGGTGATACATGTACCGGGTTACACACAGGAGGAGAAAGTTGAAATTGCCTCAAGACATCTCATCCCTAAACAATTACAGGTATGTATTTGGTGGGTGTTGCACTTTGATCCTACAAGAGTTTGAGCATGTTTAGCAGTGCAACATACGTATGGTTGTGCGTAGCTAATGTGATAACTGCAAGCTGGTATAATGAAATTCTAAGTAAACTGTATGTATATAGCACAGTGTGCAAACAATCCCTTCATGTATAATAGAAATTTACAATCAGGGATTTTTCTGGGGGGGGAGAGATTTTGTCCCCCCTGAAAATGATTTTGTCCCCCCTGAGCTCTGCCTCAACCAGCCCAATGATGAAACAATGATAAATTGATTTGAAATCATAAAATTTACAGTCAATGGCTAGCTAGCTACAATAAAACTAGTTTAAGTTCTGCCCCCCTCAATTTCTGAAAAACTCGGATTGCCTCCTGAATTTACTTTCTAGAAAAATCCCTGACAATATTGTTATTCTTAGAGAGTTAAAAAAATTATCTTATATGTTGTACAAAATGGCTAATAGCCAGATCTATAATAATAAAACTTAAATGGTTTACTTTTATTCTGCTGAACTACTTGTATAGACCAACTGATCATATAGCAAATACTGTATCATCACAGCTAGGCTAGTACAGTGGATCCTCGCTTATTCGAATTTGAGTTATCCGAACACCTCATTTATCCAAATGCCAAATGTGACTATTCCATTAGAATATTTTGTCATCAGTGTGCCTTCCTTTAGAGTAATGACTGTTCTATTAGAGTAGTTGAACGAAGCTCTGTATATAATAAATCAATGGGCTTCAGTTATCCTAACAATTTCACTTATCACTTTTGGCTAACTATAAAAACAAAGCAATTCAGTTAACTGAAGATCCACTGTACATAGATCCCAAACATAGCTAAAGTATACTTCATGTAATAAGACCCCTCGTTATAGTGACCATCCATGTCAAGTAGGTCCCAAGGTGTACTTCATGACCACATTAATAAGACCACCTCATTTACGAGTCCATTAAATTTCTGCTCTCTTATTGTTGAGGTGCTATCATATATAGTTCACACATTTAAACCTGTCATCACACACAGCATCACGGCATCTCGTCAGACCAACTGGACATGTTGACTGAGACTGTCAGACAAATGGGTGAGGTGTTGTGTGTATATGTGTGTGTGTTTTTACATGTATTAGTGTGGCTGCATGTGTGAATGCTTGCATGTACATAACTGTAGTGTAGTTAGTACACATGTGTGTATGTATGTGTGTGTGTTTTGTATGTACGTGTATGGGTGCCTACATGTGTGTAGTATAGTGCGCGTACGTGCGAGCAAGCGTGCATGTGTGTGTGTGTGTGTGTGTGTGTGTGTGTGTGTGTGTGTGTGTGTGTGTGTGTGTGTGTGTGTGTGTGTGTGTGTGTGTGTGTGTGTGAGTGAGAGAGAGAGAGAGAGGTAGATAGACCTCTCAGTTTAGTAGACATATTGTCTAAAATTACAGTAATATGAAATTTAATTGGTAAAGTTGTCTATATGAAAATATCTGTGGTTGTACTATAGTGGTCATCCAAGTTTGTAAGGTGTATAGTTGAGATTTACATTTTCTTCGTTTATTATAGTGGCTCACTACACAAGAGAAGCTGGGGTTAGAAATCTGGAGAGGCAAATAGGAGCAGTGTGTAGAGCAGCGGCAGTGAAGGTATCTCCGCCATATGTTAATGAAGTATGTTATTATTTACATATTATACCCTCCACAAAGATTGCTTCTAAAGCAGCTGAACTTCCCATTGTTGTGGACGTTGAATTGTTGGAAGAGATTTTAGGGGTGTGATGTTGTATTTCATATTGTTTAAATCCTCGATTTTTTTCTTAAGTATTTATAAATTTTTCTCTTGATGAATATTTACAATATGACTGTGTACTGAATAATATGCATACGTTGTGTTTCACTGTAGCCTATTCAGTTTGACCATGATGTGTCTGAAATGTTGTCAAGACCTGGAGTAGCTATAGGTATGTGTAGTGTGTGCATGCGTGCATGCATGTGGGTGGGTGTGTGCATGCGTGCGTGCGTGCGTCCATGTGTGTGTGTGTACTTGTAGTGTATGTGTGCATGTATGTGTAGTATGAGTGTGTGTGTGGGTGTGTACTTGTAGTGTAGTGTAGTTTTTATGTGTGTACTTGTAGTGTAGTGTAGTGTGTATGTGTGCGTGTTTGTGTAGTGTGTGTGTGTGTGTGTGTGCGTGCGTGCGTGCATGTGTGTGTGTTAGGGTGTGGGTGTGTACTTGTAGTGTAGTGTAGTTTTTATGTGTGCGCGTATGTGCAGTGTAGTGTGTACTTGTAGTGTAGTGTAGTGTGTATGTGTGCGTGTTTGTGTAGTGTAGTGTGCGTGCGTACGTGCGTGTGTGCATGTATGTGTGTGTGTGTACTTGTAGTGTAGTGTAGTGTGTGAGTGTGTGTGTGTGTGTGCGTACGTGCATGTGTGTGTGTACTTGTAGTGCAGTGCAGTGTAGTGTATATGTGTGCATGTTTGTGTAGTGTACTGTGAGTGTGTGTGTGTTGTGCCATTTTTACAACCTCCCACAGGACTAGCATGGACTTCAATGGGTGGAGAGATCATGTTTGTTGAGGCCACCAAGATGTCAGGTACTGGTGAACTACTCCTCACAGGACAACTTGGTATGATGCTACACCATTCAAAATATCTACCACCCACTGTACAATAGTACAAGTGTACATAGATGGTGTCTGATGAATTGTTTTAAGACTGCACTTTAAGTTGATGCAGTTTATACAACTCAAAACTAGACATCACATGCATTTGTGTATATAAGGCAATACAGATATTGTGTTGGTAACAGTTCCCCAGTAGCCCAGTTGGTCAGAGCGTCGTACTTATAAGCAAGTAAGAGATGCGAAGGTCGGGAGTTCGATCCTCCCCTGGGGAATGACTTTTTGTTTGTTTTAATTGCTACAAAATACACATTGCAACTTTGAGAGTACCATGGTTCCCTTCTTTATATACATCATTCCTAGCATGGTTCTTAGCAAACTCAAACTGCTCCATTAGAGGTATGGATAGGTGACTGCTGTATTATAGTATGTTAGTTTTTTTGGTAGTACTGATTATAGTCAACTATATATTTTACTAAGGCAAGTGCCTCACAATTGCCTCAATGGTATCCACTGTACGGGTGCGTAGATTGTAAGGTTTGTTTGTTTGCTAGGCATTGTACATCCTCGTAAAGTCATTTTCCCCAACTTTATTTCATTCAAATGTTTGTAAAAGGTTGTAAATGTACAAAAAGATCAAATTGAAATTATAAAAATAAATTCTGAGTGAATTACCGTATAGCCTAAATATTTCGAGGGAGAAAATTTTCACTGATTTTGCAGTTTTGGGGGTCATTAACGAAAATTTTAGCCTTGAAATATTTAGACCTCCATATAGTCTAATACATTTTTGCAAATCCACAAAATTTTTATTTTTAGCAACATTGCTCAACCTCGAAATATTTGCCCCTTGAAATATTTAGGCTATACGGCAATTGGCCAATTATATGGTGCCAAGGGTTAGTTGTGGACTCTTAGTCCAGGTCGCAGTTTATACTTACTTCTAGTTTGTCTTTTTTGTTTTGTTTTTTTGCACGATAACTGTAGTTTCTGTAGTTTAACCAGAGCTTTCCCCAGCAAAATAAAGTAGAATGTTAAAACTGTCAGTTTGCTACCAACATCAAAATCAATTTATTAATTATATACATTCTTTTTACCATATCAAAAGAATAGTAAAGTGGTGCTGCACCACTCTTTAGAGAAGCCCCTGAGTTTACACGTTCTGTCTATTCATGGTCAGAGTTGAGGTGGGGATGTGATGCACCGATAAGAGATTTTGTTGACTATTCAAATAGCCAATATTAAAAAAATTCACATAATGGCCGATACTGATAACCAATCTGACGTTTATGTTTACCAAAATTTCTAGTAAAGTTGCCATTTTATTGTTATGAAAACAATAACATCAGGGTCAGTAATAAAAGCTCTTGGTAAAATTAATTGGCTGTTGTTATTGTTATCGTTATTAGTGCTTTACAGTGACCAGCACTGAAGGTCTGACAGCAACATGTGCTGCAGCCTTAGGATTACCTAGCCTAATTTCAAGGACTTAGACATAGTGACTTATAGCTGAAAAGGTGTAACAGAAAAGGGGCCAAAGTAAGGAAAAAAATCCCTCCAACCACAGGATTCGAACTGCAGGTCACCCAATGTCTAGTCGGGGCCACACTCAGTCTCCTCCAGGAGGGATAGATTTTCTTCCTTAAACCTAAACTTATAACTACCAATACCAATATTGCTAAAATATGGCTGATAAACCGATTTTCTTTTAGGTCAATTATTCAGTGCATCACTAAGTTGGGGTTGTTACTCTAAAAGTGTAACTTGTTACATATTACACGTTACTGTGAGGCCTGTAACTAGTAACAATATTACATATTGCATTTGTTTGTTACAAGCTATAAGTAAGTCCAACCTTCTAAACACAAGCTACCAGCCTGCAACTACAAGTGACACGAGCAAGAGATCATTTCTCTGGACAGCCACAAAAACATGCTTTGTTGTAGTATCTTGGTCTCAAGGAGCACTCTCCATACACTATCACTCTTTGTTCATGCCTTCAGCATTGTCTCCAGTGCTATCAGGACCCAAAATGCAACCGATCACGTGCTGGATACAATGTGCATTTAAAGAAGTAACGCATTACATTTTCCAGATGTAATATTTGGATACATTGCTTGTTACTGTGTCATGTAAATATTGCTCATTACTGCAAGAGTAATATTACTACTTAATGCGTTATGTTTGTAATTCATTACCCCCAACTCTCTTTATAGTGCGTAAAACTGTGCTTTCGCTTAGTTTGTTGTGATATGCAATTTCTTCTACAGTGTGTTTCATCCAACAAAGAAGATAAATAACTATTGTTTCACATTAGGTGATGTGATGAAGGAATCTGCCCAAATTGCCCTCAACTGGATACGTTCCAATGACCACCGGGTTAGTGATCTATAACAGAATGTATTACAGGGAACTAGCTGTGTGTATATGGTTTCCTGACAGTTTGGATTGCAGTGTGGTCCACTGGATAAAATTGATATTCACATTCATTTCCCGGCTGGAGCAGTTGGCAAGGATGGCCCTTCAGCTGGTGTGACTATCGTAACAGTGTTAGCCTCTGTGTTTAGGTGAGCTGTTCTATCTTTGCATTTGTTCAATCGTCATTTTGGTATAGTGGCCAGTGTGTCCGCTCTGATATAGCAATGACAGGAGAAGTTACTCTGAGAGGACAGGTCTTACCAGTAAGTGATATAGCCAGGGGCAGTCCTAGAAAATTTGCCGACTGGTTTCCAACTTAAAGGCAGAAAAGCCCTTATGGGGTGGAGTCCTTTCTGAAACATTTTAATTACAGCTATTTTAGCTAAATACGAATAAAAGGCACCCTAATAAATTGTTTCACAGTTAAATCTTACCATTCATATGTAATGGAACAGCTGCAGAAGTCACAATAGCTTGATCAATAATAATTTTTAGAGGTGTTTAGCATGTTTGAAGCAAGGGCGGGGAGAAGCAATTTTGTGCTGGTGAGAAGCAGTTTATGTACAGTAGTTTGATCACTAGAAGTTAGTTATTTTAGACTTTAATTTCGCTAACTGTGTAAAGATTTTAAAAAGCTGACTGGTTTCTGGAAACTGGTGAAGCCTCCTTAGAACCACACCTGGATATACCTGTAGACATGTACAGTGTATACAGTCCTAGAATGTGTCCAGGTTTAGAAAAATGGTGGCTACAAGCAACAGGGTTGAGTCCAGAGATGTACATAGGATAAAATATGTAGGCCTTGACTTGTTTAAGTCAGAGTAGTGGTGAGTCGTAATGATGGCCTTTTTATTTAAGTGATGGTTGGTTCCAACCACTACAGACACATCCCTGATGGTCGTTTGTGTCCACAGAGATCTCTGTGTCTTGATTAGGCTATACCGTACAGTAGGGGACATACATTTCAGGGTTTTTTTTACAATCATAAAATAATCATAATCTTATCAGCTTTTTTTTAATGATTGCATCATCATTTTAGATTTACCAATTATAATTTCTGTAGCATCACTGATCGCTTTTAAAAATGATTATACTTGTTTTTATCATAATGTAATCATTTTTAAAAACGATTGTAATCACTTATAGTATAAATCATATTGGCACCGTTAAAAAAAAAAAAACAATTGCTCATTTTAAAAACCAATACAAAAATGATAGTTTTTACTATGGTTTTTTATAAAATAATGATGCAATAAAGTAATTCATTTTTTCATCCTAATTAGAAGTGTACCGATATATCGATACATATCGTATTGGTGGCAGATATAGTACTTTCTACTATATCGGTGGGAGCCGATATTGCTGCTAAAAACCGATACGATACACCGCTATACAACTGAACTATCTTGAGAACACTGTCCAATGATCAAGCCACATTATAAACCCTAATATTTAGTAGTTATCTTCCTTGTCTAAAAGCAGTATGCTGTGTGAAGCCATCTAAGTACTTGCATAATCACTGTTTTGTTGTCAAAAAGCTTACCAATCATACAACAAACACTCATAGTGGTGAGTCTGGGGAAACAGCAATAATAGAACCAAGAGCACAGCATAAAACAGCCAGCCCTGCAAGCCATTAAAATGCAGAGTAATCTGGACTAATCTTGGCAGGGGCATGTATTGAAATATTTGTGGGTGCCTTATAGTCTGAGCTGTGAATAGAGGCCATACCACCATGGGTAACCAAGCATAGCCAATAATCTTAAGACTGTCTTTTGTAGTTAAAATAAAGTTTAACATAAAATATGTGATTCCTCAAATATAAATAGTTATATCAGTATATCGGATCGGGGTTTCAAAATGATTAATCTCATATCAGATTGGTATCGGATTGGTTTAGTTTTCTTATATCGGTACACCTCTAATCCTAATATAATTATTTTTAGTCTAGCATAAAACGAAATATAAACTTTTTATGTCCTACGTATACTATATATCTTTACCTTATCGTAGTTTAAGTATTTTATAAAATTGATCAATTTGAATTCACCAAAATTTTCGAAAAATGAAATGTTTCCTTATAAAGAATATTTTCGTGAAACACGGAATGCATTTAGTTTATGGTTTTTAAGATGAATTGAAGCCGGTGTGAGGTGAAATACTCCCTTGTACATGTGAGCTCAGAAATGATCATGACATTTTTTGTGAAGGTGGCATAATTGTAGCTAAGTAATGATGCTATAGTGCAATAGTTGTGAAAATTTGGAGACATAAGTTATATCTACAGGTTGGAGGAATCAAAGAGAAAGTTTTAGCTGCTCATCGAGCTGGTATCCACCATGTGATCATGCCAAAGAAGAATGAGAAGGATTTAAGGGAGATCCCCAACAGTGTAAAGGTATATACAACATGTTACGTATATGTGTGGAATAAGACTTGTATGTTGTTCTTGTATAGGATGAGTTGCAGTTTATATTTGTGTCTACAATTGACGAAGTTTTACAACATGCTTTTGACATAGAAATGAAACCATCTGTTGTCAGCAAACTGTAATATTCTATGCACGCACAATATAATGTATAGTGGAATTAGTGAATTACACCATTTCCCAGTGTTGCTATGGAGTTTGGAAGTCTGTCACTTTTTGTATTGTGATGGTTATTTTCCTATGTTTGGCAATTAATCAGAAAATGATTCAGTTTTGCAACTCACTTCAGATATACAAACAGTATAGTTGGGCTCCATAAAGGTAACCGTTCTATGCAAAAAAATCATGATCAGATAAATTAAGCATATGATTCCTTGCCTGTGTTATCACAATAGAATCACCTACCTTACATGTACAGTTACTGTAGGTTGTGGTTGATTGACTGGTTCAAATGCTGTTGTTGGTGATACAATGATGGAGACACCAGCCACTGAATGAACATTTGCTGAGCATGTTCACTGTATATTTATTCTGTATGATCAATCAGAGTACATGTAACTACTGATCCAACTATTTTCCGGTTTGATAAAAGCAATAAACCCAATGTAACTTGCTGGTGCTCAAAAGCGAGCTATGACAACTTTAGCCTAGTTAGCTAGGGCCACTCCAAAAAAATTCCTCGTTTCCCATTTCATTGACCTCAAAAATACATGCGGTCGGTTCATTATCCATTAACTATTCATTATAGATATTTCCACTTATTTTTCAAAATTTATCATACTTACAGGACATAATTATACAGGTAAGAATACAGTAGAAACTAAGAACCTGAACAGTGAAAAGCTAGCTATAAATGGCTTTCTGAATGCTAAACTAGCTACTGCTATGCAATCAAAGGATAAATCTATAATATTATATATAAAGCTGAAAAGCCGTCTAACCGTCACGCCACTTACTCACCAGATTTGGCGTGAATCAACACAGTCTGTGCTGATAATGAAGCACTCATCCGCCTACTCTAAGATTGTTATCACGAGTTCACGCGTGCTTCCATTCGTTCTCTACAGCGCATAGAAGGCCAAGGTGTAGAGAAAACTTGAGCAACATTCCTTTGAAAACCACAGCACATACTGTTCAAGTGGTAGAACGCCTGACTAGCATGTAAAAGGTCGTGGGTTCGAATCCACGTGTTGAGAGAGAGAAACCATCACAAATGATGAAAATATGTACAAATAAATACGCATGTGGGCCCTCGGTCAACATGCAACCACAAAAAAGACCACAAATGGAACTAATGTGGGCATGGCAAGGGAAAATACAAAAAATATATATACAATTATATGGATGTTACTTAATTAGGGTTCCACTCCCTACAGTCCTTCACCAAGAATATTCTCCTGGATGCCAACATACTGGCAGAAGCAGCAGCATCTAGAAGTTTCTTGATGGCTGACCTTGATGGTTTCACTACAGGATGGACAAAGGTTAATAAATTCAGCAGATTCGTGACTGTGGATGGTTGGTAATGGCCTAGGACAAATATCTCAATTGTGTCATAATAGTTAGAGATGTTTAGACGGTCAAATTCAGCTAACAGTTGGACTTTATTCTGCTTCCTATCGCGGGCAGCCTGAATATGCTGACTGGAGTCCAGAGGGCAGGTTAATTCTAGGAGGGTGATAGATGGGCACTTGGTGTTGTATATCACAATGTCAGGGCGGTAGGAAGTAATTAGAAGATCAGATGGATTGTCGCCCGGGGGGCATCATTAGCATAGAAATTTGGTAAATCTACAAACACTTTGACAAATGGAGTATCAGCAAAGATATCAATAATAAGTGATGAGGCCAAAATGGAAAGGACTTGATTATGCCTGAAAGTATATCTTTGTTGATTTAAAGCAGTAGGACAATTGCTTAAAACATGAACTGTTGTGGGACGATTTGAGTCACAAAGAGAGCACTTAGCTTCACTTTGAATTGACCACCGCTGTAAATTAACAGCAGTGGGCAGAGTATCAGATGCTGCACGCAATAGAAAGGATAGTTGGCCAGGGTGGAAACCGCTTAATAGTCAATTCCAAGTTTTACAAGAGTCTTCTAATTCCGCTGAGCCTTCAAACTTGGACTGTACAAACAATGTCTGTAATGATGTTTACATTGACTTGTAGTATGATCTCTCAACAAGTGTTTGGCTTTGACATACAGGGAGCATGCAGATGGAAGTGTTGATAACTGCTTTTTAGCATTTAACAGGATGGAATAAGTATTAACTTCTATTTGTATGGCAACGTTGCCAAGATGCATGTGCAGTTGGAGGCCAAGATGCAGTTGGAGGTCAAGTTCCCGAAGACGCTGCTCAGCAGAAGCACTGACACATGCTAGTAAACTTAATTTAGCTTCTCCTGAGACATGAGAAATGCTTGGACAACAAACCCCAGGATAGTAGATTTTTTTTCTTTCTACTCAGTACCTTTTTGTGAACACCTTTTTAAAACACGACTTTTAGCTCATCATATCTTGGCATGCAAAGCACTTATCGAGGCGGGACTTTAGCGAAATTAAATGCCGCGCCCATCATCTGGCAACTCGAGTGTTGTTGTAGCAAATTAATACATGCCTTTGTTCGCTCTTTATAGGGCGATGAAGGCACTGATGTAGGGAAGGATCACTGAAAAGTTGAGCTACATTCCTGTCCAAACCACTGATAAACAACAGTGGCGATTTGTGCACCTCCTTTAACCCCAAGTTATTATAACCAGCCAGAGTTCAATCCCCACCTAGGTCAGAACTTTTTTTTTCGATTTTGGGACCTTTAATTATGATGCACCTTTTTGTTCTATCTGTTCCATGCAAATCTTCATCTGCAAACTCTTATGCTCAGTTTTTCAGCACTGGCACTTAACTGCCTCACATCATAGGGACTCTTATAGCACTTTTGGGATAGGGCAGGCAAATTGCCAACATATTTGTCCATCTGCATGTGTGTTGGTCCAGTGTGTTGTATTAGAGTAGGTAAAAGCTTCTTTTACCAGTATCCAGAATATCTACATCTTTGTTTTAAGCACATAGGTGTGCACTGACATGCAAAACTGTTTGTTCAGACTTACTGCTGCAGTAAATAGGCAGCTTGCATAAATGGACAAATACTACTGTGCATCTGAAAAATGATAATACTCAGCTGGAACCATGCAGATACCGTAGTTTACACCGAGGAACTGCTGGCATAACTGTTTCACTATAATTATCCTGCTTACGTGCTTTCACTCTAAAGATTCTTACATTACCTTAATGGTCAATTACACTGCAGGTGTTTCAAAACCTGGGTTTTTGTATGGCAAGAGGTATATGTGTCACTGCAACATCAGAACTGAAAGTGCATAGCATAGGACAAGTTCTGCATGAATTATTATTATTATTATTAACACTTTACAGTGACCAGCACTGAAGGAATCTTTGCTTGCCATGCAGTAACTATACAACTGCAAATTGTGTTGGCTTTAAATTATGCCCAAGTTCATTTCTCTTTGTGGCAGTCGGCAAGGTAAACATCATAATGTAAAAACTGAAACTGTACCATGTGTACACAACCTATATGTAATGTAGAGTATACTGTATACAATTGCCTTAGCTCACATTCAGTTTAACTAGCTAATTAGCCTTGCATGCTCATTATTTCACTATAAATTATTATGTATACTGCATAAGGATCATGCATGTACGTATACTTTAAAGCACTATCGACATGCATGCTACTCAACAAATATAGGACACTAATATTTATGCTTGGTTCCCAA
This sequence comes from Dysidea avara, assembly GCF_963678975.1. Taxonomy (NCBI): domain Eukaryota; kingdom Metazoa; phylum Porifera; class Demospongiae; order Dictyoceratida; family Dysideidae; genus Dysidea; species Dysidea avara. The sequence continues at coordinate 32,016,159 of NC_089279.1, forward strand.
TATATTAATTATTGTTGCATTAGTTATCATGTAAAGCAGCAAAGGTTTCGTTTGTTCTATACAGCATGTTGCAGTCACTGGTAGGAAAGACGCATTGAATAATTAATTAAACTACATTCCTGTCAAAACCACAAACAATAAACTTTACTGTTTTGCATCATTAATGACATAAGGAAACCTCATGATCTTTAAAAATGTGACATCACCATGTACTCTACATAGCTACATGAGCAGTGTTGCATGGTGTTTAATGCTTGGTCCCTCTTCCTGGCATTAAAATGTTTAATGTGGAGATGCTCCTGCACGTAGGGCAGGTACCAACATTTTAGTGACCATCACTAAGAAATTCCAGTGATGTTCACTTGCCATAGTATGCACTACTTATTTTTTACAGTGAAGAAGTTTGTTCTGAGTATGCCTCTCCTTTGCGGCCAGCTCCTGGACAGCTTGCTGTTATTTATAATCCGGCTGAATGCTTCTGAATGTTTCTTTGATAGCATTTGCCCTTCTGGAGGAGCCATACTTGCAATACAGCTTACTAGCGTATACTGAATTGACGAAAACTGCTCAGTAATCTTGTTCCATTGGCCTTTGTTTTCACATCGTCAAACTAATTAAATTCATTTCACATGCACGTAATCCTATCCCGTATAATTAGTACGTACCGAGCTACGTATTGTGTGACTCACCCGCAGGGCTGCAAATCGGCACAATGATTGGTCGTCAGAGTATGCAGTACCTATTGCTCACATATGTGGTTTTTTGTAGTCACGGTTCGATAGCCTACGCGGAGAAAAGTCACGAAAGTACTCGCGAAAAGAGACAGTTCCCACTTAAGCTTGACTGTGACGTGTCAAGCACAACATCATCAAGACGGTGCTACAAGGGAGACCTGGTAGCCGAAGCAATAGCAGACTGCAAGAAGACGTCTTTGCTCTTTACATGCAATCCTGTTGGCCAGCCAGATATATTCAGCACTCATGTTGATGTACCGGATGTCAGCAAACATGGCGTGGATTGCGTTCCCGTTCGGCAGGGTAAAACTGTTGTGTGTGGTACTCAGGACACGAGGTGTGTTTGCGATGCTCCAGTAGATATTACCAGTGCACTGCAGAGACCGTACAATTTTAATCACTGCCGATGCCAGTATTGGCCAGCGGTAGACACTCGTGAATCCAATGCAGCTGTTTGCAACCAGTATGATCACGGTGGAACAAGCGGAGTACATTTCTATGCTTGTTGCAACAACTGCAACGACCAGGATACTTCATGCAATGGCGATACTTACCAAGGAGGCGGCTCTACAAATTCATATTGTGGGAACTGTGGTGAAAGGACTGCTTCAGAGCGAAGATCTCGCCACACCTACACTTTCAACTGTGGTAGCTGCTCAAGTCAGCGACAATGCAGAGACTTCTGTGACGAGAAGCATCCATTAGCAGCAATTACCCCAGGTCTTTGTCCTAAGTGGGCCGGATGTTTTCGAGGTTGTTGCTTAAATCTTAACCCTACTTATCGGGGTAAGAGATCTGCTAGTGATGGATTTTGCGGAGATAATGTCTGTTCATCTCAATCACCTGGAGAAAACAGTAACAACTGCCCCATTGATTGTTGTCCCATTGTAAACCCAACTCGGTGTCCTGCCAGCAACTGTACTGAAACTTGTTGTTTACAAAGTAGATGTTGTTTACCAACAAGTGACCATGGATCAGCCAGTCAACCTCATGTAGTTCACATCATCATCCTCCTTGTAATCTTAATGATGGTAACCATGGTGATATGATTGCATCATTATAGTGATATATATAGTATGCATAGCAAACACTTATAATTATTGATTTTGTTGATAGTCTAAGTATGCACAGCAATGCATTTTAACACTGGAATGTAGGGTATTGTTCAACAACTGAATGGCACTTTGTGTAAGTTATATTGAAACAATTTATACTGCAAAGCATATATAGCAGCAATATAATAGCAAGAGTTAATGATCCTACTGTTATTAACTCTTGATAATAGCCATGTGGGGCGGTAGCCCATTGTTGTCATTGTATACATATTACAGCTAAACCATAATACACATGCAAAAGCATTATAAATTTCACTTTCATCTTTCAAGTCTTTTGCATAGAATGCAAGAATATAATATCATAATGGAGTAGTATTAAGTGCAGACAGTAAACAGCTATAGATGCAGGCTATATGGATAGGAATGTAGAATGATATTAATAGTACAGCTTGCAGGTATTCCATGCATGCATGCAGTAAAACATTCCATGTCAGGTTATAATATACTGTTGTATTCATCAACCAGTACTCACAGTAACACCCCTAAATACACGATTATGCAATGCCAAAGACAAAGATGGTCTCACTGAAACATTGGAAACATGTATGGAGCTACATGAAAGAAAAAAATTCAGTCCTCAGATGTGACAGGATTAAATAATTAATGATTCAGCTGTGTGGGCATGGCAAACACAAAAATAAAGATTTTGATATCAAATAGTAAGATGTTGCTTGAGCACTCGTTGAACATCATGTGACCCAGCTCACATTGTGTATGTCATGAAATGACACCACAGAGCTGCATGCAGAGTTTGATTAGGTAGATTGCTTGTCAGGAATACTAACCTCATTATACTTAATACAGTGTGTGTATGTTATTACTTGAAATCATTGCAAACTACATGAGGTTTGGTATAAATATACATGTCACCATTACATGAATATAACTACAAAGTAATCCACTTTGGTCAAGCCATGCATAGTTATATGGAGGCTATACTATTAGATTCTATTGGACTCAGTTGACTGTTAAACATTTTATTTGATATGGCAGGTTTTAAAATTCCACCAACATACATGTACCAATGTACAGTAAACTATCAAAAGATGTATTAAAAGTTTCTCCTGGGATCATTTCATCATCATCAGTTCCACCAATCCACACAAGCTTCAATTCACTATAATATCTGCCCATGTTGCAATTGCAGGTCCCTATAGGGATAGTTGTCTAACATGATGCATTATATATGTAGCTATTTTCTACTTGTATATTAAAAATGTTGACCTTAAATCCATGTGCTGAGCCGTTTCTCATGCTGCACATATAGAAACAGTAATGGTTCAAAATTACGTTAGTCAGGCAGCTTAATGCCAAATTTTAGGACTTTCCGGACAAAAGTGTCAATTTTTACATACTTCCTGAGATCTTAACTTCCAAATTTTGGTAGGAGCCATCTCATATCACCTTGGCTCCTACCTCAAAACCCTCTGTGAAATAGGCCTATAGTTGTGTAGCTTAATGGCAAATTTTAAAGAACGTGGACATACTGGAAAAAGCACCAATTTATGTTAATCCATGTCTTTTTTTACAGGACACTTCATACATGTATGGCTTCCTGTGTAAATGGTGATACCCTAATAAAGCAGTCAAGCATGCAACAAGTTATTTAAAACATACTGATAATTTGCTGAAATTGCTCTCACACTATTCAGGGCATAAAAGTTTCCTTTGGGAGTAGGAAGCATGTATAGCCAGATTCTCCCTGGGTAGGTAATTTTGGATGCTACTATGTTTTGCTAATGTATACTAATATGCTATCCCTCTACATGCATAAAGCTATAGTATTACATATGTATCTTGGCCTGGCATTACATAAAGTGTGGCTACAAACCATTGCTTTAAAATCTCAACTTCAATCATGAAATCAGATAGTCAACTACATGCACATATAGCTGCTAAAACTTTATTTACTTCTGTAGTAAGCAACTTATTGACTTATTACATTATATACGACATGCACCTAACATAGATGGACTGATGTACTAAAATAGTTTCATCTGGTACTGCCGATGCATCTCTAAAGACCTCACATATTACCAGAACAAGGAATCTCCACTAAGATGGTTTTCTGTGCACCAATAGAGATTTATTATGATATGCTAAGGAGATATGGATGCAGCAAATGATACTAAGACTCCAAATTTCCAATACTTGAATTGATGTTGGCAAATCGCCATAGTGCATGTATTAGATGTGTGCTGGAATCTACCATGAATAGTGATCAAGGGTATATGGAGCTACAATAATGCTTATGACTATCAACACATTTAAGCATGAAATTTTTCGTGAACTCAGCCTAAAAGTTTCAATGCAGCTATTTTTCAAAGAAATGATAGATCAATGCACCATGTAATCACAAAGAAATAGATTCCAGATCAGTGAACCCCTTGCTAGATGCACTGCTATAGCTGGTACCTTTTCTTGTGCATACAATTGACACAGATGTCACAGTGATTTTTTAACTGCAGGCTTCATCACTTGGTAGAACGCTTGAGTGGCATCTAATACAAGAAAGAGCTTTACACATAATAACATCAAATAGATTTTTCAAGAGCTTGCTTGATAAAGAAAGATAATATATTGTGCATTACCACTATTTCAGTTTACAGGCTGTGATTTTACATCCACCACTTTTAGTAACAATAAGAAATCTATTATAGGATGTGTAGAACTGTTGTGCTACTAATGTGGTGCTTATTTACATGCATGGTTCTCCATCCTATTGCTGTGACAATTATTTTCCTCACTTCACAGATCATTATAATGATCTATGACAAAGGAAGCGAGTTGCACTGCACAAATTAGAAAAAAACAGTTTTGTCACAAACGTAGGACAACAGACCTTATCACAGGATACAGTACTGCTCTGCAATTTGGTGCACCAGTCCACACATTTTATGAGAACAAAATGTGTTTATTCCTGTTTGAAATACTTCACATAGACCTGTTGCTGCAAATGCTTGTACTAAATTAGCAAAGTGCAGATGTAAGAGCCTAAATGGCTGTGGTGCCAGATGCTCAAGTAGAGAAACCAATTGGAAATGCAATAAACTTCAAAAATACTGTAAATGGACTGTTTGACGAGGCTCAGGTACAGTACATGTATGTTAATAATCATTCAATAAGACTCTTACATTTGTTGCATCTTGAATGACTAGTAGCCACTGTACTTGGTGTAAAATGATTGAAAATTTACTGCTGCACAGCATTTTAAGCAAATTTAAGTCATCACTGATTCTAAACTCTTTTCTGACCAAAAGCATTATGCAGCAGGCAAGCAGCATGCAGTATGGCATTTAAAAATTGTGACCGGATTTGCGAAAAGGGGTCTTCCACACACATCCAATTCTATGAATTTGGAGGACCATAACTTAGTTGTCAAAGCACATACAAACCTCAAATTTTCTCCATCAATTAATCTATGTTGGCTCTCACTACAGTCCAAATTGCAAGCCATGCAATAACATATTGTAATCTGAAGTTATGAATCGTCAAAGTTGGTATATCGGATGTGTGTGGAAGACCCCTTTTCGCAAATCCAGTCACTTTGAATCTGCAATTTGAGAGTTTTAGTGTTGATTTCTGGTAAGTAATTCAAAAGGGCATAGCATGAGAACAGTAAAACACAGATCATTATAGTAAAGTACTAGGCGCAACAGGTCATAACAAATCCAATGTTTTTATTTTATCAGCCATGCTGTAGAAAGTTTCGACTACTGGTCCACAGCCTTCTTCGCATCATAGCTATATACAAGTTATGTCCATGCACAATTTAAAGAATTTATTGCATTTATATAAACTGAGAGTAACCATTTCTTATAAACCAAGTATGATTTCCCTTGGGCTGTGTTGGTGAAATAATTAAAAGTATACCACAAAACTCTCTATTAGAGCATTCAATAATTCTCTGAGTGATGGTTTGCTTCCCATACTGAAATTAGATGAAGTGGCTCTTATCAAAAAAAATGAAAGCTATACAGACATAAGTAGTTATGTAAAAAATTGGTGCTTTTGTCCAGAAAGTCCACATCCACTCTCTAAGCCGCCCTATACTAGCTATTTACGGAATTCCCCGGAATTGCTACTGGCTGAAGGGTGGGGCAAGAAATTAGATCCGCTTTTAATTTCATCATAGATAGTGCGTATATAAGGCCACTCCAAATAAATTCTCTGTTTCCCGTCCACCGCCCGCATCTAGTTACTGTCAGCTCTATTATATTCCATTATTCCGTATTCTTCCATTATTTTCCGGTTATTGTTGCATACTGACAGGCTCATTTGAAACCATGTCAGCTCATGTGTCAGCAGTGCTATCAAGTCTGCACAAACTTCACGTTTGTGCTATTTTTGCAATTTCAAAAGGAAGGAACAAACTTAAGCATCAAGGCACACGGTAGTGTGTCGTGCGGCCCAAGAAGCCGGCGCGCCACACCGTAGTATATCAAGACACACGGTAGTGTGTCGTGCGGCCCAAGAAGCCGGCGCGCCACACCGTGAGTATATTGACAGGAAGAACGAAAACGTCATTTTCACACCTTTGTATCTCGGTGATCACTTATCTGATTGGAACCAAATTTGCTACACAGTTGCCTGCCAGCCAAGGGAGTCTACATTCCAAATTTGAAGGAAATCGCTCCAGCCATTTCCGAGATACGAGCTGCCAAAGTTTCGTTTTTTTTTCTTCGTTTTTTTTTTTCTTCTTCTTCTTCGTCTTTTCGCACACTTGCAAAAATTGCTATAACAAGCAAACGCGTACTCCGATCGCCTTGAAATTTGGCACACAGAAAGGGAGTCCAAAGGCGAATCCTAGCATCAAATTTGGTACAAATCCGATGAATGGTTCAGGACTTATGACCGATTATTCGCGTAAAATAAGATCGATTTGTTGTCACGCCTACAGGGTAAACCGCTTCATGGAATGAGTTGAAAATTGCTATGTAGATGGAGTAACCATCGTAGGAGTGCCTTTTAGTGGTTTGAAAGGAATCGAGATAAAGACCACGGAGATATGACACAAAACCCAACCTGTGTCACAATTACGCGATCGATTTTTATGAATGAAAAAGTATTAGTTTTCACGCCTACTAGGCAAACCGCTTAGAGCAATGAGCTGAAAATTGGTGTATAGCTGGAATAATTTTCATAGAAAGTCCTTGCAGTAGTACAGACGAATCGGATTGCAAACCACTGAGTTATGATTCGAAAGCCAACTCCGTGTAGCAAATGCGAGATCGAGATACTCTAATAGAACAGTCACCCTAATAGAGCATTCGGCTAATTTATTTACTCCATTATAGAATTTTATTACATCACAAGTTATTCTGTAGGGAGTTCAGCTGCAAACAGTTAATCTTATAGACAGTTCAGCAAGAAGACAGTCACCATGAGGAGAGTTAAGCAAATATATCACTATAGAGATTCAGAACATTACAAGTCACACTGAAGAAAGTTCAGCTATAAACAAGTCATGCACTGTGTAGAGAATTCAGCTACAATTAAGTCACTCTCTAGAGAATTCAGTTACACAGAATTCAGCTACACACAAGTCACTGTGGAGAGAGTTCAGCTACAAACAAATTACCCTTTAGAGTGATCAGCTACAAACAAAACACTTTGCAGGGTGTTCAACTGCAACAAATCAACCTTTAGAGCGATCAGCAATGAACAAATCAACACAAATCTACCTGTAGAGAGATCAGCTAGAAACAAATCACCCTGTAGAGACATCAGCTAGAAACTAGACACAATGTAAGGAGTTCAGCTACAAGCAATCACCCTGTAGAGAGTTCAGCTAAAACAAATCAACCTGCAGAGAGATCAGCTACAAACAAATCACCTTATAGAGAGTTCAGCTACAAACAGATTACCTGTAGAGAGATCGGCTACAAACAAATCAACCTGCAGAGAGATCAGCTACACACAAATCAACTTGTAGAGAGATCAGCTACAAACAAATCACCCTGTAGAGAGATCAGCTAGAAACTACACACAATGTAAGGAGTTCAGTACAAATAAATCACCCTGTAGAGAGTTCAGCTAAAACAAATCAACCTGCAGCGAGATCAGCTACAAATAAATCACCTTTTATAGACAGTTCAGCTACAAATAAATTACCTTGTAGAGAGATCGGCTACAAACAAATCAACCTGCAGAGAGATCAGCTACACACAATTCAACTTGTAGAGAGATCAGCTACAAACAAATCACCCTGTAGAGAGATCAGCTAGAAACTAGACACAATGTAAGGAGTTCAGCTACAAACAAATCACCGTGTAGAGAAATCAGCTACAAACAAACCAACCTGTAGAGCAATCAGCTAGAAACAAATCACCCTGAAGAGAGGTCAGCTACAAAAATCACCCTGTAGAGATATCAGCTAGAAACAAATCACCCTGAAGAGAGGTCAGCTACAAAAAATCACCTTGTAGAGAGATCAACTACAAACAAAACATTTTGCAGAGAGTTCAGCTACAAACAAATCAACCTTTAGAGCGATCAGCAACAAACAAATCAACCTGCAGAGAGATCATCTAGAAACAAATCAACCTGCAGAGTGATCAGCTACAAACAAATCAGCTTGTAGAGAGATCAGTTACACACAAATCAACCTGTACAGAGATAAGCTAAAAACAAATCAGAGTTCAGCTAAAACAAATCAATCTGCAGAGAGATTAGCTACATACAAATCACCTTATAGATAGTTCAGCTACAAACAAATTACCTTCTAGAGAGATTGGCTACAAACAAATCACCCTGCAGAGAGATCAGCTACACACATTCAACTTGTATAGAGATCAGCTACAAACAAATCACCCTGTAGAGAGATCAGCTCCAACTAGACACAAAGTAAGGAGTTCAGCTACAAGCAAGTTACCCTGTAGAGAGTTCATCTACAAGCAAATCAACCTGCAGAGCAATCAGCTAGAAACAAATCACCCTGAAGAGAGGTCAGCTACAAACAAAACACTTTGCAGAGAATTCAGCTACAAACAAATCAGCTTGTAGAGAGATCAGTTACACACAAATCAACCTGTAGAGAGATAAGCTAGAAACAAATCACCCTGCAGAGAGTTCAGCTACAAGCAAAACACCCTGTAGAGAGTTCAGCAACAAAGAAACCACCATGTAGAGAGTTCAGCTGCAAACAAATCACCTTATAGAGAGTTCAGCTACAAACAAATCACTCTGTAGAGAGATCAGCTAGAAACTGGACACAATGTAAGGAGTTCAGCTACAAGCAAATCACCCTTTAGTAAGTTCAGCTACAAACAAATCAACCTGCAGTGAGATCACCTACAAAAAAGCACCTTGTACAGAGTTCAGCTACAAACAAATTACCCTGTAGAGAGATCGGCTACAAACAAATCAACCAGTTGAAAGATCAGCTACACACAAATCAACTTGTAGAGAGATCAGCTACAAAAAAATCACCCTGTAGAGAGATCAGCTAGAAACTAGACACAATGTAAGGAGTTCAGCTACAAGTATATCACCCTGTAGAGAGTTCAGCTAAAACAAATCAACCTGCAGAGAGATCAGCTACAAATAAATCACTTTATAGACAGTTCAGCTACAAACAAATTACCTTGTAGAGAGATCGGCTGCAAATTAATCAACCTGCAGAGAGATCAGCTACACACAAATCAACTTGTAGAGAGATCAGCTACAAACAAATCACCCTGTAGAGAGATCAGCTAGAAACTAGATACAATGCAAGGAGTTCAGCTACAAGTAAAATCACCCTTTAGTGAGTTCAGCTACAAACAAATCAACCTGCAGTGAGATCACCCACAAAAACGCACTTGTACAGAGTTCAGTTACAAACAAATCACCCTGTAGAGAGATCAGCAACAAAGAAACCACCATGTAGAGAGTTCAGCTGCAAACAAATCACCCAGTAGAAAGATCAGCTAGAAGAAGTTACCTTGTAGAGAGTTCACTTACAAAGAAACCATCATATAGAGAGTTCAGCTACAAAGAAATTATCCCGTAGAGAGTTTAGCTAGAAGAAGTCACCTTGTAAAGAGTTTAGCTACAAAGAAACCATCATGTACAGAGTTCAGCTACAAAGAAACCACCTGTACAGAATTCAACTACAAACTGATCACCCTGTATAGAGATCAGCTAGAAGAAGTTACCTTGTAGATAGTTCAGCTACAACAATTCACCCTGTAGAAAGATCAGCTAGAAGAAGTCACCTTGTAGAGTGTTCAGTTACAAAGAAACCATCATGTAGAGAGTTCAGCTGCAAACAAATCACCCTGCAAAGAGTTCAGCTACAAAAAAATCACCCTGTTGAGAGTTCAGCTAGACGAAGTCACCTTATAGAGAGTTCAGCTACAAAGAAACCATCATGTAGAGAGTTCGGCTACAAAGACACCACCATGTAGAGAGTTTAGCTGCAAACAAATCACCTGTAGAGAGTTCAGCTAGAAACAAAATATCCTGTAGAGAGATCAGCTAGAAGAGGTTACCTTGTAGAGAGTTCAGCTACAAAGAAACCATCCTGTATATAGTTCAGCTACATTTCAAGTCACCCAGTAGAGAGATCAGCTGCAAAAAATATCCTGTGGGGAATAATGGGCATGTAATAAATATATGTATATAATTTGTATAATTACTAATAAAATCAAAAATAATTTAAGTACTAAAATTCTTCTTTAAGTTCTTTTCTTCTTGCTGTGTTAAAGAAAAAAACACATGGGTTAAAAAAGCCCCAAAGCCAGCCATAGGCCGGCTTTGCAGTATACAAATACAAAAAGAAGTGATATCTAATCAAAAACAGCCAAGCTGTAAAAAAAAGGTGCGGCCCCCAAAAAGGCCATGGTGAAAAAAGATGTGAAATCCAAGGTGGCGGCCAAGAAATGGCTGTGATGGTAGGTTAATGGTTACATTTTAATAACGACAATTCAGGTGAATTTTGTGCCGCTTGGTCTTGGCACCAAATTCACCTGAATTGTTGTTATTAAAATGTAACCATTAACCTACCATCACAGCCATTTCTTGGCCGCCACCTTGGATTTCACATCTTTTTTCACCATGGCCTTTTTGGGGGCCGCACCTTTTTTTTACAGCTTGGCTGTTTTTGATTAGATACTTATATGCAGCTTTTATGGTTGTGCAAGGCAAATAATGGCTTGAAAAGCTGCCAATCTTATAATGCACCTATCAATGTTATCCCCCACCTCCCCCCTCCCGGGCGTAGTGGGGGAAATGGTGGGGATTTGACTTTGAAAAATCAAATTCTCCACCCACTGGGGAACAACTACTGGTCAAATCTCCATGTAGTATCGCTGGAATAAACTTTAGGAAACAGATCAATTCTTATAGCTCGCAAGCTAAAGCAAACACCTAAAATTTCGAACGGTCAAATGCCCCACTAGTGGGGCAAAATTTCTGATCAAATCGGCGAAAATCCCCCACTAATCCCTTAGTAAGCCCGGGAGGGGGGTAGTGGGGCTTAACATTGATAGGTGCATAATGAATAATGGAAATGAACCGCCCGCCCGCATGCAAATATGCTTGAGTTCAGGACGGGTAACAGAGAATTTATTTTGAGTGGCCTAATATAGATAGTTTCAAAACTTTACTGAACAGATACTATAATTCATATTTGTAATTGTGTTTGTAAATTAGCTCCATGCCCCAGGTGGGCTCTGCTAATCAAATCATGTACTATCTATGATTTCATTATGTCATTGTTACGAGCATTGTGATCATTATGTCATTGTGAGAAAATTGCGGTTCTAGCTGCAACCGCGAGCCACATGATCAGTGAAAGGTTTTCCCAGCCTAGGGTTTTCCCATACGTAGTTGTAGATATTTCCCTTACATTGATCAGGATCGAGTCATTTTGCTACGGTTGCGATTTATCCAACCACTATATAATTCACAGCTATTCTCAGGTACTTCAGTATATAGTTGTACAGTTCGCATTCGTGTTGCCTTACATTACAATGGTGGAGAGTAGTGATAGCGAGTGGGACTCGGAGTGGGAAGATGATATTTTGGGTGGTAGCGAAGTGATTGCAAGCGGTTCGTCCGCCGCCAAAGTTATTGCGTCCTCCTTGGTCCCAGATGTAGCCACTATTGCAAAAGAATTTACTTGCGTCATTTGCCATGATTTGTTCGAGAGGGCACACACGTTAACATGTTCACACTCCTTCTGTGAAGAATGCATCTCTGGCTGGTTGGACGAGAACAACAGTTGCCCTACATGTAGAAAACCTGTCAGCACGCCGCCCGTTCCCACAAGGGTACTCGATAGTGCCATCAAGAAATTGACTGAATGCTGTCCTGAACTTCAAGCTCTTACAGAGCAAATTGTAGCTGCAAGTCGACAAGCGCGCGCGCATGATACAAATGATGACGACAACGACGATGATATTACCAACCTGCTTGCAGATTTTCGGGCAGCAAGCGTTGCATCTCCTCCGTTGCACTCTTGCAGGTGCGGTGGGGACTTTTATTGTGACTGCAGTGAAAGACATAATGATGATGCATACAATGGCTTGATGGGCTTTTACTGGGGAGCACGTGGTCACTGCTACAATTGTGGTAAGGTTGTCATAAAATTCCTTTATAATTATAATACTGTTACCTTTTTTGCTTGTAGGAGATCCGCACCACTGGGCAAATGGTTGTCCGGACCGGCTACACTGACTCTAATGTAACTCAATACGTATTATTATCATGACTTTTATTATTGTCACATCATTATCATATTTATATGTTTACAATTGCAAAACTCATCTGCATGCAATGACTAGTAATTTGTAATAAATAAGTATGGTATATAGCATTAGTATGACTTTAGTCACAGTGATGGATCACTGATATATGAGTGTTGAGAGATTTCTGTAACATCCAAATAAAAATGATTGTTTTTGAATGTGACAGCTGCCTATCAATTAAAACCATCACATTCCAAAGGATGGAAGCCACTTAGTGCCTAACAACAAAATTTCCTTCCAATCAGTATTCTTAGAAATAAAGTATGCTTTGCACACAAAAACTGAATAATGTTGTCATCAGAGTAAATTTTGGGGCCAAAAGTGTGCACTGCGACACTGTTTTTGTGTGCATAGTACACTTCACTATTTAGAATGTGTGTGTCTATGTTACACCCCTGTGTCCTTTTATATCACATATGTGAGCATGATGCATTGATGAAATGGCCAGATCTAGATATCCTATTTCTGTGTGTGCATAACTGCATATTATTTACAACCTCATGCATGCAGCTTTCTTGGTTAGTGGGCGGTCATGAAAGGTGATAATCCACACTTGTGTGTATGTATTGAGTGAGTGCAGTATATAGTGTCATGCAGTGTATACCAGTGGCGTAGCTAAGGTGGGTACTGGTAGGGCACAGGCCCAACCAATCAGTTCCAGTGCCCTACCAACTCAGGTACTGGCTGTACGTAGCTAGCTATAGCTAAATTGTGCGATACGAGGTGCAATATTATTATTATTATTATTGGGGGCACAGGTAAGAAGGCAAAGCCTGTAAAAACCTGATCTAAACAATCAAACTACTACAAAAATAACTATACAATATCATACTGGTAATCATAATAAAATCTATCTAGGTGTGTCTTAAAACAAGTTGGTTGAATTAACATTAACATAATCATGTGGGAGTCCATTCCAATCATTTATAATTCTTACTGAATAAAAGTGATGGCATGGTAAGCAGGTAGCATGTGGTTTGTAGATCTTTAAACTATGATCTCTTGTTATAGAAGATGATCGAAGGGTAAATAAGGATGAGCTATCCATGTCCAGCATGTTATGAAATAGTCTGTATGTGAAAATTAAGTCCCCTCTACGACGTCGATATCTGAGAGATGGTAAGTTTAGGTGATTTAATCTGTCAACAATATGAAGCCTCCTACAGCTATACGTAACTAATAATAATTATTATTATATAAACAAAACCATTCGTACAGCTAGTGTCCTACTAGAGATGACAAATTTTAGCTGCAAAATGCCATCAAATTGAATCTCAGCGTGTAATTTTCAAAAATTTTCCTGGGGGGCATTCCCTCAGACCCCCTAGCTGCAGCATGCTTCGCATTCTGATTGCTGAGTACAATGGTATCCTTCTGGGCTAGCTACGCCACTGGTGTATACTGCATGTGTGCATGCAAGTTTCTGTCTGGTTTAAGTTGGTGCAATCATGCTAAATCCAATTAGATTGTTCACCACATCAAAGGGGGATTGAATATCCTTTTTGATGTAGTTTGAGTTTGACACCAACTCTGAAAGTGTAGTCTGTCAGGTCACTCTAAACTGCCATCAATCTGTAATAAAGTGTTCCTTTTATAGACCCCCAAACAAAGAGGTCCGAAGTGTAAAAGACCATGCATGCACCAGTATTACAACAACTTATCCTAACATACCCATCTGGCTGGCTGATGACCCAATATCAACTGGGAAAATATTTGTACACAAGACTCTGCATATCCTCTCACTCTAAGTGATACAGTTCTTGATTTTTTACAGAAATATTTTTTTCACTCAAATAGTGAACTTTATACCAGAGCAAACTTTGGATGTATTTAACTAATAGACCATCACTAATCCATTGTTGTAATCAGTGGCAATTCTAGACCTGACCTACAAGGGGGCCAAGTAGGAAACAACATGACTATTGTTGTATGGCTGTAAAATAAAGTAGAATTTCAGAGGGTTCTGGGGGTGCTATTCCCAGCAGCTGCAGGATTTTTGCAATTTGAAGGCTTGAAAACAGCCTAAAATTTATACCAAAAACAAGAAAAATGCTAAAAATAACAACGCCAATCTATACTGCAATTTTCCCCAAAGTGTTTTAAAAAGTTATTTTTCAGCGGGGGGCCATGGCCCCCCTTAGAATTGTCTATGGTTGTAATTCTTGGTAATTCCATAGTAGGTACTACAAGTTTAACAGCAGGTTAAACAGGGTTAACTAGCAGGTCAACAGCACTAGACATCCATCCCTACTAAGGCGCTTCCAACACAGCACATTCCCTTATGAGGTATCCATCTGGTTACTATGGCAGCATTCAACATTGCACATTCCTTAAAGCATTTGTACCAGAGAGGACAGCTTGGTTGGGAAGGTAAACAAGTTATAGATGGGGTTTGGACCCCAGAGGAGGTGTTGGTAAACACATTCCTAGATAGAACATAAAGGGACTTGCCAGCATCTTCACTCTATTGTGTTACTTGGCAAGTGCAAGAAGTTTCAGGAGTTCGTATCTCTGAATCTGCTTCAAGACCACCAGACTTGAGAATGTCAGAAGAAGAAGCTGTTAATCCAGTCTCGAGTAGCTTCTCAGCTGAAACAATTCAGTAGATTGCAGGAGATGTGGCACTGATTCTTCAATCCTCCCCATCAGCTACAAGCCCTTTGGGTGGCCTTATCTCACAGGGACCTGACTCATGCAGGGTTTACACCATGGTAGGAGACCCAGGGCCATCATCAAGACCATCCGACATGAGCTCAGCCAGTGGAGGTAAGCCCTATAATGTAATCTAGTTACCAACCTATAGAGCTCCAATTTGCAAGTCCTGACAGCTAGGAGTAGTTTGCATTCTTGTGCAGTCAGTTTGGGCAATTTGTCCCTCCAGCATTTACTATGTTAGAACTTTTACATTGAAGCAGACAAGAATGCTTAATTATTGGCCACCGGATTACCCTCCTTTTTCTAAAGCAGCAAACCCAGTACATGTGTCTAACATTTTGATGGGTCAGCACCCACAGCAAGAGGTCACACCAGAGGCGGATGCTTTTGTAGTTAAGTGTTATATATGGCACAGAAGCTGGTAGACATCAACTACCAGTTCCAAGCAGCAGAAGCTAATTGACATTTAGCTTCCAGCAGTATAGACCGGCATTCATCAGCCTTAGACAAAGGCAACAGAACTAGTCAAATGTTAAGCTTAATTATCAAGCAGCTTACTTAGCAAAACTAACAAACAAAATTTGAGAGCAACTATCACTACCAGTCAGTAACCTCAGTAGCCATTGGCCACTAAATGGCTCATTAGTATACCTGCAAGGACCCACAGGTCCACTGTACCAAGGCAGCAACTCACGTGTGTGTATCTTTTTGCAGGAGCAGCCCTGGAATCTTGGCCGTCATTGCCTATTAATCCACTGCTAGTACCATCCATTCCCTCATCTCTACTCAGCAGTGCTGGCACATCTGATGTACTACCCAGTACCCCAGCACCCTCAATGGTTGTGGCAGAAGGAATGCTCCTTCTTCCAATTAAGCTGGTTGAAAAAGTCAGGTGATGGGAATTCGTGGACCTGTCTTCACTACTCAAAGAGAATGCTTCCCAACCAGCTGAACTAACAGTCAATGCCGCTGGACAGTGGATACTCTCTGATTCAGGACAGAGAAAGAAAAA
The DNA here is from genome assembly GCF_963678975.1 of Dysidea avara. Classification (NCBI taxonomy): domain Eukaryota; kingdom Metazoa; phylum Porifera; class Demospongiae; order Dictyoceratida; family Dysideidae; genus Dysidea; species Dysidea avara. The sequence continues at coordinate 32,032,408 of NC_089279.1, forward strand.
GAGTCATATCACAGATATACTGTCATGGATCCAGGCCTTTTCCAGGTTCATGGCAGTATCACTTTCTGATAACATGCAATACTACCAAAGAGGAAGCGACAGGGTTGGCAGCCCACCTACACCTAGATCTACAGCTGTCCAGATAAGGATTTTTGAGAATGGGCAGCAGCCAAGTCCTTAAGGAAGTGGGGGGAGCTGAACTTCCCCATATATGGACAATGTCTAGCAGCCCAACAAATACAGATGTGGCTTCTGCCTGCTACAGCTAAAGCACCACACAACGAGGCAATAGCAAGAAAGAGGGCTACACCATATTCAATTCCTGCTGTGTGTTTAAAGTTGAATTTCAAAGGATACTGTGATCAACAACCATGCCAGTTTGCCCACAAGTACTATCATTGTGGAAGACCACACCAGGGAAAAGACTGCAAATCCCCAGCTGGAAAGTAATAGCCTCACTAAAGGGCAATGGACTGATTAACTTTATGCTACTCATGATTAAATAGTTCATTTGTTTTTGTTTTTTCCAATAACATGATTATACATAAAGGAAATTAAATATCGCTTATATGTAGATAGTTGTATATAAGCCTTTGAAGTGTTTGCTCTTGGGTGATCCCCTGATATAGGTCTATATAATAGCCCAGCCTTAGTAATATTTCACACCTTTTAATCCCATTAGCATTCACTTATAAAGGGCCAGCATTTCCATCTTGGGGTGTGATCAGTCACTGCTTGGTCCTTTCACATTACAGGCTTGCAGCTGAATCTATCTCTCTTCAAGAGTGGTATGGTGAATGATGGCAGTTACTATTACACTGAAGACCTACTAGCTCTGAGTAGTCACCAAGGGGCAGCAGGTGGTTCATCCTTGTATGCTAATAGTCACTCTCTTTTAGTGTTGGAGAGCTGGAGGAAGCTGCTAACACACCACCCAGACAGAATGTATGTTAAGTGGAATTGCAGAAGGCTTCCAGATTGGCTTTGATAGGACACATCATCTGCTGAAAGCATCTGAAAATATGCCATCCAAAGTGCCGTCAGTTATCTCAGTATACCTGTCCAGAGAGGTATCTCTCAACAGAATGATAAAGCTTCCTAAAGGAGTTTATCCCCAAGATGTTCACATCTGCAGCCCACTGGGTACTATTCCAAAAAGAACAAACCAGGAAAGTGGAGATTAATTGTGGACCTATCCTCTCCTACGGATCATAGTATAAATGATGGTATCTCTCTCCAATTGTCCAGTTTATCATATGCTTTTATTGACCATCTATCCTCCATAATACTGCATGAACACCAGGGTTGCTTTCTTGTTACAGCGGAAATCAAGGAAGCTTACAGAATGCTTCCCATCCATCCTGAAGACCAACCTCTCCTTGGAGTATGTTGGAAGGACTCAGTGTGTATTGACAGTGCACTGCCTTTTGGCTTGAGCAGCCCCCAATTTTTTTTCTGTTGTGGCTGACACAGTACAGTGCACATGAATCCTTCAGAGCAAGGGAATCAATAATAGCCTCCATTACCTGGATAACTTCATTCTCATAGCCAGACAAGAAGACAAGGCTACCCTCCAGAAGACAAAACTGGTATCCTTATTTGCGGAGTTAGGAGTTCCACTAGAACTATCCAAACTTGAAGGTCCATCCCAGTGTTTGACCTTCCTTGGCATAGAGGTAGACACAGTGGTACTGCAGCTCAGACTACCAGAGGAAAAGTTAATCATGCTCAAAGAGCTGTTATGGGACTGTGTTGATAGGTGTTGCATTCTGAAGAAGTCCATTTGCAAGAAAGACCTTCAGCAAATATTGAGCTTTCAGGTACTACACTATAGTAACGTCAATGGCTTCTGTTGCTGGTTATGGTTGGACAAGAAAGAGTGAATCCAGTTAAATGTATCTCTAGTGATTCCATAGTACTTCAATTATAACAATAATAGTCTGTGAGAAACCTACATAATCAAATGCCTTGCTAAAGTCCAGCAGTATGCAGCCAGTTTGACCTTTATTGTTCTCAACATACTCTCAACCAACCAATTTGGCTTCTGCCAAAAACATTCTACTAATGTTCAATTGTTGCTAACTGTTCATCACAACTTAGCTAAGTTAAACATGAGTAGATAATGTGTTCTACATAACAAAGAGGTGAGCAAATTTGCCCTATGTCACTTAAGGGAGCTGAAAACAAGAGTTAAATCTTCAGAAAACAACTTTAAAAATTTAGCAAAGGTGTGGTCAGGTCCTGTTTAGTTATTCCAGAGGCCTGCAAAATTGATTTTAGGAATATTAGGGAAAGAGAAACTCCAATGCTTTGCAGGTCTTCATCATTTTTGTCTGGTGTAAAGATGGTACAGAAGTGCTCATTCAAAATCTCTTCTGTACCTTGACTTGTGGTATAGAATTTAACATTCTTTTCTAAGAAAGGTATACCAGTGTGATCAGATCTAAAGACTTGATGTGTACTTACAAGTACAAGAAAAAATAAAATAGAGTAGGGACTAGGTGTGCGTCAAATATGCCAGCATAATATAAAGCATAATAGGCTGGAGTGCTGGAGTGCTATGCCAGCATAGTGCTAGCATATTAGGTGGATATTTCAAACTATGGAGCTTATTTCAATGAAAATAGATAAATACTCCCTAATAGAGCAGTCAGTGAAAATGCCAACTGCAATTTGTACATAGCACAGGCTTAGATCAATACTCTCTAATAGAACAGTCACTTTGTAGTAAAATACTGTAATAAAGCATTCACTGATTAAATTTTCCAGCATTATTATGAGAAATGTTGCCAACCTAGGGGCATAATGCAAGCATAATGGGAACACTGAAGAGCATAATAGGTGAAAATTCCTAAAAGCATTTGGGCAAAATTTTGAACATATTTGACTCAGGCCTAGTAGTAGTACCACTGCGTAGCACAGTAGGGATATTCACTTCTTATTGTTTTACAGTACCACTCCGATCCAGCTTGTTTCTGTGCTTTTATTGCAGTGGTACAACATTGTCCCTACTCTAGTTTAAAATTCCTGATTTTTAAAATACTTGTAAAAGTTTTTTGCAAGTTCATTACCTCAGAGAGAACACACAAAGCAATAAATACCCTTTAAATACTAACGCTATGTGTTACACAGGATTTATGTAACAAAATCTCTAACAAGAAAGCAGTAAATAGTGTTCATCAAAGCAAACAAAAATGTGTTTAGAAATAAATGCAAGCAGTTGAACTTACCCAGTTAACTTCGCTAAAAGCAATTATCTTACACGTGTATAGCTAGTTCTTGGCGATGTTCATGCAACAGTTCACAGAACTGAACAGATCAACTTCAGTGAACTTCAACCTGAACATGTGTCACTTATTCCGACATTCATTTACAATTACTTTTTGTCAAAAGACTGGCATGGGTTGTCCAAAAACACAAGCCTCCCCACAAACACATACATACAGTAGCACAAGACATTACAAAAACAATGAAACTGTTAGGACTACGTATACAAGAACAAAACAACAGGATTGTACATTATTGCACACCTTAATATGAATACACAACAAAAATCAGAAAAGAAAATGATGGAGGACTGAAAGGAATAAGGATGACTATTTAACGTAATCTGCAGAATGTCATGAGGTATGGTGTTCCACAAAATTAACTGTTGACAAAGAAAGAATAACAGAAAGAATTAATAGAAGAAGCAGCAGGCCAAATAGATACAGAATGAGACTTGTTCATGCATACACCCATAGATGGAAGCCCTACTATCAGTGGAGAACCTTGATGATATATAGTGGCTGGTAAAAAGAAGACAATATCACACATATTGTACCAAAGGTTTCTTCTTAAGCTGATTCTATAAACATTTCTGTGAAGGAAGTAGGGTTATAGCTGTATAGCCACTTTTCTGTTGCACTTGCCTGAATACATCAGGCAGGCAGAAGGCAGTAGAAAATTACATTACTTTTTCTTAAAATTCTGTAACAAATTCATGGAAATGTTTCAGGTTGATTTGAAGGCACTTTGGATTTGATTTTACCTAACCAATACTACCATGTCATAGTGACAGGAAATTGAGACAGGTTTTGGGGTGATATTATATCATGGACCATGCCCAAACCTTGCATGCTTGTCCCTACTATACAGTATGTAACCTTTTCCTCTTACCATAAGAGGCAGTCTTATGTGTGCATGTACGTGTGTGTATGTGTGTGTGTGTGTGTGTGTGTACTAAGAATGTTAAAAATCAAATGGACCCTTTCCTGGTTAATTATCAGCTAAAAGGGAAGGAGCTAGGTTGGGGTGTTAAATTCTTTTGCAGTGGCATGTCTTCAAGAAAAAAATAAGGGTGATAATTTTGTACATGTTCCTGCTATTCTTTGCCACGCTTAGTTGCTGTTTTTAAAAAATAAATGCCTATATATGTGATGACTGAAATTAGTCTTAATGTCACGCATGAAACAATTATAACTTTTGCAATTCACCATGTCACCCTTAATATAGTTATGCACTTGTTGGATTATTAGAATTTGTTGTAATTTGACTAAGAGTTGTAATCACTGTATGCCTAATTGATAGCTTCAAATGCCTTAATTTAATTATTTTGGTCTTGTCCTCCAAGAGTCTGGCCCTTGATGCTATAGCTATAAAACCTTGCTAAGTTTAAGAAATTTAGTTGTGAATGGAGGCATATATTCCAACTCACATCAAGACTGGAGTTAAAACTGACAACATCTACAACAAATTTAGCCACAACAGCTATTATAGGAATCATTTTCAAAAGCAGCAATATGTAAGAAGTGTATGAATATACATGAAGGTATAGCTATAGCTATGGTATATATTCAGGAGCAGATCCAGGAGCTGGCAAGGGGAGGGGCACAAACAAGTTAAGTTGTAGGTGGTTGGGGAGAGCCAGATTCTCTTGTTAGTTGCATTTTTGAAGCAGCAAAATAATCTTAGTAGTGTCCCACTGTTACTTTATACGGGAAGTTCTAACTTAGCAGAACCTCTAAAGTTATACGCTAAGTAACTACTTATAATTCTGCTAAAATCTTATAGCAGAATATTAATTGTCGCTATTGAGTTTTGCCATTTTGGCATTTTCAAATGGTTGTGAAGTCTTAAAAGCTGTTTAAAGGCACTGAATGTCACAACAGCAGCACGATAAATATTTTTAGAGGCACTTAGTATGCACAAAAGTGCTGGGTGACAATTTCACAGTTAGTTTGACTTTGGTTTGCTTTGGTTTCAGGTGAATTTGTAATAAATGCTAGTAAAATGTGCATATTTTCATGAGCTTTATAAATTAATCTTGACCTGACATAAAATTTAGCATTTCAATCAGAAGTATGTAGCTAAGATGGCACTCAATGATTATGGATGATATAATTTAGTTACATCTATGTTGGAACAATTAGGATGGGACACTCTTTAAAAAGGTGCATGATAACAAGACTACAAACACTACTTAAAATTTTACACAATGACTATGCTCTCGAAATCCCACATCACTATCTCCACCCAACAAGACACACCAGACAGTATCACCTCCAACACTTCATTATTCCAAATTTATCTACTGTAACATATCAACAGAGCTTCTACTCAAAAAAATTAATGAATGGAACAACCTACCCATGCACTGCAATAATCGAACATGATGATTTGAACTTATTTACTGATAACTTACTAACGTTACTATATACTATAGACTCCTAAATCATTGTGGCTATAGCTAATACTTTTGTAAATGCTTTTTTTTCCTGGGCACATCAGCAGAGCTGCCTCCCCAGTAAATAAAACAAAGAAATAAATGTATGGCCGACTGACTCCTCCACAAGGTGACGCGGAGTACTTGATTTCAGTTCACACTTAATTTTTTCTCTGTATCATATGATTACATCATTAGTGACTAAACTTTACCATAAAATGATATTAATTGTGCTGCATTGCATGCAGTATCTTAGCTAATAATATAGTAAAACAAAACCAAGTGTGTTAAATGTAACAGCAGCTATATATAGCTCTTTCTGAGCCAAGTATATCTTCTTGGTCATGGCTAAAAATCTATAGGTTTTGTTATGGTATAGTATATAACTATTGCAAGAACACATTATGTGGGTTTTTAAACTAAGAATTTAACATAGTGTACCTCTACTGTAAAGCACTAGGAAAAGTACAAGTGTCAAAAATTCTAGTCTGATGGGAATGAGCAGAACATCACATCAGGTACACAACAGCTTGTACAGTACTCCCATAAGCTAAAAACTTCCAAGGCAAAAATAAATATGATCCATGCATATTAAATGAATTCCGTAATTAAGGCATTCATAGCTTGTCACTTAATGAATTGTTGGTCAAATTATGAATCATGGGAATCACACGGGTATGTATACATTGTGGAACTCCATGGCTTATCCATATTTACATAACAAAATAGGCCTGTGTCAAATATGCCAGCATAATAAAAAGCATAATATATAGGCTGGAGTACTATACCAGCATAATGCTAACATATTAGGTGGATATTTCCAACTATGGAACTTAATTCCATGAAAATAGATCCATACTCCCTCCCCAATAGAGCAGTCAGTGGAAACTGCAAACTGCAATAGAGCACTCAAATGTATTGTAAATGGATCAATACTCTCTATTAGAACAGTCACATTGCAGTGAAAAACTCTAATAGAGCATTCACTGACTAAAATATTCCAAGATAATAAGGAAAGTTGCTAACCTAGAAGCATAATGCAAGCATAATGGGAGCACTGAAAAGCATGATAGGTGAAAATTTTGGGAAATTCGAAATTCTGAAAGCATTTTGGGCAAAATTTTGAGTATATTTGACTCAGGCTTACAACAGAATCTAGTGCGTCTTTTTCAATTATCATGCATAATATTCAAGCGTTAGGCATTCCTGAGGGGAGCATATTATAATTATATATATAGTGGGTCCCCAATTGCAAGTGTTTACTATTACATGCATCGCAGTCATTTGTCTATTGTGATGACACAAAGTTAAATTAATGCTAGATATCCGATATTCAATAATCTCAAAAGGATCTTGATTTATTATTTATACCTGGTCCATCAATACTACAATCTTTTCTTCAAGACATCCAAATTTGTGCTTCCATCAAAAGTTCACCTCAGAGTATAATATACCATACAATATCCCTATATCCTCCATACCTTGTCATGGAGGAGACACTACGAACTTAATTATTTGAAAAATCACTTCTATGCAAAGAGATTCCAGACAATGAAATGCCTCACTTGTACAAATGGTTTACTGTACATGCTCCTCACCACTGTGACTACACCACTGACTACAAGACAAGACTAATGAAACTTTGGGATTCTACCACTGATGTATATACACACAAGATGGCAATAAATAACATTTTTTCTATCTGACCTGCAGGTAAACTCCACCATGCACATGACAGCTCCACCATTAGCATCATGAACTATTACCAATTATACCAAGACTTTTTGGTACAGCAGATTTATCAAGACTTCTAATGAGATAGTTATCTATGGAATCAATTTTTTAAACAGTACAGTGGAACCTCAGTTATCCAAACCCAACCAGGGGCGGTCCATAAGTCTGAAAAGTCCGTATCTCTGAAACTGTGTGCAAATAACCTTAAAATAGCATGAACTTTTTAAAAATTATCAACTACCCTAGTAGAACAGTCACTGCTCTAATAGTAAATAGAGCAGTCACTGCTCTAATAGTAAATAGAGCAGTCATTCCGTAATTCAGTAAACCAAAATTCCGGATAAGTGGGGTCCAGATAACTGAGGTCCCACTGTAGTTCCTTTGTCATGCACTTTTGCCCTCAATGTACTCCTGTATATATCCCATATTATATCCATAGTTTAATATAACGTTAACTGATTATTTTTGCATACATATATTTTGTACATTTATATCCAGTGTAAGTCACTGGTAGGCCCTTAGAATCACCTCTGTCAATCACACATTCCCACACATGTATGCTATTTGCACCAGCTGACATGTGATAAAATTAACTACGTAACTAGTCCAATACTGCCAGATCAATTTTTCTCATGAAATTTGTTAGCAATAGCTTGCTTCAGTTCATTCATACTATCCAATGCCATTTTTGGTTGATAAGACTGTATTACAGACACTGGCACCATTCCACCCAAGTCGACAAGACGCACTGAATGTAAGACACACTTGTTCGGATCTCCATCTACACGCATGAACAGTTGTCCCGATATGTGCTTGACCGCTCGTACTGGTACGCTCTGAGGAGGGTAATCAGGATGCTCAATGCTTGGACCCATCATGTAGGCACCAAAATCACACTCATCTTCACCACCGTACACGGAAACTACGTCTCGTTCAGAAATAATCCCAAGCAAAGCACCGTGAATCACTTCATAGGCAAGAATGTATTTGTCTGCCTGTTGTATAACTTTGAGCTCTTTAATTGGTTTCTTTTTTAAGAATTTGTCACGTAATCCTCCTGGGGTCACGTATCGCCTGGCGGTAGCTGGCGGAATGTTCAGTTCAGCTTCTACATAGAGCATTCTCCCTTGATCGGTGTCTCTGTACCTAATAATAACCCCGGCCTTGTTCTTCACTTCCATCCAGTCCGTCTCTTTTATAAGGGCCAGTACTTTATCGCGATGGTCGCATATCATCTGCCAGTAATCAGTGGACAATCCTTCCGCCATTGTGCACGTGACCTTTGGAGTACTGGGGCGTGGTACGGCACTCACGTGACACCTTAAATTTATAGATGGCCAAGTGGTTCATTGGTGGACCCAGTCTATCCGCGAAAACCAGTGCACAGACTAAAAGTACACTTTCCTGAAATCTCTCTGACTCCCCTAAACTTGAGTATGCACATGCCACCATGGATAGTACGTACGTAGAATATACTATCTACTGTATGATGCCACCACCAGAGATGCCAACTTCTCAACAATTTCAGGAGTGAGACCTCAAACATTACCAGCAATGTGGACTAGACTCAAATGCAGCTCCATGATTTCTGGTAGTGGTCGCTGCATGCTCAATTGCCATAGCCAAAGAGTGAGACTCACACCTAATGTATAGGAGTTGGCAGTATTATGGTCTAGATCAGGGCGAGTCCACACCTAATAAATGTTGGAGAAAGTGCAAAGACGTGCTGCTAGATATGTAAAAGGAGAGTATACATACCAGTGTTATGGAGATGCTAAATGAGTTATAATGGGAATCACTTGAATCATGTAGGGACCAGTTTAGTTTTAGCATGTCCTATAACATCCTAAAACAGAACATCCCTCTACATACTCCAGAGTTTCACTCCCAGACATCACAATATCAACTGCAAACCAGATCAAGCCACATGTTCAGATTAACTGGATATTGTTCTGCATGCGGCAATACAAACACCTACAAGTACTCCTTCTTAATGTCATCACCAAGATCATGAAACTCTTTGCCACACCACATTGATTGTCAAATGCACCACATTGCACAGCAGAATCTTTCAGATTATCATTATGAAACTATTACTATGGGCTTTGTAGTTAGCTATATCTGTGTATGATCTTCATTTTTGAAGTTTTCACAGTATTGATAAGTAATAATATCCCCTCAGACCTGCAGGTAGCTGCATGCAGAGTTACACAACAAGACTGTAGCATGCCGACAGAAGTCCATAAAGACATGATCATGACAGCACTATAATATGTATTATATGCATATTAATGTTAACTCTATAACTACAGTAGGTAGCTATAGCTAGCTTAAATTATTGACACTTTTTCTGCAATGTTGCCACATAATGCATTACTGCGTGCATGTCAGCACGATGTTCACCAACCAGCTGAACATGCAATTTGCAGGTTTATTTCTCCTGAGGGTGTTTTTAAAAAGACTTCCAGTTAACTGATCTCTGTTCCTGATAATTATGCAGTTGCATGCAGGCCTTTGCTGGGCACCTTTTTTACCAGAAGTTGCATGCATGCTTGCTAAGCTACTAAATAACAAAGCTATATATAAAGTCTTAGTTATATATATACAGTCCGGATTTTATAACTGGATATGGCAGATGATCTCAAAGTTGGAACTAAAATTTGAGTTACAAATTAAGGGAGTCAATTATATATTTCAAGTCTAATTAATATAGGGATATGTGACTGGATTTTGGAAAAACGATCCAAATCGCACATTAGAAGTTTCGAGATAAAACGGTTTTAAAGAATTGAAGCCAGCATAACTCTCCAAGGCCAGCAAGCACGCGTATAAAATTTACACAGAAGATGCCGGCATCAATCTGTTAAGCTTACCTATCGGGCCACGTCCAGTACTTGTAGCTGTAGAGTTTTCCGCCAAAAAAGATAGAAAATCTGAGCAGTTGGACGAGCGAAGTAGTATCACGAGTGCTCACAAAGGGGTGGAGGGTAGGGGGTGGCGGGTAGGGCAAGAGATAGACCTAAAAACATGATGGAGGCAGACCACGATTGGAGTCCAGACACGAGATTACAGGGCTGTGCTGGCTCCTTAGTGGCTGATATGTAGCAAAATCAACAGAGAAAACGTCTGGCCAACATTATAAGGCTGTCCACCAGTAAACCATTGATTCTTGCCAAGCCAGGTCCTTCACAAGGTCTGAAACCGCCATTTGAGCACTCCACACCACCCAGAAAAGACGTCTGTTAAAACCAGCCTCGAGTAGTTTGAGTAGTACTGAGGGTCAAAACTAGTAGTACGATAGTGTGGCTATCCACTGGTGGTGTTAGTTTGATTTTTCCTGATGTGCGATTTGGATCGGTTTTGTAAAATCCAACCTGTACCTTGACTTGTGGATGTGGTATAATGCACCCTGAAGTTTGGTCCCCTTATACCCCTAATGTAGCACTATGGCTTGGTGTAATATGAAGGTGACAGGTTGAAAACAAGAGGAGTTATGATTAGTCAAACTTGACAATTTGGAAAGGCTATAATTATAAGACCCCTTTTCGCAGACCACGTCACATATAAAGGGTAGCAACAGTCACTTTTGTTTGTTCTAAAGCATGCAAGTTAAAATAGGAAAATGTGGAGCTTGATAAAGTAAGGGTGCAGCCCACAAACATTGTAGCTCCGTTAGCTTTATTAAATTTCACTATAGCTATCATTGTATATAGTACAAGAAAGTATATCAACCCAAGTATCAAGTTTGTGGCTACAACTGAGATTACATATTTAACTAAAAAGTTATTCTCAGAGTATAGCATTCAAATTTCATGTGATTCATGGTACATAAAAGTATACGGCAGGACGTTTGGCACAATGACAAGATAGCAGCTAATGCATACATGGGTCAAAAAGAATCTATAGCTTCTTTTTCAACATACACACTATTAGTATACATGGTCTTCATTCCTTATATTAAAGTATATATAGTAGATTGTATTTCGGTCTTAGTGGCCTTTCATATAGTGGTTTTGAATATGATTTTTATACCCACTCTTGTTGATTCCTAGAAGAGATTATACTGTAGTTCTTCCTTTCTTGCATGCTCTTTTCATCTTTTCATTGTCCATGCACATAATACAATTGCACTTGTAGCATATAGCTTCCACCAGCTCTCCAGATAGCACATACTAAAATTTTGGAGCACCCCCTAAATTGAATTTCACACACCAAACACACTGCATGGGTATAAACTAACAGACTATTTTCAGGACTGATAAACTATACACATAAACTCGAATCAACAGTTTTAGCAGCAGAGGAAAACCTTATAAACAGTGTGATTGTATACATGCAGGAAATGTAGATACTCTCCCAATAGAAATGTTACTCAAACTCTTCAAAATCTCACTTCCATCCAGACTATTTCAACATGGGTGATAAGCCTGTCCTGATAATCATGCAAAGCTACCAACTGTCTACCCATACAGTAGCGGAGCTATGCATTTATCATATAGCTAAAAGAAAATTATTTGCAGATTCGAAGATTTTAAATCCATACCGGAAAATTTTTACATTGCTGAACCTCAGAAATATTCCCCCTCAGACTATAATGGTATTTCTTTATTTATAAATATACGGTATGTTAAACAATTTGGCTGCTGAGTCCATGCAAGGATCAGTTTGCCTCGTGAAATTTGTTAGCAATAGCTTGTTTCAGTTGAGTAGCATTTTCAAACATCTTCTTTGGTTGAAAAGACTGCACCATTGATGCTGGCATCATTCCTCCCATGTCCACAAGAGCCACTCCGTGGAAGACACACTTGTTCGGGTCTCCATCTACTCGCAAGAGCATTTGTCCCGCTATGTGTTTGGTTGCTCGTACAGGTTTAGGCTGTGGGGGACAGTCAGGATGTTCAACACTTGAATGGACCATGTAGGCACCAATATCACACTGGTCTTCACCACCATACACACACACCATGTCTCGATCTGAAACAATCATATTTCCCGCAAATATTTCGTGGGCAATAATGTACTTGTCTGCTTCATGTACGACCTTAAAATCTTTGATGTTTTTCCTTGCGAATTTATCGCGCAATCCTTGTGGTCCTGGAGTGAAGTATCGCCTGGCCGTAGCTGGCGGAACGTTCAGTTCAGTTTCTATGTGGAACATTCTCCCCTGACCCGTATCTTTGTACGTAATTCTGATCCCATCCTTGTTCTTCACTTCAGTCCAGTCTGTCTCTTTTATAAAGGCCAGGATCTTATCGCGATGGTCACAGATCATCTGCCAGTAATCCGGGGACGAGTCGCCTTCTGCCATAGTGCATGTGACTTAAAATAATTAATTTAAATACGCGCGTGCGTGAACAATACTTTAAGCGCGCAATGTGTTATCGTACAGAGTACTGTAGGACCTCGAGGTAGGACATAGCGTTGATTTTTATAGCTAATTTTCTAGCCTTATTTATTTTTTATTTCTCGCTCGAAGGGTGCACATGCATACGGGTAGAAACTCTGTAGACTCGAGACAAGTAACTTTTCAGTAGCTAGCTCATATACAGGACGACCGGGGGTCCTCTATTATTGGAGAATATAGCTTCCTTTTCCTCAAGAGTTCTTCCAAAAACAGGTTTCGATTGTGGGTTGCATCTCCAGTTACAAAAGATTTAATTGTGGGTTTTATCAGTTTTCAGTATTCAGATAATTAGCAGTGTTTTTCACTATGCCAGGCTATAAGAGGTTTTTTATAGTTTAAAATGATCAAAAAGTGTTTGTTGATTTAATTGGTTACAGTTATCAGCTTTAGTATAATATGTAGCTAGCTCAGCCATTTAGCAAGCTGTAGTCTTTTGGTGATCTATACGGTCTCACAGCTAAGGCATCTGGCTATAGCTATATAGTTAAAACTGTATCAGTTACCTGGCTTAGATCCTTTACAGGATCTATGCTTCTGATATGGCCCCATGCTGTAGGTTATGGCCCGTGCTAGCTAGCTATAGATCAGTCTTCATAACCCATGCAGCAGATGCATGGATCTAGAAATAAGTTGACTATCACAACAGTAAATTAAGGAAATTTAAACCCATGAATGCAAATATAGTTGCACTTTGCTAAGGATTAGCCAATACTAGCTGCCCTGCTTTGTGCTTCACTGCATTCTTCTGCTTTTCAGTACACTTTATTTGGTAAAGCTGACAAGGTGTCACTATGCTAAGGAGCATGCATGGGCATACTGTGATCTCATTTATGTTCAACACCACCACTACTACTACTACTTAGCTATACATGTTTCCGCTTCACAAATTTAGCTGATTAGAGCATGGCTATATAAGAGGAGCTGATGCATTATGGTATATAGCTAACTATATCAAAATGCTTGGTAACTACAAAGGAAAGTCTATCATGCATGCATGATATAGCTAGCTACTCAATGCATACTGCAATCAGTCTTGAATTAATGGAAAGTGAAATTTATTGATATTAATATGAAATTCCACTGAAAAAACTGCTTAAAACATTCTCAGATTCATCTCAGTTTTAGAGGGCCTAATTTCAAAAATTTCCTGGGGGGGGGCATGCTCCCAGGCCCCCCTACATTGGCACACTAATATAGTCATTATTCTAAATAGCTAATTTGATCATGAATACTTACCACTATATTATAGGGCCTTGTGAGAAAGCTTGATATCTTCTAATGTCTGGCTAGTTACCTATGTCCCTGTCCAGCTTAGCCACTATTATCTCGGCCCACAATGGGCAAATAGAAGACAATGATTTAACTATTACATGGAGTTATAGGCTGAAGCTACACGGTAAAGAATATTTGAGATACTCCAATAGAGCAGGCATTACTCAGTAATAATTTATCAACCAATTGATAATTTAACAATAATATATACACTTACTATCAAAAAACAACTTTTATCCAGCTCAGATAGGTTAATTTTCTAGGCTATATAGTATATAATAGTTACCAACATCTTGGCATCTCAAAACCCATTCTGATATCTTCATTATTATATTGCCCTGATATCAACTCGCAAGTCCATTGTGTTCAGTGCAATTCTGGAATTGACATGTCCATTAGACTCTGTCCATAATTTACTTACATGCAGCATGGAATAGAATTAAAGCAATCAAAAGTTGCGATTGTTACATAGTTGCCAGCCCCCATTGGAAATTCTCTGAACCAAATCCATTAGAAAATGTTTAGATGATGCCACCAACCATGCCTCCAAGAGGATATTTTGACTAGAAATTGTGAGGAGTGCATGGTTGGATCCGACTAATGTGAACTAATTGTCTAATGTACCATGAAGCCACCTAACTTCAAAGGCAAATTTCAGGGTACATATCTTGAGGCAGAATGGTAAGCCAATTCAATCCATAATCAAATTTCTAAAGACGTAGTTCGTCTACATAATGAATTCAGTGGTCGGTCTTGTATTGGTTTGGGTGATTAATCACCCTGGCATGGTACATCAGTTGTATCACATGCCCTCGTAATTTGCCTGATACGTACACCCACGCTCTCGGGCCTGACGGCCCTTGCATGCTTGGGTGTACATATCAGGCAAATCACTCGGGTACATGATACAACTATTACCTGTATAATTATGGATCCTTTCCATGCGCAATCTGAGGATCGTACCAAGGACTTACATGCATGCATGATTTAATTTACATTGTACAAAGTAATCATTGATGGTTTTCTCTCTTTGCACTAGTGTTGTTTTAGTAAGGACTTTTAGTTTTAGTTATAATCATAATCAGTTTCGTCAATAATTTTAGTTTTAGATATAGTAATGTTTCTTAATTCCTTTTAGTTATTGATTTAGTATTTTAGTTGTGTTTAGCTATATTCTCTGTGTTATTTTAGTTGTAGTAACATTTCTAATAACGTTTTAGTTATAGTTTTAGTTGTACATAAGAAAATCTTTTAGTTATAGTTTTAGTAATCTTTTCCATTTCTTTTTAGTTTTAGTAAAATATTCTGTTGTATTTTAGTTATAGATTAAGTTTTAGTTATAATATGGATTTGCTTTTTGCCTTACTAAACACTACAGTTTGCACTTTGTTAAATATAACTATGAAAATGTCAAATTCAAACCTAGGAAAGAAGGTATCCAACTATACTGTTATAGAAAGCTATACCAACCAAAGTTATATGCAGTGTACTAAAGTTCCATTATTTTTCTTTTAGTGGAATAAACACTCCAGCTATTTATCCTAAAACTTCTTCAATCCCCTCCCCCCACAGTGTCTCCTATATCCGCTTATGCATCTCAACAGACTTCAACTGCCACAAAAGACTGCCAGGCAACAAGCTAAAAAGGTGTAAAAATATCTGAGCATTGTGGTGCCACAGACAAATGTCCAGGCAACATTAATTCTGAAACTTATACTAGCTATATTTTCCTTTCATGAATTTAAAATTATTCATAGCTATACCCTTTTTACTACAAAGAATTAAATGAAGAGTGCAGCTATACTATCTGTCTCGCTCTGTGTTCAAATGTATTTTGGGAAGCAAAGTTGCATGTATAATCTCTAATAATGCAGGATCTAGGATCAGATTTCTTGTGGGTAAAGGGGGGAGACTAATTTACATGTGTAGATTGTATACACAATAATTATTTCATCGTATGTTCCCTCAGGAAAATTTATACTCTAAAAAATTGTCCTACATGAGATTTAGTTTGGTACGTATTTTATAGATTAACACTGCAAATACCATTTGTGACCGGATTTGCAAAAAGGGGTCTTCCACACATCCAATATACCAATTTTTACGATTAATAACTTCAGATTACAATATGCTATTGGCTTGAAATTTGGGCTGTAGTGAGAACCCACATAGGTTAATTGCTGGAGAAATCTTGAAGTTTGTATGTGCTTTTGACAACTAAGTTATGGTCTTCCAAATTCATAGAGTTGGATGTGTGTGGAAGACTCCTTTTCGCGAATCCGGTCACATTTATTAGTGTCAAGCAGACTGCAGCACTGAAATAATTATTAATTAGGGGGAGGGGGCATTCCCCAGATCCCTCTAGCAAGAGCTTGCTATGCATGCTGCCAGAAACTGTGGCCATGCATAGGTGCATGCCCAACTCAATTTAATTGGCCAGAGGCTGCTCTGACCATGCATATTATCTGGTCTATTCAGAGAGTATATCAATGTCATGCCTTAGTTTGCATCTCAACTGTTTGGATATCTTGCAATCCCTGTGGCATGCCCATCAATATGCAGCTTACCCACATGTACAGTACATCCTCTACCAAAATAATAGAGTCTGAAGCTAAATTGATGGAATACCTACGCATTCAGTTTGACAAATACCTCTCACTTTGCATGCATGCAGCCATGCACTTTGATCAAAAGTACTGCTGTTGTCACTCATTCCATGCACATAGTATTAACTACATTGCAAACAAAATCCCTGCTGGTGATATTGGCCACAACAAATATGTCACAATACTGTTAATGTTAACCTTCTATGATCAATGTAACTATTAGTATGTCAAATTTCTACTCTCATCATACATACAGTCCTTGACCACGACACAACATATACACAATATGACATAATAAAATAACATGTATACAGTGATAAACACATGTCATGTATAGTATATTATATGCTTGTCATCAGTTGATCCTGATAGTCTGTCCGGATACTGTCAGGAAATCATCATCCTGCAGTATCCTGAGTGCTTCATCAAACTGCTGCTGGGTAACTCCCTGTGAACAAAGCATTTTGTGAGTACATATTAGCTTTAACAATGAATGGATGTGTAGCACAGTTTGGGATCTATAATATTTGTATAAATCTGAACAGATTTTTGAAATTAAAATAGTACTGACAGTGTTCTGTCCAAGTCACTGCACAAAATATAAAATAATTGCCGATGCTTTAATTAACTCTTAAAGCCACATAATTCAGAAAACTGGATTTAAACTTAATAAATACGCATACCTTGCACAAAGCGCTGTAACTTTCGAAGCACCCATCCTATGGCTTTGAAGTTTACATCATTTTACTTGTGATGTAACAAGGATTAAAATAATACCTAGGGTTTTACCCTAACGCTAAATGGTGAGGCCAAAACTAGCTGTTAAAATAACTTTTCAGTAAGGAAGTACGTAAACCCTTTACATACGTTTATAAAATGGTCGATAACTCGATGGTAGTTGCTCCTATCACCTTGCAACAACTTCCATTCGATCCGTTGTGAAATTCTCCATCAGGCCATATATGACTCATGTGAGTAAACCCACAATCAAAATTAAACACGTGGCAAGATTTCTGAAACACAAGGACACCGCTCGTCACTGTTCATTGCTTCATAACAAGCCACTGTAGTTACAGTGTTCACTAAACCTTCTCCAAGTAGCCCAGTGAACACACTTTTAATCTATGTGTGTTTGTAGGCTGTAAAAATTAAGTTAGCCCACCTAGTGTCACCATGCATGCCCATATTGTGTAAACACGCATTTCCGATAAATTCTATGCGGGTTTAAGGGTTAAGCTTAATGTGTTTGCCGTTACATGTGCTGTACAGTACATGCTGTAACTACTGAAGCATTCTTCTAAGGCAACACCATCTACATCATGATGTAATTATACAGTATGATAGTATTATAATTATATAGACAGTTGGTGATCACCTGAGCCCTCATTTTTTTTGTTACTAGCTGCCCAAATGTTTAGTAGCACTATGAAGCCCTTTAAATGCCAGAATTGTTTATCAAAAAAGCGCTTTGATACAGGAAAGAGAAAGTGAGATATGAGGCTTTAAAAATATCGGTATGGATGGATGATTCAGGCATGCAAACATGTTTACAACATGAAAACATACTTATTACCATTGGGAGTGAACATGTTACATGTATCCACCCCTTGATATTACTATTTTTGGTGGGGGCTCAGGTGAACGTAAACTGACTATAGTAGGGAGGACAAAGGTTTGGGCATGGCCCATGATAAAAACCTGCCTCAATTTCCCCTCACAATGACACAACAGTATAGTTGCAAGCCTGAAAGTGCCCCGAAACGTTTTCTTCAAGTTGCTACAAATTGTTTTTAAATGTATTCAACAGAAATTTCTACTACCTAACTGATACATTCAGTTAAGCATAGCAGAAAGGGGACACTACTTCTTTCACAGAAATGTTTCAAATTCACTTAAAAAGAAACCTTTAGCATATAGATAGCCATACAATACGTGTGCTATTGTCATTTACTTTTATCCTCCTTACCATAGTGACCATAGTACGGCTTTCATCTCTAAGTGTACATGTCATTACACAATGTTATTGCACCAACATATTGGAAGACACTTGAAGCTCAGCCTATTTGTTGTAAATGAGATTACACCTGCCACCAGGAAATGGACTGCTAGTAGAATGGTATGTGCAAAGCTAGACTACTGTTAACTAGGACACTGCAACCAATATTAGTCTGGTCTGTACCAATACTATATAGGCACAGCTGGAATGTAAGTGGTCAGCCCTTGTGTGCTTCTATGAATAAAATATTAGATTCATGATCACAGCAGATGATGACCTCACTAATGAACTCATGAATATGATTAAAACTAGAATAGTGATAAGTATAATAGAGGGTATTAGTGGTCATGAATTTACAAAAATGTTCACAAACAATTAAGTAAAAATAAATTTTAAATTCAAGCAGGGGCAACGTAGCATCCCAATAAAAGTACTGAAACAAGCTGGATCGGAATGGTCTGTAATGTACAATTATAATAAGAAGCAAATATCCTTACTGTGCATTGCAATAAATCTTCATAGCACAGTAGGAATATTCACTTCTTATTGTTTTACAGTAACTAGACATTACGCAGTGTCGCACTACTCCAATCCAGCTTGTTTCAGTACTGTTTATTGGGGAGCTACATTGTCCCTGCCGTAGTTTTAAAGTTTTCATTTTTACTTATACATATGGTATTAGCTTGATGAAGCCTAGACCTTAAGGGCATTAAAGCCTATTGTGTGTATACACACATTGCTCAAAAGTGTTAATGGTTGAGCATTGAAGTGACCAGTTAAAAGTGTTTCATGTTTGTGTGTTTGTGTAATGTGAAAATACTACTGACGCTCCATACAGTTGCTGGTGAAAGTGCAAAATGAGTCAAAAGATATATATATATATATATATATTATCTAATCCTAGTTACAAAGATTGCTTACCACTTGTGATTGGGATCTGATCTGTTCAAACAGTGCATCCCGTTTTAATCCTGTGCCACCTGCCTTTCCTTGTAACAGTTTTTGAATTTCCTTAGCCAGTGCTTGACGACGCATACGTTCAGAACTACTGACCTACAAAACAGCCCACCATTGTTAGTGTGTTGTAGAACAGTATAGCCATACCCCTGTAGTTAAGATGGAGATATCAATGATACCAGTTCTGGGGTCAGTTGCTGCTTGTTTGAGAGCCTCCCTGTGTAGCCTGTGGGAAACAGTAACAACGTAAAAATTATGTATGGTACAAACACCTCTTGGCTTCTTCAACATCAACGACATCAACACTCTGTGATAACCTACAGTAATAATGTCAAGATCAAAAGTTACTGATGCAACACTATACATCACAGTGATGTAATGGAGACTAACATGATGGAAGAAATCAATGTCATATTTCAAATCAACAACATGATCAATGATATAGTTACCTCATCTTAGCATGAGCTTCAGCCAGTCTAATAAGAGATTCAAGTTGCCGTGGAAATGCTGTAACTGCTCCCCTAGTACCTGTTTCACTTCCAAGCTTCCTCATATCTTTAAACAGTACACAAAAATAATATATTCTGATTGCTGTATTAGAGTATAACGCATCAATAATTCTACACTTTGGAATATAACCAGACAACAGTGGAATAAAGCTACAGTAGACCCTCAGTTGTTATCCAAACCCCAATGTGTCTCAGATAATGGTAAAAGTGTTCAGATAAGTGAATTGTTCAGATAACTGAAGCTTATACATTTATATAGAGCTCTGTTGAAATACTCTAATAGAACATACACTTGTACTCAAAATATTCTAATGGAATAATCATTTCCAATTTCGGATAAATGAGGGCACAGATAGACAAGGGTCAAATAACTGAGGGTTCACTGTAGTTTCTGTACAAGCCAGCAAATTTTGTTAGCTGTCTTGATTTTTTCTCATGGCATGCAAAGCACATATGTAACCAAATTTGGGAAAACCATTGATCTACACACAATAGTACTTTTGTAATAAAACACATTTATGGGTAAAAATGCAAGTTCCAGAAAAAAACTTACACAAGTTTTTATCACCTCACTGGTGGGTGACAACAAAGAACAAATAAATTGAATTCTGATAGTTTTCTAAAATTAGGTCACACATACAACTAGCTATAGACACAGTGTAATAATGTCTCAAAGTAACAAAATGGTACTGGCCATGGGTACATTAAACTTATAATACATTTTTTCTATAAAATTGTTGAGAAGCTTTTAAAACTATCCGTTCTCCAATACAACAGGCACACATTACACATACCAACATATGCCTGCACTAAAGCTTGTCCTGCTTCTTCTGATAATTTAGGATGGATGTAGGTCCTTGCAAATGCAATGTAGTCACGCAAGATTTCCAAGCCCTACACAAAACAGTACAATAGTTTTAAAAATGACAACAAAAAAAAACTCGATTCCCCAGGGGAGGATCGAACTCCCGACCTTCGCATCTCTTACTTGCTTATAAGTACGACGCTCTAACCAACTGGGCTACTGGGGAATTGTTAGTAACACACTCTCTGCATTGCCTTACATACACTATAATGTATACTGCATAGTGTACACATACTACCATTATGAAAATTTGACACATGTACTCAATTACCCAACTATAAAGGCACAAAACTGGATCCATTCAAGAAAGATTAGTGAGGGTACACTCGGGTGAATTTCCATGAATTCCCACTCTTGTCTGGAATTGTTTTTTTTTTTACTGGTTGGAACAATAATAAATTGAGACTTCAGGTTTCCTTGGGATGGGAGATATATTAAAAGTACATCTCAGTCAATCGATGGTTTCTCGTATGATACTTAGCATATTAGTTCAACAATAATTTGAGTGAACATTCTAATAAAGCAGTTGGTCATTGTCTTCTCTAATAGAAACTGTAGTTACAGTGGGTGCATACTACCTTCTAGATTAGTTACTTTTACTCCTCACCAGTTCTTCCTCTTCTTCATCTTTTTGACTGTGATGGTAGAGGGAGACAAGATGTCGTGCCAGACGACGATCGAATTGCTCATCTTGTGGATCAAGCATCAGAAATATGAGATCAAACCTAAAATCAAAATCATCAAGGACTCCAATACACAGGCTTAGAACACTACCTAGAGAGCAGGGTGTGGGGTAACTGGATGTTCTCTACAGTGGTTAGTTTAGGATCCCAGCATGACATTCTGGGGTTAGCTGCTGCCAGTATTGAAGTACGAGCATTCAACTGGCAAATAATTCCTGCCTTTGCCAAAGACAATGTCTGCTGCTCCTAAAATGATAAAGGTAACTTTAAACAACGAACAGCACCACCACAACAATTTCTTACCATCACTTCATGGAGGATAGCTCTAGTATTGTCATTCATTTTGTCAAACTCATCAATACAACATATGCCATTATCACTGAGCACAAGAGCTCCACTGTGTGAGGCCAAGATTATATCATCATCATGACCATGATATTTGTACTCACGTTTGCAATACAAGTTGTCTAGTCTCAGGGTCCTTTGTGATGTAAGCTGTCAGTCCGACTGCTGAAGATCCTTTACCAGAAGTGTACTGACCTCGAGGCATCAGTCCATACACATACTGAAAGAGATGACAATGTACAGTACTTCACAGCATGTGCGCACACTGTGCAGTGTACCTGTAGTAGTTGAGATTTACTTGTTCCTGGGTCACCACATAGCAAGATGTTAATATCAGCTCTACATGTGATATAGTATTAGTGAATGAACGTCAAGTAGAAAAGATTTGAAGGGACTCTCAAATTGTGAAATAAAAGTTGGCTCTGACACAAGCATCAGAGATTTTTATTTAATTAAATAGCACAAATAGGGGTCTATAGCTAGCTGTAAACATGATACACTATTATACAGATTCCACTTTTACAATTGTATATCATTACAACTTGAATATGTCAACACCTTAGTATATTCTGTGCTGCTACATTTTGTTGACCATTGTAACAATGTATACCTGTATGTTCTTTTAGAGTAATAATAAGCTGTACACAAAATTGTTTAAATGAACACAATGTTTTGTCTGGGCTAGCTGTCACACAGCTATCTCAGATAATGGAGTTCCCACTGTAGTAATTCAGGAGTTACACATACAATTTATTTACCTGAAGGATCCACGACCACTTTGCTGGAAATCTTTCCTTGTTCCTCCAAACAGTTGTAACAAGATTCCCTTCTTGATGTCATCATTCTCATAAATACTGGGAGCTATGATGATAAAGTTTCTATCACACACATGTACACTAATTGTGGATAATGGACCTGTATGGTCTGTAACGGCCAAAGTGGGAAAGAACATTTTACTAAGACTGACACAACTTTTAACTACTGCAATTGTTACATCCATGTCTGTGCCAGAAGAGCATGCTTAATGTTTTAATTGGTCCTACACCGCAAAAATTGGCCTTTGAAGTCTACAACAATGTCACGACAGATTAGCATAAGTAAAGTAGTACACACTACAATCAAGAGATAATTATGTAACTCTTGCCACGATTCATAAATCCAAAATCATATGCACCCTAGCATATTTACGATACTACACACATATAAACACATACCTAGAGCTCTGGCCAGTCTCTCGTAAATGTCAGGCATCTGTGATAGTTGCTTTAACTGTTCTCTTCTCTCAGCAGTAAATGCCTTTTGCATGCTATGTGTAAGATAACAAATAATGTTTAGCTCATCAAATACTACATGGTTTATATGCAGTACTTGCATATACCATAAGTTGAGTTTAGACCACTAGGTGTTTCTTTTTAGAGTATTTGGTTCAAATACTCTAATAGAACACACACTTATAGTATCAATAGAATTCTGCATGTATGCAAATGGTATAAATAGGAATCTGGGAGCTACACTGATGTATTGCATATTGGTGGAAAATGCAGATTGGTTGAGGGTGTGGCTTATTATATATGTGATATCTTCATATTAGGTGTTGTCGAGGAAACATGAATGATACAAATTTATACATCATTTGTAAATGACTTACACTTCTTCCTCATCACCATCTTCATCACGTTCCCTCAACTTCTTGTAGTCAGCCTTCCGATAATGGATGACATCAATGTATGTCCTGTATACTGACTTGACATTACGATGACGAGGGTTCACCCTCAGTGGCATAGCACGGTATATACCTGTCACCATCACCCTGGGAACAGAATGACAATAAAAATGGAAAGTACTTACGACCCACATAATGAAATAAGCCAGATTATACATAAGCTACACCTCACCTGTCACCTGGTTGTACAGAGTCCACTAGATCATGATGTGCATATAGCGTGACTGTGTGTGGAGTCTGGCCAGCTGGCATGTCATCTATAGTAACAGTGTGTATAATATTGTGTATTTAGTATGCAACACACACACACACACACACACACACACACACACACACACACACACACACACACACACACACACACACACACACACACACACACGTACACACACACTTACACTACACACAAATACGTAGGACGTACCGGGTGACTCTTGTAGTTTTACCATCTGTTTGTCAGTGAAGGAAGAACGGTTGTGTATAAGTGTCATAGTGTATTTAGCACTACAATTTGCACACACTGTAGGCTCTGCTATCCGACCTCTATCAATCTCCACTGTCATCGTGGAATGACAAACTGCACACTCAAAGAATGCTGGAAAATAGAATGTCATTATAACAACAGAACAAGATTGCATATAGAAATAACCCTTCACACGCATACAGTTGTATTATGTACGTATGTGCAAAGTATCCTTGCACACACATGTGTACTACAAAGGAACAGACAGACAGACATGTATGCACTCAGATGCACACACACACACACACACACACACACACACACACACACACACACACACACACACACACACACACACACACACACACACACACACACACACACACACACACACACACACACACACACACACACACACACACACACACACACACACACACACACACACACACACACACACACACACACACACACACACACACACACACACACACACACACACACACACACACACACACACACACACACACACACACACACACACACGTGCACACTCAGATACATGTACACACGTACACACCTTCTCTCATTTCAGGGACCAGTGGTGTTAAACGTATCACCATTCCTCCGATGGTTATCAACTTATCAATATCTAATAGGAAGACAAATACGCACATCACTAATATCACTAAAAACACACAATACCCCTCACCATCAGGGTCTAACATCCTCATGTTCTTTGTCTTCTCAACATTGTATGGCCTCACCTAATACACACATCACATACCTATTAATATATACACACTAGACAGATGCTAAAAGCATGATGGGGCGAGCCTGAGACGATGAGTTATGTGTATTATCAGGAGCTCATCGAGTCCGAAGCTCCATAATAATTATTTGTAGAGCTACAATGCTACAATTACATCATTCTTTATGGTATGTCAGAACTTTTCCTAGATAAGGAATATATTATGTTAAGAAATGTTTCGTATGTTTGAATTTTTCAGTGCTGTCCACATCGTGAGTATGTGGAGTTACATGCTTCCTCGTCCTTCAGATTTGATGAGTCTGTGGTAGTAGCAATGATGGAGAGCAAATGAGCTACATGATTAAAACACTTTATACAGTAATTGTAGCTAATTTTGAGTATGATTGATAAGTGTGTATCAAACCGCAATATTTTCTTTTTCAGATAACAATAAAACCATGCTGATTACCAAAATTTGGCAATCTTGCTTAGTGTACTATGGCAAGCAGAAGCAAGAGCAAAGTATTTACTCTTGGCATAAGAAGGCGTCCTGAGGTATATATTATCTATGGCATAAGGTGATAGCACAGCTCTCAGCAAAGATATTATAAGCACCTCTACATCGTTGATCAGAAACATATCAACAACCCCTTTACTTTTAAAGGTGGTAATTTACTGAAGCCTTTGCATGCATAATTGGATTTTAGCATGGGATGCACCAAGGAGAGAGCTGTTAAAATACTGCTGCTCTAATTTTATTTAAAGCACAGGCAACATCTTAATTTATCATTTAGTTTTCTTTTCTGTTCCAGTGTCACATTGGGCGATCAGCTGGCATACTACTGAACACAAACCTTGTGTCCGCGGTCTTCCTCTCTCTTCAGGTCTATCACACTCTCTTCTTCACCTGAGCCTTTTTGCTCTAGCTTCTTCGCTTTCCACATTGCTAACCATGCCATATGTATTACCGTGTTCTTTGCGTAAACGTTTGGGAACGCGACGATCGTACGGTCCAATGGACTACTAACAGTGTGGGACTTTCCGTGTTCCTTCGGTAAACGTTTGGGAACGCGACGATCGTACGGTCCAATGGACTACTAACAGTGTGGGACTTTCCGTGTTCCTTCGGTAAACGTTTGGGAACGCGACGATCGTACGGTCGAATCGAGTACTGCAATTGTGGGACTCGCTCAGGCTCGCCCCAATTATTCTATTGACCTAATTCTCATCCACAGAGAATCTCTTAAATTGTGCAATTTTGAGAAACACTTATTTTAAATAGGTAGTGACAAGCCAGCCAGCATTTTCCATACATCCAATACATACTGATACATAACTTCACCTGGATCTGGTGATCCAGACAGGTATCAGGGTAGAGTAATTGAAATAGTTCATTGGTGGCAGCATCAAATGCCGGGATGACCTCCTGAGGATAGTGTACCAGTTGAGTGTACAACTCCTGGTTGTAGCGATGTAAGTGATCACAGTTAACAGTGAGGAATGGATCCTCCAGGGTGTTCACCTAGAACACAAGATATAATAAAGAGTAATAGTGGTTTGTTTGTAGCAATGTGATTGATACAAGGAATATAATATATTGCTTGCGATTTTATCTGATTTGTGCAGTGTGGTCGTCACAAGTGTATCCATGTGTGTTTTTGTTTCTGGTTCTTGGAGCAAAAGAAATAAAAGACCTAGCTTTCAAGCCACTATCCTTGCTAATGGATAGCTGAGCCTTGGTGAGACATCTACAGTCTCATTCAATCACTGCTAATAAAATGTACAAGCACTACAATCATACATTTCATATGAATTCTATGGCAGTATAATCTGTTGATATGAACATTCAATAATGAAAGCACTATACACAATTTAGACACTTGTTAAGGACCCAAACAACATTAATGACTGGAAAATCAGGACACCACTCTAGGTTGGTCCCACGGTGTCCCTGGCTACCTGTGTGTACTTCTGTATATCACTAAAGAAAAGTTGTACAGTATCTTACAATGCACAAGTATTCACTTTGAAGTTCGTTAATCAATAGGTTAGGTTTTCAAAGACTAAAGGTGTTAACTTAGGACTAATTCTGTTAATTTTAAAACATGTAACACATTTCTATAGTAAAAGGGAGGCCTTATTAGTAAAGCATCTGGTGTACTGCATAGCTATGCACCCGTGTGCACACAGCTATACACATAAGCGTGTGCACACAGCTATACACATAAGCGTGTGCACACAGCTATACACATAAGCGTGTGCACACAGCTATACACATAAGTGTGTGCACACAGCTATACACATAAGCGTGTGCACACAGCTATACACATAAGCGTGTGCACACAGCTATACACATAAGCACGTAGTCTCACAGTCATGCAGTCGTACACACACACACACACACACACACACACACGCTTGTACATACACAAACACACAGCTACAAGTACACAGCCCCACCCACAAGAGATCACCCACCTCATCCAGTCGGACCATGTAGTAAGGTTCAGCCCCACCCATTGGCTCCTCCTCCCCTTCCTTCTCCAAATCATCCATGAAGTACTTGAGAAAGTCTTTGAACTTCTCCTTCGTCTCCACCACATTGACGTCTGTCCCCCATACCACCAAGTGTGCCTGAGGCTGTACCTCACTGCTTGTCACACTAGTAGGATCCGTCTGTAACCAGAAACAATATCACAGCTTCAAATGTATATATACATGATGTATCCATCACTAATATTGTAGCACATAATGGTGCACTGATCATAATAGTTGCACTTGAGTAACGATATGTATATGCATGACACTTGTATATGATGTGTACATACATACTACATTTGAATACATGCATAAAAACATACAATAACATGAACACACACACATGCGCGTACACATACATGTACACACACACACACACACACACATGTACACACACACACACATGTACACACACACATGTACACACACACATGTACACACACACACACACACACACACACACACAAACTAACAGCAGTGTGTATACACATGTGAAAAGATCCAGTGCATACTACTACTACTTCATCAGTTAGTAACTTACAGGTGGGTCAGTGGGGGCAATATTCACTTGTCTCATTCTCCGGTCACTTCTGACATCATGCCGAGGTCTAACAGGAGTATGCCTGCAGAAATAAGCCTTTAAGTGGCTACATAGAGGTATCTGTACTGTACAAACAGCTTCAAGGTTTGTTTTGTGTTTCTAACAAAAAGACTACCAGATTCATAATCCTAATCATTAAGAACACAATTTTAGTGGCCAACAATTCAAAAATCTGTACGTATTATTGAGAATATGCATACCTTCCAGCTCGTGATCCAGGAGTGCCGGTCCTAGAGCTAGGGGTCCCGTAGTGTAGGGGAGAACTGCCCATGTCCATCTCACTTGTGGGTAATGGATGAGGTGGAGAGGAGAAAAGATTTTCTCCACCGTGTGGAGAAGAGATGTGGTCACTACTCTCACTGACTGGCCGAGGTGACGTGACATCAGATGTTCGGATAGTGGCACCTGGCACATCACCATTTTGGTGAGGGGGTGATGAAAACAAATCATTTCCTGATGGAGCTGGATGAACAAACAAAAACCACATAAACGAATGGTTGTGTGTGTGTGTGTGTGTGTGTGTGAGCAAAAAATTGGAGTATGGAGTGTACAACAATATTCAATACTTAGTCCCTTAGGTGGTAATTGAAAGTGCTAACTGCTCCCTTGTGCCGAGTATTTGCGCCCATAATAATCAAGTATTCGTGCCTACATCGACCTCTAAAACA
Organism: Dysidea avara; assembly: GCF_963678975.1. NCBI lineage: Eukaryota > Metazoa > Porifera > Demospongiae > Dictyoceratida > Dysideidae > Dysidea > Dysidea avara. The sequence goes on from NC_089279.1 coordinate 32,061,227, forward strand.
CAGGCTGAATTGATTATACGTGTGACATCGTGACAAGCTGCAAACACAATCCAAAGAGTGCAAATGTTGGTTAGGTACTCACGAGTACTCACGAGACTGAGCTTGTTCTGAAAGACGCTTTCTTCTCTGTGAACCACTCATCTCTTCTCCGCGCGAAAACAACGTGTTTCTCCCGCGAAATATCACGTGCGACAATTCTATTTAATACATCACGTGAAATAGCATAGAAACGAAAACATTGAAGTGGCGTTCATTGCTCTGACTCGTTTAGTAGCGATTATGTGATTAGAACATAAAATGGCCATGGCTAGAAGTGACGAGAGAACACCACTGTTGGTAGACATCGAATCTTTGGATAGCTACGACCTCAAATCGTTTAGTACGTTGCCCCCTGCGTTAAGCCCTGAAAGTGGCGATAAGAAATTAACAGATCATGATGAGTCGAAAGAAGAATTCAAACTGGTTGCTGTGTTTGTAGTGACGTTCGACACTAAACACGGTAAGTTGTGAGGCCTGAGAGTGTCTGGGGGGCGAGGTGTGGGGACCGAGTCACCACCTCGCTTGAGATTTTTTTACACTCAACAGAGTTTTATTTCAAGCTTGGCTCCAAACTCTTTTAGCCTTCTTGGTAAAACTATATTCCCTAGCCGTATCGTATGTTGTTACATATAAAATTTCACTTACTGGTAACTTGATAATGTTTATGCAGGCAACACAGTGGAGTGGAGTTACCCAAAGAGTATTGACTTAGATGGGGTAGAATTCAAGTCAATGGCTAGCGGATTACACCATGTACTAAAAGATTTTATGTGAGTTACCAAACCACAGTTAATGATGTGTGTTGTGTATGCAAACTTCACAATCTCATAGTGGTAGTTACCTTGTGAGCCAGAACGATCTGTGTAGGGAATAACCAAGAATTCTGAAACTAAAAATGAAATGGTAATGCTTTGGGTAACAGTAGATCCATGTTTACAGGTGTCTTCAAAATGAGCTAGGCTACCTATTTTGTTGCAACTGTATAAATTATCTGGTCATTAAATGTGAGAGAAAGGTATTCATTTATTAGTCTGGTATGGGAAGTTAGTGATGCAACACGATGTAGAAATTGTTTAATTCCTGGAGAAGTTTACATGCTCTGTGTTATTGCTGTTTGTGTTTTTGAAATATTTTCCGGGGTATTTTAAAGTGGCCGTCTCCAAATTGTTTTAAATGCACAGATTATGGAGGGTGTGTATGTGTACTGTATATCAAAACTCAATGTGCTATATTATATATTTTTGTGCATTATATGGATTCTCCATGTACAGTGGAACCCGTCTTAGCAGCTACCTGTATAAAAAGGCCACCTCTTTAAGAAATACAACCTTAAAAATACAACCTTAAACTTCCATTTGAGACATTTTATAATCTAAAGCAGCCTACAACCAATAAATTTGGCCCAAAGGTGACCTATTTAAGACAAGTTCCATTGTATTTTGTTGTCTATTTACAAAAGACAATGTTTGTTGTCATATACATCACACAGATATTTTAAGGTCAACGATTACTATGGGTTGAGCTGTTATGAAAAGATTTCAGTTAGCAGTATACAAGAACGAGGGGCCAGGATGAAGTCAGTTGGTGTACTGTCTCACACTTATCGTCACCTTCATCTTCATCGTGAATTTCTACAAAGACAAGTGAGGTAGGTGATATTTGTACGGTACGTCGACTAATTTGTGTGCTTGCATGTGAGTAAGTGTGTGTGTTTGTGACAGATACAATCTGTGAAGGAAAGCTATATGTTACAATGTCTTACATCTGCATGGTCACATTTCTCTTTATAAATAGACTGAGAACTCTAATCAGAATCTTCTGTCTATACCCCTCTGGCTTGTCTTTAGTAGATTAATTTGGTCTCCAGTATTGTCTGGTGAAGCCTTGTTGTATGCCTCGCCCTTCTTGCTTTTGATTTGCCCTCCATCATATTTCAGAGTTCTAAAATGGTAGAGAACAGGTTATATGTACCTTACTAGAAAGTATATAGACATGCAGTTTACTGATTTGTTTAATCATAATTATGGTTTAACCAATTAATTAAGCGACCATTAGATAATTATAAAGTTAATATTTGTTTAACCTATGAACTGCAGTGTGTGATATCATCATATTGGAAGCCTTCATTGAGTGGTTATACAGTTAACTATACTTCACTGTTTAAGATGAAAATTTAATTTCCACTAAACAGAAAGCACATGTAGTGCTACCTACCTGTCCCTATGATGTAGTATATCAGATAACATTGATGATGTTATGACTGAGTGGCTAATTGTACTACTATAGGATTCAGCTGGAGAAGCCTGGTGGCGATTATGGCTCGTTAGAGGAATACCTTCATCATTATCCGCAACGTGTTCCTAATCCACTACCATCCAGTGGTTCTGATCCTCAAGCTATGCAGGTGTGTATAGTATGCGTAGTGTGATGTGTGTGTAGTGTAGTGTAGTATAGTGTATGGTCTGTTGGGTACTACTAACCTTGGAGAATCTGCCTGCACTGACTCTTAGTACCTGAATAGCTATAGTGCACCACTTTGGTAGGTATGGCTATAGTTTTGCTCTGTGTGTGTAGGTAAACCTTATGTGGATACAATAAAGTTATTCTATCATACACATACACAGCTTGCGTACATATAAATATTACATTGTATAGTAATTCAACATACAAGGGAAGTTTATACTAAGAATACATGTCCATACGTACGTATAAGGTACCCACAAATTATTAAGTGTGAAAACATACATCCTAACAACACTGTATACACACAATATCTAAAACTAAAAGACAAACATATTGTTGAATTTTATAGTACTTGAAATTTATTGTTTACTTACAGCACACTCATCCAGACGGTTGTTTCAGTGATTTCATGCAGTTCTTCGGTCCACACATCTTTGTGTTGTGGAGACTAGCCCTCCTGCAGAAGAGAGTGATCTTCTACTCTCCTCCACCTGTAGGAGAAGTGTGTCATAGAGGTAAGTATTTTATTCATGTATGACATAGATAGTTTGTATCCCATGTGGTTGTTAAGTTTGTGTGCGTGCGTGCGTGTGTGTTCCCATCCCTGTTTGTCTGTCCATACCATTGTAGAATATACTGTAGGCTTTTTTTGAATGGCAGTTTCAAATACTGTGTTTTTCAGACAGTTGAAATTTCTACTGTGCATGGCTATTGCACAGATGTATGTACAAGTGACCTTTCTTGCTATGTGTCAGCCTTATAGGATAGCAAGAGTAATGAAGCAATTTTTGGTTTAGTATTACATATATACTGAAATCCCAAAAGTGTGACTGACTGAGAGATGCTACATTAGTACTAGTATTTTTAAAAATTGTCAATGCCAAAGTAGGGACTTTCCCACTGAGCTATGTTGTAATACCATCATTCATCTCTTGTTTCACAACTTTTTATTGCATAGATCCATACTTCATTTTTAAACGGACAATTTTTAGTTTGTTTAGTTTTATGTTGTAGCACAGCTAGCTACAGTGTATCTTGTGACTGCTCTATTAGAATATCATTTGAGTGACTGTTGTATTAGAGTATCTCGAGTCAGCCTTAAGGGGTGTGCAGCTAGCTAGACCAATAAGGGGTGAGGCTTGTTTACCGTTAAGTAAATAGTTAGATTGTTAAGAGGTGTGGTCTCCGTACTCTATCACTATTAATCCACCTAGATCTTTATTTGATGAGTGCGGTCGCGAACCTATCGCAAACGGAATCCCAATTGCAAAGTTGCATATATCTAGCTAGTATACCTCTTGTAGTAGCACCGGGACTAAAGCACTTCTGAAATCCAACTCTGAATTAATTCTGTGGCATCTCTATATGCTGCTGAAAGAAAGTGTTGATATGGAAAATCAATGCCTCGATATGGTTTTGATGTTTGAAGAAGAAGACAACCAACCTGATTGAAGATAAAAGGCACAGAGGGAACACACTCGTTGGAACCCTGAAAAGCACATTCCACTGTTGAGTTTGTTATTGTGGCGTAAAATGGTGGCCGTGTGTGTGCTGCTTTGTTTGGCCTCTAGGCTTGCGACCGTGGTCAGTGAGTGAGTGAGTGGAGTGAGTGAGGCAGACGAAATTTCAAGTTTTGGCGATTTAAAAAAAAAAAATCTATATCTGGTCACCAGTAAGCGTTTTCTTGTTTTATTGCTATATTTCATGTTAGATGGACTAATATTATGGCACAAAAGTGATTTTTTGTCGCATAAGATGCTTCTAGGATGGTATTTAAAGGTGGCATTTTAGGCGGCACATGTCACACGTCACTTTAGCAGCAGCAATCCCTACTTAAACAATTACTGTACTATTTGATACAATTATACCCTTGGGGGAGATGCTTGTCTACATGTAGTCAAACTAGCTTTATAACATTGTTTATTTGGGGTCCCATAGCAACCAATGTTAATAGCCACTAGTGTTTAGGTGTAAACAAGCTACCATACCTTTACAACTACTAATAGGACACCAACTCATTTTCCTAATAAAAAACATCGGAAAACATTGGGTGAAAGTATGCATGCTATCAAGAAAACAATCATGCAAATTATACATGCTTTACTCAGTGGTGCAAGTTTCAAGCCTATAAAACCTATTAGCAAGAGTTGTGAGGGGTAAGTCGTGTAGCATGAAGTCATGATGCAATCCCTATAGTCACCTTTAATGCATTAGGTTTCAGATTTAGATATGGCTTCAATAAGCAGCGTACTATATAGTGATATAACCTGTATTCTAAAGAAAGTCACTTCTTGAACTACCTTATGCGGGTTTTGTTAAGATGGTCACAGTACGTATATACAAACAGTTTGGTTAGTACCACACTGCTGCATTGTTTGTAAGCTGGTATGAGTGAAGAAATAATAGTATTATTAAATACAATGTGTGTAATTTTGACTGTTTCAAAATGTCAATTATAAATGCTCAGTAATTTTTCAGATGATATGTGCCAATTTTTTACACAATGCATTGGTATGTACATAGTATATACAAAGGACTCACAATGAGAGGAATTTTATATCAAAGGCCTATAGCCATTCAACCTTTCAAACAGTTTCAATTATCAACAGTTTCAATTATCACCGCAGTAAACATCCTGTTGAGGTCTCAGACCTCTCCTAAGGATTCTCTACTGGACAAGTAGATGGCTTAATGTGTAGCTTTCAAGTATTGTGAAATTCTATAGTAACTTGTATGTACATACCGGGAGCCCATAAGCCTCGCAAGGCACTTAAATGGGTTCCTGTACATACATAACATGTACTAGTGCTGATTGAACAATGTACACATGATGTTTGTTTTCTAATTTCTCAACCACCACAATGTTGTGGGTTTTAATGCATATACTAGGCCTGAATGATGAAGTGTAAGTGTATATGTAATAGTTATAACGAGAGCTTTGTCTGATATGAATCCCAAAGCCTGAGGGCATACGTACAAGGCAGAGTCTGAGTACAGCTAATATGTAAGTAACACTTTCGTAGCAGCCAAATACTGTATTGCTCCAAATTTTCAGTTAAAATTTTTTGTAACTGTACAGAAATTTGATAAGCACTGAATTTGTGCACAAAACAGCGGTCAAGATGAAATGAAGAGTTTGTATCATTACATGTACTTCAGCTACGTTGTGCTTCCATGTGATGAAACAGTAAATCCGATACTTTCTGTTTTTCACAAAGAAATTATGGTGCACTGCACAAAGTAACGAAGTAATCACAATGGTTCACACACATTCATTACGTGCAAGACTTCCTGAGCTGATTGTGGGGCCTAATTGCTAAGCCCTGTTGTGTTGAGTTTACTAATTGAATCAGATTATAAATCCTAAGCTGTTGATATAAGGTTGTGCTTTGTGCCTCAAGGTGTAGTGGGTAACCTAGCAACAAGCAAACAGCCAGCATTAAATGACAATCCTGTTGTTTTTTTTTTATTGGAGGCTTTATATGTGTGGCTTCATAAACCCCACCAGATCACATGCAAACACTTCATAGGCCTTTCACAACCCTTACAAAATCTATTGGCGACCTAACAGACTTGCAAACCCTTGTAACTTCTAGCTACTTCACAAATTTATTTTTTACGAAAACTTTGTTGAGGGATATCACAGATAATTTCAGATAAGTGAATAAATTAATGTTTTGATCAAGGAATGTTGGAGTCATATAAGGACTATGTACAGAGTTAACTACCAGCCTAGAGTGATAAGCTTTGTTGTAGAGTGATTAGTTTGTGTTATCCGTAATGTGGGTGTGGTCTGTATCACTAATGTGCCAAAACGCTTGTGAACAAGCTATAGCACTAGTACTCGTCTTAGTCTTAACCCAACGTTTCCCAACTTGTAGGATAGCAAAGATGGCGAAACATTTCAGTCTAAGTGACTTTATGGCAAAATAATCACATGGGTATTCATTCATTCTCACAATCGATATAATCAGCTATCCGGGCTACATATGCATGTACAGAACAGATGTAACCCAGACAAATGGCCAACTGGGCTACATTGCAAATGCAGCCCTGGTGGCTCCTTTGATCAGTCTACACACTGTGTGTTGACATTTTGTTTCAGCCTTTTAGTAATAATGAAAGTGTTTGATCTGTCTTGGAGTCAACATGTAATATAACTATATAACTACACCACTGTATGTATATTCAGTATAATCATGACATTTTTGTGTTACATGCGATGATCATGTGGTTGTTGTTTGTAGTATACTGTACTGCACTATTGACTGCACACAAACTGGATGGGAGGGCTATACAGACTGAACATAATCCACAATTCTATATCAATGTGGCTGATATTGAGGCACTGAACAGCACCAGAACCTATGTTGCTTGTACGTACATTATTGTAATACTACGTGTAGTTACTATGTGTTTGTATTTTTGTTTGAGTTGTGCTCATTTTTTTAAGTAGTATTGCAACTGCTTCTAATAGTGGGTTGTAGTTTTTTAAAACCAAAAGTTAAAATTTTGGTTGAATTTTGTTTAATTAAGAAAACATGTGTCTGGAAAGTATATTAATGTTATGCTGCCAAATATTGAGAACTTAACTCATTTTTGTGTACATACAGGTACAACAGAGAAGATATTCCAAACAAAACTAAACCTCTATGATGTATTTGTGGACCACTGTACTATACACACGCATTCACAATATGTCGAGCCATTGCTCAGAGTATCCAGAGCAGATCGGGAGAGATTTGAACATCTAGTAAACCTGAGGTGAGTATAACTACCCCTCCCCCATTGGTACCATTCTCATTATTATCCACAGGTCTAATCATCTCACTACTAAGGCAATGTGGAATGGTAGTAGAATGGAACAAGATGACTTGGGGTTTGCCGAGTAAGTGAAAATACCTATTAGAAACTACTAGTTGCTTGGTTTTTCAGAGGTAGTACTTGTTCTTAATCTTTGTATTCTAGAATGACAAGACAAGTTGTAAGGTGTACTTATATTATTGTATAGATTCTTTGCTGAGATGAACACTGTGTTATTCCGTACGATGATGGATGTTTCATCATGTGACGATCATGTTATGACAGTGGAGGCAATCGAACACTTGGGACTGGACGCGGTTCATGATAGGAACTTTTTGTCTGATCTAGCTGTGTTGTATGGCTTTGATATCGTCGTACAACGATCCACTAGTTTATGCTGTTATCCTGATCTCAATGAGTGACCATAGGAAAATTATTCTCAATTTCTCAATCAAGATTGTACGATCTTAAAAACTAAACATGAAATGCTTAAATGTACTGACATTCTAAATATCTAAATTTTTTACAGTGTATTTTTGTGTGTGGTGTATGGGTGTTGGTGAAACATTTACAGCAACAAGTATTTATAATACAAATTGTGTTTCCTTCTCAAAGCATCTTGCCTTAGTTCATGAGGTAATGGTGGTTTCTCCACTTTGTACACTGGCTCTGGCCATTCTATAGAAGATACAAGACAACTCTAAATGTTGTGACCAGCACATACTAGAACACAAACAGCTAATTACAATGCTGTACATGTAATTCAGGGGCTTTTGTGTGCAAAGTAAACTGGCCTGCTAAATAAGGTCAGAATAATTTATTAGAGTAGACACGTGCTTTACACAATGACATGCAGAGAATGCTTTTTAGGCTTATTTGTCTTCCTGTCCACTTCTACACATACTATTGAACTACAGTACACAGACACTTGTACAGAGAGGATGTACACATACTCATCACATTCTTGTAAGTATTGGTGACTGAACTGTCCCATTTTGTCTGGAACAAGTTATATCCACATGGGATGACTTTATCATGATCAGAAAGAAACCTTGAAGTGGAAAATGTCCTTCTCTCTAACCTACACACAACAATGTGAAGGAATTCCACTGGTCCTATGTGTACTTACAAGTTTTCTGTTGCTGGTAGTAAATCTGAAGGGAGTGGCTCTTTGTGACTGTAGACTGCAAACACGTATCTATGGTAACCACTACCCTGGGGCGGTATTGGTGGTAGATAAGGATACACCTCCACTCCATCAGATAATGAAGTACCACTGATGTTTGTGCTGTGTACAACAACCAGTGTGTGTACAGGATATGTATGCAGCTCATATCAAAGGACATGGATACAACAGCTATGTAACAGTAGAACATTACACAAGTAAGGCCCACAACTGGTGTATTTCAGACATAAGAAAACATCAAAACACTCTAATAGAACATACAAATAATACGCACTCTACTTACACCATCCAATGTAGCAGTTCTGTTGTCTGGTCCTGGAGGTTACCATCTACCACACAATACAGCTCACCACTATAAGTTGCTATGGTAACCCACCTGGATTAGTCATAATCATCGTCCATAAATGATTATCATCATTATGAGGTGGTAACTTCACGTTCGGCTGACTGACAGTCTGGAAATAAATTGCTACATTAATGAATTTTACTTGACTATTCCAATGAGTCTAGTTATTGCATAGACTACCAAAGATTGGCGACTGTTCTATTAGGATATTTTGTGACTATAAAAGATGTCTGTCAAAAGGAATCCAGGAAACACATGGCAATATTGCATATTACAGCTTCAACAAATGTGACCGGATTTGCAAAAAGGGGTCTTCCACACACATCCAATATACCAATTTTGACGATAAATAACTTCAGATTACAATATGCTATTGGCTTGAAATTTGGGCTGTAGTGAGAACCCACATAGGTTAATTGCTGGAGAAATCTTGAAGTTTGTATGTGCTTTGACAACTAAGTTATGGTCTTCCAAATTCATAGAATTGGATGTGTGTGGAAGACTCCTTTTCGCAAATCCGGTCACAAATATTGTGTATCACTAGCTGTGAGTAACATGACTGTTCTATTAAAACATTTGTCAATTTTCCACCATACTTCAAGAGTAGGAGTGGTTAGTACAGTTGTACAGCTAACACAAGCATCTTCTCTTCATACAGACCATGTCCCAGTGGATACATACCTTGTTGGCTTCCATGATGTTTCCATGGTAAACATGTTGAGATCCATAACTAATTGTGGCAAGTACTTTTGGTAGGAAGGATGTCCCAAACACATCACGGAATATCCCAAACTGTGTCCCGATAGTTTTGATGTGCATAAAATATTGTCTTGTACTCCTGTACTCCTCAGCAACTTTATCCAATGGAATCAACACTGAAATGATAGAACTAAAATAATGCTCACTTAATGGTCACCTCCTTAACTTTAATAACTTCGTCATATGTAATGACCATGTTAAGGAAGTCCTAAAATGGACACCTCATTAGTGACCATTCCAAACATGGCTAAGGTGTATGTCTAACACACCTTAGCCATGTCTAACAGTCTACACACATGTCTAAGGTGTATGTTCACACTATCAAGCCAGAGTGTTATCAACTTGGGCTATTGAACTCGGGTTGGCACTTGTTCACACTACTACATCTGACACAAGCTCGATAGTGCAAGCGCTGAATAATAATTAGCTAAAAAACAAGTGCACAAGCTTTTGATTATTTAGGCGCTAAATAAAAATGCACCAGAATTGTAGCGAAGAAGTGTAGAACCAGCTGAAATAAGTTGCACAATGTTATAGCTGCCATGGTTAAGCTAGTGGGTGCTCCTTTTGCCAGGAATATTAATGCGTCGTTCGAGCGTAACTGTCATAAAGTCGAACTGTGGTACATCGTAGCCATTTTGAAGAACAGTTTTAGAGCATAGAATATACTTGCTGTGTGGCCAACACAAACAAGTTATATTGTAGGCCAGCTCGGAATGCTGTATCCCATCCTGGGCCAACCCGTGCCAGCCCACCTCTCCTTGTCATGCCGTGCTGGACCTAGTTTGGCACGGCTCGATTGATTCACACTGCAATTTGTTTCGAGCTGTGCCGTGCTCTACCCGGGTTAGAAGTTAGTGTGAATGGGATGTAAGGTGCACTTTATGACCTCATTAATAAGATCACCTCATCGCAATGGCCTTGTCAAGTAGGTCCCAAACTATAACTAAGGTGTACTTCATGACCTCATTAACAAGACCACTTCATCCAATAAGTTCTATCAATGAGGCTTGTATGTTATTTACTGCAATGATATATACAGTACCTGTTGTACTAACTAGCACATATCAAGAAGTCTAAGATTTAAGATATTTACAGGATACTGAAAAACTGTTGTCACAAAGCAAAGTGGTCTCATCACTAATTTTCATTTACGTATGTAGTAATTCTACATAAGTAGAAATTTAAACCAATTTTGAGATTTAAGATACCGATTTTCTCCAATGGCCTACAATTTGTTGTTGCTGTTCCCTCAGGGGTTTTGATAGGTGTCTACACTCTAAGCCAAGCAGACATCTACTGCTCCACCAGCAGTAATCCACTGGGCCAATCACTTTAACTACAAGCTGTATGAAGTGTATTTTTTAGCCACAAAACTGAACTGGTGTGGAGCAGAAGCCATAGAGTGTGTGGGTTATCACTAGGCCAACGGCTGTCCTATCAAATACCATGACACATATGCATAACTGATGTGTAATTACAAACATAATATTATAATAGTATAATCAATTACTCTCACATTTTCTAGTTCTTGCTAACTCTTCCAATGCAGGACTAGCTTGATTCTCATGAAGTATCTTCTTCCTCTCCAAACGTTCTAACTTGGCTGAACTTCGGGAACCTGTCAACGATAAAATGACCAGATTTGATGGATTGATCTTATGAATCATGTAATTGTCTGAGCTCACAAGATGGACAACAATACAACAAGAACTATCACTCATCAATAAATAATTAGCTATACAATGTATACAAGTACATGATTTACATAACTATTAACAACAAATACTGGAGGATGTGCACAAACTACAAACGCTATGGCTTGATATTACAAGTATAAAGAAATTTTAAATTAGATGCACAGTAGGGATATATTCACTTCTTATTGTTTTACAGTATTTGGACATTACGTACTAGCTACTCCAATCCAGCTTGTTTCAAACCTTTTATTGCAGCACTATACATTGTCCCTACTCTGATTTAAAATTCCTAATTTTTTCTTAAACTTGTTTGTGAAGTTTTTTTTGTAAGCTCATGACCGCTAAATAGCCTGCTTTTCACAAAACCAGTCACAATATTATATAGAGTTAATCACAGCACTATATACTAGATTATGACTCATACAATAACTGATCAGTGAGCATGGCTCTACATAAGCCTGCAGATAATAATGGACGTGGATTCGTGCATACCTACAGACTGACGAATGGGCATGGCTACCATATGTCTACAGACAGTAATCTACATAAGTGGGCATGGCTCATGAAAGAAGCAGGGCTACGTTATGATGGTTATCACATGGCCACATCGTTACATTAATTAATTTAACACATGGGGTCAGACCCGATAATCTGTAAAGCGGGACCTGAATGATCCGACTCAGTTTTAACATTGTTACTAAACTATATTTATTGACTTATACATTGCTAGTTCACCGCGAGTCGCTCTTACTGATCAATATCAACAGTGAGCCACGTGTGTTCAAATAGTTTGGCACAACGACCACATGTATTCGAATAGTTTGATGTAATATACACTGGTAGATGGAAGCCGTACTGTAGTCTATTAACACTCAGCAGTAGAACCTTGACTGATGGCCATGGTAAAGAAGGATAAAAGGTAAGACAATAGCGCAAGCAGTGTAAGAATATACCAAAGGTTTTTTCTTAAGCGAACTAGAAACGTTTCTACAAAAGAATTAGGGCTGTAGCTGTAGCCAGTTTTCCACTACGCTTGACTGAAGGCGTCAGGCAGGCAGGCAGGCAGGCAGGCAGGCAGGCAGGCAGGCAGGCAGGCAGGCAGGCAGGCAGGCAGGCAGGCAGGCAGGCAGGCAGGCAGGCAGGCAGGCAGGCAGGCAGGCAGGCAGGCAGGCAGGCAGGCAGGCAGGCAGGCAGGCAGGCAGGCAGGCAGGCAGGCAGGCAGGCAGGCAGGCAGGCAGGCAGGCAGGCAGGCAGGCAGGCAGGCAGGCAGGCAGGAAGGCAGGCAGGCAGGCAGGCAGGCAGGCAGGAAGGCAGGCAGGCAGGCAGGCAGGCAGTAGAAAATTCCATTGAATAAATTTTTTTTTTTAAAATTCTGTAGCAACTTGATGGAAACGTTTCAGGTCAATCTGAAGACACTTTTGGGCTTGATTTTACCCAACCAATACTGTCATGTTGTTGTATGATTTAAACTAATGTACCTATTCTGGAGCTGTCACCCTACGTATATGCAACAAGCATAGGCTAGTCATAAATAGTAAGTTACCTGAAGGGTAGGGGTAGTCTGCTACATTGCAGACCATTGCCGAGGACTGGAACTTATCAATTAGAGATAACTGCCTGTACTGATTGATATGCTGAAGCAGAAGGGTCTGCAATGTACCAGGCTACTCAAGGGGTAGGAAATTTTGTCATTTAAACTTTAGCAAATTATGACTTGGGGTTGGTGGAGCATGACAGTGACAAGGGGTGGTCACTACCAAAAGTTCTGTAGATCCATCTGTGATCCAGATCAAGGTTTTTGATTGATGAAAATATAGCTTGATCACTTGATTTTGCCTTAAAAACTGCCTTGATTGCTTGATAATTTAGCACATATTTTGGTAAATTCTCGTTTTGTTTGCAAGCTAGCTTAATTATACCACATTCTAGGACGTCTTGATTGCTTGATTCAGTGCTAATTTACCTCTTAATCGCTTGATTTAATTTTGATCCCAGTTGCAGATAGTTCAGGTCAAAGGAGGTACGACATACGTTAAGCACTATCAAAAAGAATTCATGTTAATTACATGTTTTGACTTCTAAACTGATACTTTAATTATGCCTAAATTACGGGATTATAGAGACATTGAATATAATTCCAGTGCTATTCTCTTCTGATGTTGGTGTTAGCCCTCCATTTCGTGCGGTAACTCATCGTCACGTGACGACATCTTCAATCGCCCTGTATATTAATATCAAACCACTAGGGATCAGCAGGGTTCACCATTCCATTACATTACGGATAAGAAAAGTTTTCAATTGGCACCTAATTTTCAATAAGTTTGCTCTTTACAAATCCTGAGCTCACGTGAGTGTGTCGTACCTCCTTTGGGTTTAGGTATATAGTGGCTACCCCTTGCATTGAGGTGCATAAATGTAAAGTGCACATGTGTACACGCGACATAATGCAAACTACATCACGATCATACCAAGGCAGCTGGTGGTTGAGAGCCATCTACATTCGATACTTTTACTCCAACGCAATAGCCCAATAAGTCTTCCTGACTGCATCGGTGTGCAAAACCAATAAGCGTCACTATTCTAAATAATGAGCTCTATTCCAAATAAAGCGCAGTAAGTTTACGGTACTGAAGGTAAAAACGTCTAATTTTCGAGTCGTACGACCATGCCTTCGCGTGTGTCATCTTTTTTCTCATTAATGGTGAGCTGCATTAGTATTAAAAATGTGTTTATGACTTGTGCTTTGGAATTTGTAGTGTGGATTAGGAATGGGAAACATTCTAGGGATCTACTTGGCACAGAACTATGAGGTGAACCCTAGTAGCTCTACTGATTGTGTGGCTGTCACTCCATATTAAATATGATATTGGTGTGAGTTCTGGGAGGAGATGTCTGTAATTATCTAACAATCTCTTACCAGTGTGCAAAAAGAAGCCACTGACAAAACCTCAAGCTGCACACACTTGGATTCATAGGCATATCTACAGAGGGGTGGAGGACTACAGGGGCTAGTTAGAGCCCCTCCACTTTTATTTTAGTAGAGGCTCCACCTTCAAAGACTGATATACTCTAATAGAGCAGTCGTATACATACATACTTTCAAGTCTTAATTGTAAGGCCAAGCTTTCAAAAATTTCCTGTGGGGGCATGCCCCCAGACCCCTCTAGAAAGAGCAAGCAGCTCCACATGCTGAGTCAGCTTTGCACATTGCACAGGTTGAATCAACTAGTCACAGCCCCCTCACTTTAAACTTTGTCCTTGCTTGGATTTTATTGTAAGTGGGTTAAAACAATAGGACACCCCAGTTCAAGTGCTCTACTAAATATTGATGCTGAATCTCAGATCCCTGCTATTCCACCAATATCACTGATACTTGTTACTAACTAGCGACAGAAGATGCATAGCAAGCAACACCTAAATATGATTCCTGACAATCACATCGCATTTGCAGTGTTTTAATATGTATGTGCTACTGTGTTCAGTCCAGGGTGTGGTAGTTGCACAGTGGGTTCCTTCACTCTGGAAGAAATGTAGTACAGGAAATGCATTAGGTATGTAGCTGTTCACTTCATATTTGGTTTATCACTTAAACTATCCTTTTAATCTTTGGTACTGCTCTACTGTACCTGCACACATCAATATTACAGACCAGGTCATCGATTTCACCACATAATACATGTGTGTAGTATCTTGTTAGTGGGTATGTACCAGCCCAGCTATTGTGCTAGTTTAGCTTAGAGCATGATACCAAGAGTACATAATAATAGAGTAAGGAGGAGAGTGTCTAACTTCAGTGGATTCACCAAACTCACTGTGCTCAGACCTTGCGCAATCAACTATAGCCACCAAAGGTGACAAATGGCTTGCTCTATGAAGGAGGTTGTAGCACTTCTACTGCTTCAATTAGGAAATATCAACAGTCTTCTGTTCACTTTTAAAGGTATTGATTTATTACTAGAAGTTTTATGGATTGAAGTAGGAGGGTTTGAGCGCAATGTGTTTGTATGGATTATATTGAGAGTTAGACACTCTCCTCCCTCTTCTATTATTATGTACTCTTGATGATACGTAGGTGTCTAAAGCATCACACATAGACACAACTACAACTACTCAATCATTAAAAATCCATGCTGTAACTATTTTGTAAACTGTAGTTCCATGGGCAACAATCTTAGTATAGAAAAATGCGCTACAATTTATAAGCAAATTGTGGAGAATACAAAATTAATTTAAGCATAATATGTCAAGCTTTTAGCACTCCAGCATAGCATAATCAAAAGCGTAATAGTCTGCCTATCACTATACCTCACAATTAGCAGTGTTGGTTATCACTATATATGTTCTTCTAGGTGCCTAATATTTCAAGTTTATCAAATGCAGTCATCGGTTTGATTAGTTCATACAAGATTGAAGAAGCAACCAAGAAACTTCCTCCAGCAAGCAAAAATGACAACAATGACAGTAATGAAAAATAATATAACAAAATTGTACATATTATATTTGATCATGTGATGTGTGTATGAAATTCATCAGTTGTTGTCGGTGTCAGGAAAGAGCAATGCCACCAGATGAAAACTCCAAACTCTATGAATAAACAAGAATAATGTGTGTAATATACTAGTGTACACAGATGCTTACAAAATGGCAACAGCTGTGAAATGTGTTTTTGAAACAAGGATTACAAGATATTTTGTACCCAAAATTACAGTGTGTATCTGTATCAAGCTTTTAGGGATATAAATTTCATGGTTTTTTGCTCAGCTACATGTAGCAGCTGTCCACAAAAGTTTCATCAAAATTCTCTTTTTTCTCTACGATAGCCCTACTTGACAAGTTGACATGTGGTTTACATACCATGCAAGTTACATGATCTCCTAGAGATGTAACACTCATGTATCATCACACATTCATGTAGACACATGGTAACATGTTATGCATAACTTTTTGAGTAGGGAGCAGTGACGTGAAATATAATTATAAAATTTGACGTGAAATATAATTGTAAAATTTTCTACAATTAAGAGTGTTTATAATAATTTATTCTTAGGAAGAGATTTAGCAAATTTAAGAGGTATCTTCCTAAGCCTTCTGTAAATGCTATCAAATAGGTATCATCATTTCAGGGATCTTTTACAAATGGTAGAGGTGCACCAATATGACTTTTAGTCGATATAAAATAATAATCAAGCTGATAAACAAATCTGATCCGATATGATAGCATGGACATTTTCTCTAACAATTTGCACCCTAAAAAGTGACAGGGTGGGGCCGTAATCAACAATTGACATTACATAAACAGGCATTGCTAAGATATTACTAGATCAAAAGTGCCTATAAATAGATGTTTATGTATATCTGTATCTGCTACTTGTTTACACATGTTACTGATCCAATACTGATATGTAAAAACAAGGCCGATATAGTCAATAACGGATAGCCATAGCCAATCCGATTATTGGTACACATCTACAAATGAGACCATGGACCAGTGTTTCAGTTAACAAGGTGTCCCATATTTCTGTGTGCCCTTTCTAGAGTTTACCTGTCGTTGATCCATGAATTCAATCCAATCAGATTGTGCAGTGGGCAGTAGCCCCATAGTGTGACACTTGTACATGCCCATTGCCAGCCCCAACAGGTTGGCTAATATGTAGCTGAATTTCTGTAGAGCAGCCTGGTCACCAGTCAGTTTGCTGGAGACTACACAGAGAGATGTATTTTACTGAACTGCATGTGCCACTGAGGAATGCATATACAGTTCTCACACACACGTGCATTCCACATACATGCAACACACACTTACTACATTACAGTGCCACACCTTCACGATAACCAAGCAGAGCTTGTACTGGCCGATAAGCCATCATCCCCACCATCATAATAGGGAACAGTGATATCGAGTTGCCAGCCATGTACATTAAAAATAAATTCATCGGTAGTTGTTTCCATGGCCCTAAGGCTATACCCCAACCCTGCTTGGTGACAATAGTTGAGTCATAAGCCTCGGCAGTGTCCTGTGTGTAAGACATCAAAATTGATTACAGTAAGAACTAGTGTAAAAGATAGTTGATTATAACTGCATGTTATACTCATAATTACATGGTTAGAAAAGTTTAAAATTTCAAGCTAAGAGCACATACGTGCATCAAAGCCAGCTGTTTTTTGATCAGATTTAGCAAAAATTGGGAATCTTTTGGTCCATCAATTTTTTTCTATTTAAGTACAGTGGCGTAACTAGAACTAGACTGACACCAGAGCCTAGTACAATCAGTGGCGTAGCTTACCAGAAGGTGATGGGGTGACACCCCCACACACACAGAACACTTTATGTCATGATTGTACAAAAAGGCTAATGACCCAATGATGGGCTAGCCAACATACAGTGTAGTAATAGCTAACTTATCATATCATATCCAAATAATGTAACCACCGCAGATTGAGCCTCATCTCACTCTCACGTGTCTCAACTGTACTCCAACATATTCGTCCATGATCAAGTAGAGCTATACATCACTGGCAGTATATTATAATGCGTTAAGCTATTTACGTTAGACACTCCTGGTCACACTGATTTCGTCCACTGAATTTAGTGAATTACAGATTCCAGTTGACTCCTTATCTCTATTTCAGAGTAATCCCCTCTACTTTAATATATAGCAGACCATAGATCCTTTACACCCCACTCTCTCAACAATTCATCGCCTCGTAGTGCAGTTTATCAGTGATATCTCATGCCTCAATTGCAGAAGGTTAACCGCCTTTGTTTAAATGCACTATCACATGAGTAAGCTAGTCTAATAATAGAACAATAATTAGTGTGAGTAACTAATATTTTTGTTACTTATCTCAAGCATGGACGATCCTTTTGTTAACTGTTGCATCACACGTTTGCTAAATGGAGTGAGTGGAAGTGTTGAAGAGAATAGCACTGAAGAAGCTGGCCATATAACATAACTGTTACCATGTGCTAGGACATGTGCTCAACATAATTTTCATGGTCTAAACACCACATCCTAATGTATGTACGTGAAATTTAATTTAAGGGGCATGGTAGTTTGTGCCTCAGTCAAATCGATCAATGGTCCACTATTGCTCACTAAGAGATACTCTAGAGTATAGACCTAAGACCAGTAAGTCTTCTTTGCTGTTTTGTTCAAATTTTTGATACATTGCCCATGATGCGTGACGGTTGGCCAAGCCTATCTTGGCGTCGCGGTATACAAAATGTCTGTTTTCAATCTAATAATTTGCTGACACCTGGGTTTAGTTACGCCACTGTTTATGTACACAGTAGAACTTATTAGTTGGCTCACATCAGTATGAGGAAAGTTCTCCAAATATCCTGGAGGTGATTCAATGGTACTTTTCCTGTGTAAAAATAAGAATGTTTTGTAATATTACCACACAATAGAATCAAGAGTTAATAATAGTGAAATACTACCACTATTAATAACTCTAATTGATAGTATGACATTAGGCCACTCCAAATAAATTCTCTGTACCACCCGCATCTGCTCATTGTCAGCACTGAAATATTTCATTATTCCGTATCTTCTATTTGGATACTGTTACAGCCTCATTAAAAACAATTTTGTACAGTGTCAGCTCACATGTCTCAGTGTGCTGTCAAGTCACATTTTTACTATACCTGCAGCTTAAAAGATGAAGATACAAGTTTAACAAGTATGCTTTTATGCAGTTTGCTATGGCTGTGTTCAGGCTTGAAAAGCTACCAATCTTTAGTATAGAAAATATAAAAATATAGTGCAGGAACACTGTCATGGTAAATAGTCTCATTTGATACATCAGTTACTCAGATTTTCACTTAGGTTAGTGGTAAACACCTAGTCTCGCGTGGCCAGACCCTTTCCACGCAGCCACTTATCGATTGGAGATTATAAGCAGTGCGCTACAAGAGCCTGGAATAGTTCGTGATTTTAAAAAATACTGCTCTCACCAGTGGTTGGTGAGTGTTAATTGGCTCACGCAATCTCTTAATCGCCAGAATGGTGTAATTACTGAAGAATGAGCTGTAGAAGACCTCTGGGAAAGACGACTAAAGACCCGTCTGGGTTTTGCGTTCTACCTACCATTGAATCTTCAACAAATACGGTTGAATATAGACAAACGAGCTCGGTTCATCTTGGTTTACAAGGAAATTAGGGGCGAAAGATTTTGAATGGATTTGCCGATCAGAACAGACTAAAGATTCGAGGGAAGATTCGTTGTATTTTGTCCCTTTGTATCTTAGGTGTTACTTGGTCAACCAATCGTCACCAATGTGCTGAAAATTTTTACGTTCACAAACTATTCCAGACCCTTGTAACACGCTGCTTATAATCTCCAATTGATAAGGGGGCATCTCCAAACTGATTTTGGTACGCTTAACGTCATAATGACGCTAAGTTCAGACCCCCCCCCCCCTCCTTCCTTAATGTCACACTATAAAAACAATGTATTGGCAATAGCACAAAACGTTATATTCTTTACCTGAAAACATAGTCTACAAGCAGTACAGCTGCTTAATCACATCACTTTCTCTATTCCTAGTTGTTTACACTATAACTGCTTTAATAAAAATTAATAACGTCATGGCCTGAACCCCCCTCCCCCTTAACGTCATTATGACGTTAAGCGTACCAAAATCAGTTTGGAGATGCCCCCTAAGGGTCTGGCCACGCGAGACTAGTAAACACCTTGTACAGGCTCAACATTCTGTGTTCACCTCCAGTGCCTAACTGGTAAAGTCGATTACACAACATAAAATACTCTTGCCTGACAGCACAGATAAAGAATTCGTTTACAAACATGCACGTTCTTGTAACAAACAAGAACCCATCCACAACACAATTTTCTTACTTAGAGTTATCAGGGAAGTCTATTCTCCACTTTTGCAATAGTGTATTAGTGTTCTTGTGACTCTTGGAACTCATCTTGATGCGCTTTAGTTAGAGTAGAACAACTCGTGTGGTGCGCGTTATTTAGAACACCACAAGGTCAAGATGTTCTTGATGTACTATATAGACGATAAGGGAGACCGCGTGTACACGTTGAAGGTGTGTTAAATAGTGTGAATGCTACAGTTAATTCAGTGAGCAACCTGTGGGGAAGGGTTGGCCATACGTGCATTCACTGTTTTCTGAGGTGCATGGCTTGAGCTGTTTACTATACATCACATTTTAGCCTACGAAAGCTTCCATGACGGTGCATGAATGCAACTATTGAGTGTGGGATTTTGGCACCACGTAATGCATTTATAGAGATGCTGCAATTCACTATAAATAACGCTACTGAACTGATAGGAGTTGTGCTAAAAATGTTTGAGTCATGACTTCAAAATGTTTGAGCAGTGCATGTAAATGTCACAATGACAGTTTATCTGCTGTGACACAATACTGAGTAGGGACACCA
The DNA here is from genome assembly GCF_963678975.1 of Dysidea avara. NCBI lineage: Eukaryota > Metazoa > Porifera > Demospongiae > Dictyoceratida > Dysideidae > Dysidea > Dysidea avara. The sequence continues at coordinate 32,081,934 of NC_089279.1, forward strand.
ATAGATGATATGCGTGTTCTAATAGCCGTAGAAAATTTTACGAGAATTCGTAATTAATGTATTTCTTGAAATCTCAACGGTGTCACGTATTGAAGCAGCATTTCTTGAGAGCTACCTAACGTACGATTAGAAGAATATGTCAAGACGCCTGTGCTGTGTTTGGGGTTGTACCAATAAAAAGGGGAAATGCCCAGAAGATATCGCTGGAAATCGGCTTTGTGGCTGTCCATTGGCACGAAATCATGGTTGTCCCAAGCCTCAGTATTTAACGATGCACAGTATTCATAGTATGCCCGATCATGTCAAACAAGTTGTCATTGAAAAGATCAATCTTACCAGGCAAGGTGGACGGCAAACTAAGTGGCAGCCTTCTAAGGAAGCTGTAATTTGCAACATACATTATGCAGATTGTAAAGGACCTACCAGAGATGAAAGTGACGTTCTTCCAATTAATTTTAAAAGACCAAGGAACTATCCTGTAACTAGTTCTGCACCAAAAAAGAGAAGGACATTGGAGAGGAAGTGGCCAACTCACACAAATAAACACAGAGACACATAACAGTGGCCAGCTTACACAACTGATAGCTGACAGTAATCTACACACACAGCAGGTCAGCGAGGAGTCTGATGATACACAATCTGGTCAACTCGCACTTCAATGCACTAACACAACTGAGAATACACAGCAGCTCAGTGAGAGTACACAATCTGGTAAACTCACACTACAATGCATTAACACAACTGAGGATGCACAGCAGCTCAGCGAGGAGTCTGATAGTACACAATCTGGTCAACTTACACTACGGTGCAATGACACAACTGTGGACTTAGAGCAGCACAGTGAGGAGTTTGACAACTCACCAACTGATCAGCACTCACAACAACAGTGTGAACGGAATGATTTCCAACCGAGCCAAACTGCTTCACACACTGAACACAGAGGGCCAGATCTACCAGTCTTACAAGTGGCAAATCATGAATTAAGAGTTGACTACAATGTGGAGAATCTAATGAAGGAGAATGAAGAGTTACGTTTAGAAAATATGAAGCTTAAGGAGCATATTCAATATCTTAATACTCATATACAGAGACTTGATGTTACCTTGCTCAGTGATGGTCAAGTGAATATGTACACTGGAATATCACGTAAGCTTTTTGACTGCATTGATCGCTGGTTACAGCCGATGTTGTGAAAGCAAACGACAAGTGAAATGTTTTCACCAACCCAAAAGCTTCTACTTGTTTTGATGCGGCTCCGGCAAAATCATTCACAAAGCGACTTGGCGTGCCGCTTCAATGTTGATCAAAGCTCTATTTCACGTATTTTAAACCACTGGATTCCTCTTCTGAGTGCTCAGTTTAAAAGGCTTATACAATGGCCGCAGACATGCATTGGTCCATCTGTAGCGCCATATGATCTGTTGCCAAACTCAGTAGCTATAATTGATGGCACTGAAATTTTCATTCAGAGACCAAGCAACCTGGCAACGCAGAAGTCATCTTATAGTGATTATAAAAGTCACACAACCGTCAAGTACTTGGTTGCTGTTGATACTTTTACAGGTGTCTTCGTTTATGTTTCTGCAGGTTTCTCAGGCAATAGCAGTGACAGATTCACCATTGAACACAGTGGAATATTGGAAAATCTGAAACCAGGGCAAAGAATTTTGGCTGATAAGGGCTACAATACACGTGACTTGTTTGCCCAGAAAAGGTGTTTCTTGACAATACCAAGCATTTTGAATGAAGGCATACTTGCAGCTCAAGAGGCCAGACAATCTCGAAGCATTGCCAGTGTGCGAATAAGGGTGGAAAATGCAATCAGAAGGATAAAAGAGTACAAGATATTTACTGAAACATTATGTAACCGTACAAACAGAAAGATAGTCGATGACATGGTAGTGGTAGTATGTGCGTTGTGTAATTTAAAAGAAAAACTTATAAAGTAGTTATAGTGTACTAATGTAAATTGACTAGCTTTTTAAATACAGCACCCAAATTTAAATTATCACAAAAATAATTGATTACATACTATACAACCTAGACAAAATTTCGATACCCAAAGTTGTCATTGTAGAAGTGAGTGAGTTTTTCTTTCATTTCACTCCACAAATCATTATCCGGTACAATCCTTTCGGTGTGCAGGTCCACTTTTGTCCAGACAATAAAATCACAAAACTTTGCACCAGAAAGTGCAAGCTGGCCTATAATTTGAAAATAATAATCATGTGATCACTTTAACCTTGTTTGACAACCATCAACAATGCTTAAGCAAAATGATGGATCCTCACATGCCTTTTCAATGGAGCTGTCACGATGTTTATACGGACACTTCACTTCTATGATGCTAAATTCTTCATTGCCAAGCAAAATGATACCATCAGGAGATGTGGCTAGAAAAGGATGCTCAACACTTAAGAAAACACCACACTCTTCAACTTGGGTACCAGTTGCAACCATGTATTGCTGTATAGCATTGCACTCATGGTCACATCCCCACTGTAATGCTGCTGAATGTGGAGTTCCATAGTCACCTAAGACAGTTTTTATTAAGGATGGAGGATAGGAGTGTCGAAATTCTCTGTTGCATACTCTCCCAAAATTACTAGATGTAACTCGCCATTGCCTTGCATCTAACCAGAGCGGATTATTTCGCTGACCAACACTCATATTCTGTATCAGCTGCACATCCTCTGCAGTGGGCTTTAATGACTCAACCAAATCTCTTACATTAACTTCACGATCAGCACATATCTCGCATAATTTGTCCAGAGGGTCTATTAATGCTGGATTGGCACTCGGTGATGGAAACGCTTGTTGGCTCCTGTCTGATTCCTGAGTAAAGTAATACTGAATACCAGTATCACAACCAGCATCTTCCAGTCCTTGTAGTAAGCCATCTAAAGGTGCCAAGGCACCAGTGTATGGAAAATAACCAGTTGATGATGATTTTCCAAAATCCAGGTCAGCAGAAAAAGATGGTTTCCCACCTTGAGAAGGCCGGGACCATGCACATCTCACACTCGTGCATGCCTGTGGAGTGATCTCTGATAACATTATCAGTAATGCAGCAATGTGCACACAGCTTTGAGTGCTGCCAGCAGGACATTTACAGTTACCAGCAACAGGAGTTTGAGTGGCATCTAACTTAATGAATAGGCAGTAGGAAGATGGAACTTGCCTCATGGTGGGTCTGCATTTTGCCTTGACATATGTAAAATCATTGCACTTGGCCTTTTCTAAGCTAAACAAGTGTCCACACTGGCATAAACGAATACCTGTTCGAAAGTTCTTCGTATATCCATCTTTGTGTTTTAGGTAAGTGGAAACACTGTTATCTGAAACCAGTGGAAAGTCATCTGTAGTCCAAGTCACATCATTTGACAGCTCAGAAAACTCAGGAGGCGAAGGATACTCAAGACGTTGAAATGGCACTGCCTGGATTTGCCCTTCTAACTCATCCGTTTCAACGATATCCAAGACCTTCCTAACTAATTGCTCTTTGTTTCCAGAGAGAGGAACCCGTCTCTCTCGTAAAAAAGCCTTGAGCTGATCCACAGTCCATGAACGATACAGTTCACCACGTCTGGCCATTATCAAAATTCCGTATTATTGCATCATAGGAGTCACGCGAGAATTAGAATATTTACGGTACGCATATCGTCTATTCAACTCTTCCATACCATACTGCCAAAATACCATATTATAACACAAGGGGGTGGCACTCCAATAAATTCTGTACTCCGATCTTCATCCTCGGTCAAAACGGAAGCCAAGCAAGAAATTTGCAGTAGGTCAAAAGACCAGCTTCGTTTGTAAAGTGTATACCATAATTGATACTTTTAGAGTTACAACATAACCATAATTTTACGAAAATATGCAAGAATTAGCCTCAATTAGGTCAAAAGTCAAGTGTGGATTTTCACGTAAGTCAAAGGTCAAGGCTTATTTTTTGACTTTGACCGAGGACGAAGATCGGAGTACAGGGTATATTGGAGTGCCACCCCCTTGTAACAGTTCTATACATTTCTCTTGCAGTTTTTAACATTTAAATCCATGGAGCTTTTTTACATAAAATTCTGTGACAACATTTTTGGGAAAAGAGATTGGTGCTCTGTCGAATGCCCAGATAACTGGCCATGGCCTCAATCAGAGCTTATTATGAATAGATCTTTGTGTGTGTGTAGTTGTAGTGTGTACATGTTTGCCTTTCTCTGTGGTGTGATTATGTAATCATTAATATTTTAAATACAGAAAACTGATCCTTATGGAAAGCCGACTATTTCAGCTCATCCAGGTATATAACAACTGTGTGTGATAGAGATTACCTGTAAATGTCTTTGTATTTCTAGCGAGATTTTCACCAGACGACAAGTTTTCCAGACACAGAGTGACACTGAAGAAAAGATTTGGACTATTATTAACCCAACAGCCACGACTTCCCATGTAATTAATTCAAACATTTTAGTGAAATATGATTTATGGTAGTTTGAGCATTTGCTAGGGGCAATGTTTAGCTGTCTGATTAGCTGTGCTGTAGAGTGCAGCAACGTTCGGTATTTAGATGTTCAAGTTATGCTATGGTAAAACGTTCAGCATGTTTCATCATAGATAGTATATTCTACGTAGAATATACTATCTATGGTTTCATAAACACAGTAGCAGATTGTGAATACAGGGATAATACGATGTGATCTGATTACCAGATCAGTGTCAACGTGCTATGTTCTGGCTTCGTTGTGCGGTTGGGCTCACGCGACCCACTTACAATGCGCGAAAATTGACATAAGGACCGCGCCTTTGTTGTCAATTGGGTCATTAGGAATCAATCTTGGCCTCAAGCAATCTAGTCTCCTTCAACACAGCTGTATAAATGACAGAACTGAAAACAATGGAAGACGGTAAGAGGTTAATCGTAAGTTGAAAGTTCCGTGTTCACCTTTATTGGAGTACACGTGTGCCCCCGCACACAATTGGAGACCTTTATTTACAGAAAAGGAAGCCTACTGGTTCAACACAAACTGTTGTGTCCTCATGCTAGCTGTTATTGTCTTAGATATATATAGGTGTATTAATGCCTTGTATTTTTTACCTTGCTATATGTCCAAATGCAATTATGGTTGACAAGGTTCACTTTGGTCGCAATGCTGCCAGAGGACTCCCATGTTTATTTGTTCTGTATACACATTTTCATCATCTGATGGTTTGCTCTCATGAAGGGGAATGATTTTCAATGTCCAAACACTTTGTCATCAGGCAATTTTGTAGCGGCAACCCCCCTTAAAACTGCTAGCTACTGTGCAATGCAATATGTTAACGAAAATCGTAAAAATTGTTGTTTGTAGAGAAATTTCATATGATAGCTATATTTTAATGTGACCCAGATGTCCAAGAGCTAATTGGGACACATCCTAAACAGTCTAAGTATGCCAGTTAACACAAATTGTTACCAATGTATCTAGGGCTCCAAGCCTTCATTAGTGAGGTAAGGACAAATTGCACAGTTGACATTAGAATTATAATATATAATAGTAGCTTCTTCATTAATTGTCTCCCTGCTACACTGCTTTCAGTTATGAACATCCTGATCTGTTATAATCTTTTTTGTGAGACTTTATACATTCAATAGGCCAGCTATGGGGACAACTTGTTTAGTAGAAATGTTGTGTTAAATATTTGCTGCCTTGAGATAAAAACATTTTTGTGCGTATAAACTTAATTGTTAGTTTATCATCCTCCTGTACTCAAAATAGCAGTGTGGGAGGGTGTATTTTTATTTTATTTTTTTACTAACTAGATAGCTGACTTAGCTAGCCAACAAAATGCAATTTTTTGATTGCTGTATAGCAAGGTACCAACTATGGAAAGTATTACTTGGCCTCCCTTAGCCACCAGTGGTACAAAAAATCCTTGATGAGGTAAGGAAACAGCAGTGGGGGGGGGGGGGGGGGGGGGGGCAGCAGGGAAGAAAAACTTATAATTAAGTTTATGTGGCCTAATTGAGACCAGATTTTTGGCTCCAAAATGTGGGATACAAAAGTACATTGAACCTGCTGCACTTTTGAGCATGAAATATGTTGACTTAGTGAAGATCATAATTGTTCCATGTAAACAGTTCATTTAATCTGAGCCGAACCATCCACATATGTCTAAGAAGTCCCATGTAAGAAAACGACTAATTTTGTAGAAAAATTCCAGAACTCAATTGCAAGTGCTGCCCACCCAACTTTTTTTATTGGGGCCAGGCCAGTTTAACCAGACAACTTTCCAACATGTTTGCAATGTACACCTCACTTACTAAGGGACAGCGATCTGCTTTTAAACAATTTCTCTTCGGCAGGGATGATACGATTGCCATTGCTGAACATTCTTGAAGGATCAGCTGAAGTGTCTTCGGCTATTTTTGCTGCTTCTATGAGGCCAACAATGAAGCCTTCTACACTTCTATACAAGGCAAAACTTTTGATATATAGTAATGCATCTTAAAAATGCTAGCCTAATCGTTCATGATGTTGAGTGTGTTATACTCTTTCTTACCTGCGGAGTGGAAGAAGCTTGTACTGCCATATCCAAGATAATGGCCTTATTACAATGTGAGCAGTCAGTAATCATTTTACTAGAGTATTTCTTAGCACCCATTTCTGACCTATTGAGTGAAAATCTGACTAGTTTCCATTTTCTTAAATTCTTTTTATGTACAGAAATGAAACATATTATCACGCTCCATAAAAAGACAAATACGATCCTATATTAGTTATGTCAACCTGACTATTGTTTCACCATTTGTCTACATGATTAAAATGTGTGCAAAATTACTTTTGTAGCATGATTTTTTACCCAATGTATCTTGCACTGTATTTCAACAAAAAGTTTTCAGAATGCCCATGTTTTCAGGAATTATTTCTGGTTAGACATTTCATTGGACCCATGCCATCAGCCCACATACACTGATCGATGGCAGGCACAAAACTTGCGCGATCTTAACCAAGTAGATACTTTCTCCATTCCTGTTACAGTACTAATTGATTAAAATAGTAATGTGTTCAAGCAGTATGTGATGTGTGTTTGTGTGATCACTTTAGATTGGCGGAGCGGTCTGAGGAGTAGTGGCAGCATTAAGAGTTGTCGTTGTATTCAAAAAGTTGGAGTGAAAATAGTACCAATTGGATTTTTTCTAGTGTTGTCATGTGGCTTCATAACAACGTTAGTGATATCTTTGGTGTGTGTGTGTGTGTGTGTGTGTGTGTGTGTGTGTGTGTGTGTGTGTGTGTGTGTGTTGTGCCTGGTTGGGCTAGAGCCTTGGTAATCTAGCCTAAGTCCTGGTGGCCCTGATGATTGCTGTTATTTATGAAGGCTGACTATGCCACTGGAAGTCGAATAACCGGGTTGAAGACCCACAGGCCACTGAGACAAGGAGAAGCGTTTTCTATGAGATACCAAGTTCATTACCCAGATATACATGTTACATCACATTCTGTGCAACCTAAAAGTATATTAAGCCTGTGTAAGTGCACCATGTACTGGGTAGACATGACTGAGTAGCAATGTGGTACTGATTAAAGGCTTTGTGTTTTGTGTATGTACACATGCACGCACATGTGGTTGGGTGTGTGTGTGCTTGTATTGATTATACATGTGTCATATGTTGTCATCATTTGCACTTGCAGCTACATCATTGCTGTTACCAATGATGATGTGAGATCAGTATTTCCTTACATAAGGTGAGATGACTAGTGTGATTCAATACACAACACCATAATTCAATAGAGTGAACCTGTCTAATCAATTTGCTATACAACAAAGGCACCTGTCTAAGGGCGTACAAAGCTAATATGTGTTTCTGGTCCTACTGATTTCCCAAAATTGACCAGGTGACCAGGCTTTTTAAAAACTTTTTGATGTGGTACACTACATATGACATAGCAGTACATCACATTATAGGAAAAAACAAAGTTACTGTAATAATTAATAGTGCATCTTTATGAAAAGAGACATGAAAACCTTTCAACAGATATAAAACAAGTACACAAAAACATTGGAATATTCAACTAGAGTAGTGACCATAACGCATCAATAAAAGTACTGAAACAATTAAGCTGGAGTACCTAGTGCACAATATTAAATCACAGTACAACAATAAGAACTGTGCTCTTCCTTATGGTATCTTGAGCAGAGTAGGGATATAACACTTCTTATTGTTTTATTGTGATTTAATATCGTACACTACAACTTGTTTCAGTACTTTTTATAGATGTGTTATGGTCCCTACTCTAGTTGAAAATTCCAACTTTTGTGTACTTGTTTGTTTGTAATTATGAATAGTGAACCTGCACATATTGCATCAAAAGAAAGAAACGGCCCTGGGTGCTCCAGCTACCATTATTGTCTGAAAAGTGAAGTATCCATTACACTTTGCTGTCAGCTATGTTCAACCCATTACGCAGCATTACGAGTCGAGAAGTGTTCGAAAAGCACCTCTGCAATCAAAGTAGCCACTATGAAAAATACGGATGATTTCCATTACGAAGGGAAGCCATCACGTGCTACTGCCAAATCGACATCTTTCTCTGTCAGCCAAGATGAACGGGACACAAAGGAGGACACTGGTAAGTTCATGAATAATGCATTGTACATACTGCGGTATGCCGAAAGGCACGTATTCAGCTGAAGAGTGAAAAAAACAAGTCCGTAGCCTAGTTTAGCCATTATCGAGTTATGCTTGTCTGAAGGCATCAGTTACTCTGTCAGTCAGTCAGTAGAAAATTCCGTTTAATAATTTTTTTATAAAAAAATTGTGTAGCAGCTTGTTGAAAGCGTTTTGGGTCATTGTGAAGGTTTATTTGGGCTTAGTTTTACCTAACCAATACTGCCTCATCGTTGTCTGGGAAAACTGAGGCTGGTTTTTGGGTGATTTTTTCATGGGACATGCCCACATCTTTGTGGTCCTACTATACAATACTATGATTATTGTATGGTGATAACAGGTGATTGCACAATTCATTCAGCAAAAAAATGACTAGGAAGGGAACCAGAGACATATAATTAACTTTTTGTGGCGTAAACTGGCCACTGTAAAAGTCCCCAATTGTGTCATTTGTTTACAAACTGAACCGTGTAACATATAGCCACCTGCTTAAGAGACCAATGTACTGTAGACAGGTTTCATTGTATTGTATTGTTAGACCCTTGTAATAAAAGTGACTAATCCATTAGAGTGTCGGTGTATGTTTTATTAGAATGTTTCATTGGAATTCTGTATGTAAATGAATTATCTGAACAATACATCTGAGCAATTATCATTGCTTGAGGCCTTTGGGGTTCTGATAACCAAGGTTCTATTGTAGTCAAATATATATAGTTGGTTGCTATAATATCCGTGGTTGGTATTCTTTTGTCTTTGCACAGTGACACTGGTAATTTTCATCCTGAAAGCAGTCTTTTCACACTGGTTTGTACTATTGGAGCAATATTTGGTCAGTAATATCCATATTGTTGATGTGTACAGCTGTACATTTTCTCTTGCAGCATTTTTAACATTTTATATCCATTACAAGCACACCAAGTTAATGACGGAACACAAGTGGTATCTACGCTGTAATACGTTAGCATTTCTGTTGAGCCTGGGAACCTGTTTTGGTCTGTTGTTGATAGCTTCTTTCCAGGTATATGTACTAATTTATACTGCCTCCTAAAATTAAACGCTTTAATTTAGGCAACTAATTGTTTTGTTTATATGTCCTTACAGGGAGTATCCTTAAGAGAGGTTCCACTATGCCGTAGGTAGTACTGCATGATTCATGAAAATTGCTGTTTAACCACATCATTTATCTGGAGTTTTGATTGTCTAAATGATTTATTTTATTTTAGAGTAGTGAGGTTCTCTAGATTTGCCATAACCAATCTTTTAGTTATCCAACTAGTCCTACACCCTCTAGTAGAAATATCACCCACTATCCGACACCTACATACTGAGTTCCACATGTATAGCTGAGGAATAGCATATCTGCACCCAGGGGCGGATCCAGACTTATAGAAAGGAGGGGGTCAAAAATGAACTGAGGCACTACATTGTCTCTGGTTTGAGAAGGTGAGACAAAAAAAAAAAAAGGTCACAGCCAGCAGACAATAGCTGTCCACCTCACCAACCACACATTTATAGCTGATGAAGTACATAAAAATCCTTAAATAGCTCACTACACTCTGTTCTAATACTGTGACTGGTTTATTAGGGTGACTGCTCTATTAGAGTATCTCGATCTTGGTATACTAAAAATTTTTGGAGGGGGGGTCAAGAGCCCCCTTTGACCCCCCCCCCCCCCCCCCCGCCCCTGTCTGCACCTACCTGTAATATTCAGTTATAACTTTGGAGGTTCGTTTCAAAGGAAACATGCACTATCAGTGACAAACTTCTTTGGACTTACAAAAGTAAACAAGCATACATTTCCATCTAACCTTTGTTATCCATAATTGAAGATGATTGTACCTTTAGAGTGTACTTAAATTGCTTGAGTTTTGTGCAAAATTTCATGATTAAAAAATTGCTCTATTAGAGTATTTTGCAGCAATGGTAAAGAGACGATCAGCTATGTTCTTGATGTGTGTTGACAATATAAGCTACAGTATTAAAGGCAGTAGCTAAGCCACATGAATTAGGTACATAGCTAACTAGCTATTATCAAATTCCAGGTTCAAAATGATTTCAAGAAGTCTTCCTCAAACAATTTATATCTGTCACACACTCCTATTTTGTTGCAGGATGGAGCAACATTATCTGCAATCCATTATGTTGGAGCAGTCTTGATGTTTGGTGTAGGGACAATCTATTGCTGTATCACAACTTGTATAGGCTGGCACATTGCTAGAATACACAGTGACCACTGGCTGGTAGTAATAACTGGTATAAGAATAGGGATGTGTCTATTAATGGTGGTGGGTGTCATCGCAGGTAGGTGGTGTACTGACTCGATTAGTTCTTATCTAACTGGAGTAATTCTTACAGTATTTACTGCAACTTTTATTGCGGACACAAAATATGAAAATCTTTCAGGCAACAGCACCTTTGACAAGTTCAAATGGAGTCCTGAAAATGAAGTAAGAACATTCTTTGATTTTTGCTTTGTATACAAACATGTTTTACAGGAATTTCAGGTACATATGATTGCTACAGTTTCTGAATGGTTTGTGGCTTTCATTGCAATACTGTTCTTTCTCACGTTTGTTCGAAGTTTCCATTCAATTGAAGTAGAAACCATTACAGTTAAGGTGAAGGAACAATATGGTTATCTTCGAATTGATGAAAGAGATTTTACTTAACTTTATCATTTGTGTGTAGCTATGTGTGTTTATCTATACTTTATTCCAAATTTTTATTACTTAAATTTTTCAAGTTTTATATACTGTACAAGCATATGTGACTGTTATTAGATGTTGAATGGTCATCTAATTTCCAAGTATACACGGTATAAACTATAAGAGATAATATCAGCCGTGCTGACCTGTCCGGTTAAACTACATGATCCCATGTATTTCTCAGGAAACTAATTTAACTTGCCTCCGGGTTGGTTTCCTAACATTTAAGCTTGTTGCCATCACAAGTTAGCTAAAAGGGGGGTTAGCTATGTATACAGGTAGCTATAAGAGATGTGCCTAATGAATGTAACTATAATGACAGGCATAGCTAATCATGAATAATTATTCATGATTATACTATGCTCTTTCTGGAAGGGGGTTTAAACAGGGGCGTAGGGAAGGGGGTTCCAAGTAGTTCAGGAACCCCCCTGTAAAATTTAGACTTCTTAGTCTACAGCAGGACCCTAACACACCATTTAGTGTGGCAGGACAAAATGAGTAATAGTGTATGGCACAGCACAACAATTGATAAAGCTTGCATTCATCTCTGAGGGAAGGATTTACAGAGGTAACATGAGCCCTCTTCAAACCTTGTTAAAAGATCGATGCACTCTAATAAAGAAGTCAGGTCTATAACAGTCACATACTCTAATAGAACATGCATGTAAATATCCACATCCATAATTATGTTAAGTATAACTTCATTAGTGAAGTTTTTTCAGATCACATTCTAACAATAAATGCAAAACTGCAGAGCATGACCTATTATATATACTGCTATATTGGTGTGCAGTGTTTAAAGATATAGAACCCCAGCTTGTGTTATATATAAATTATGTGCTATGCATATTTTGTAGTCATAATATTTTGATCGTAAGTCATTCCATTTGTATCAGTGGATTCATGGTCCCTATAGATTCATGGTTCCTATACCATTAAGATAACTATCACTTACAGATGAGTATATTATGTGGCTCTATATAATTATGTGTTATGCTGTCTGTTTCCACTAGGTAGCTTTATTCCTAGCTTCATCCCAGGAGCATGCACTTATATACATTATAATTAATGTACTTTTTGCATAAAATATAGCAATTTGCTGAGTCTTGATTCATAATATTGAAAGTCTGTCAGCAGCTGGGGCCCCAGACCCCTGCTTCTAGTAACTCAATACTGCTATTGGAACCCCCTACAAAAAATCCTGGCTACGCCCCTGGGTTAGGTAGTGAGTGGCAAAGATGAAATAATTGTGAACTTCTCATCAATAAAATTAGTTAGTTATACTGCAGTATCAATTTAAAAAAAAACAAACTTAGCACTGTAAATTGTAAATTGAGTGTACTCAATTATGTTGCACTTGCAATTGGTGTAAATCAGCTGCTAATATTTGTAGTGTATGATTTGTGAAGGTCTGTAGGGCACCTGGTCCTACAGCCTGTTTAAAGTTGGTACATAAAGTGTGTTTGAAAAGGTGAATAAAGGAGAGAAAAAATCCGTAACTGGACCTGGGTAGCCTTGAACCTGCAGCCATCCAATTAACACTTGAACGTTTACAGGAGTCTGCCAGGTGGTCAGGACATTTTCTCCTTGTCAATTACATGTATATGTATACATCCATAGGAACTCTATAGAGTGACTTATTATCTCAAAGTAGCTACCCCATTACTATCGTTTTCAAAATAATTATGGGGATTGTTTTTCTACACAGCACATTTCAACCACATGACAAGATGGCTCAGACATTCTCAACATAAATTATACTCCTAAGTACTTATTTTAGCACCTTAGGTACATTATTTGGTTAAAAATGGTGTCACTACCAGCAAAACGTTTTGTGCCCACAATTTAAACCCACAATCAATGTTTACAAACCTCAGTATAAAAGTAATGCAGTGAACACAGGTTCGTCTTACTTCACCTATTAGGTGAGCAGGTCTAACAGTATTATAGCATGGGATTTGCCTGATATTATATGCCCACAACCTCAGGCCTGCAGCCCTATAGCTACATATATCAAGTAAATCCCTCGTGGCCATGGTAGCTATAACTGTTAAATAAATGACAACAATCTTTTGACTAAATGATATTATGTCTCCTCTGAAGGGAATATATTGAGGGCAATGTATAGTTCTGCACTAATAAACCGATGATAAATGATGTTGTACTATCGGATCTAGAGTGGCTGATTTTAGTCCAGTATTCGCAAAGACCAACAATAAAGTTCTGCATCTCAATGTTTTTATATGTCCACATGTATGTACATGACCTTGTAGCTAAGAAGGAGAAGTTGTGAGACATTTGATGTTGGCAAAAAAAAAATGTTTTTACATGCTCTGATGAACAGCAATGTATATGCAACATTACAAATAATGCAAAAGATATAATTAAAAATACTTTCAAAGGCAGTGCGTGCATCATCAATCTATAAGAACACTACATGAATGGCTAGTATAGAGTTCACACTATGGTACAACCTCTACTACTATCTTCTTGAGCAGCTGACGATTGATCAACCTCTGACAGTGAACATAAAAACACACTAACACACAATTTAATAGACATCACATTTATACCTGTGGTATTATTTTGCAATAGTTCTCTTCTCAGCCGATTGGCTAGTTCCTCACATGAAATGCCGCCGTACAGCTCCATGATGGTTACTAACTTATCAAAACTTTTGGTCTGACCAGCTTCAAGGGAACCAGCTACCTTCCTGAGGACCACAGAAACTGCCTCTGACTGTCTAACTGTTTGTTGGATTACCTGCTCATCTTCAAATCTTATTATTTTTTCAGCAACAAAATAACTTGTGAGGCTTCTAATGGGTAGGACATTGGTCAACTTAGAATAGTTTGTAGTGAACACTTTCAATTTCCTTTTAGCACCTAAATAGTTACACCATGCAATGAGTGACAGATGAAAGCATTGCCTTACTTGCTTGAACCATTGGATCACTTAATCCAGTTGGTAACAAGTCACTATAGTGACCGCTGAGTGGAGTAGTCTCACCAGATGTGGTACAGAAGATGGTGCCACCACTACACAATTCACTGAGGGTGATATGGAGGATAGGACATTTTGAACAGGGAACCAGCGGAACTGGCTTCTTCCCTGCTGGCATAAACACGTCCATGATGTGAATTAATAACTTGGTGATGTCGTTGATTAATTCCTGTCTCTCTTGCACACATGTTTCATCATCTCTCTCTGGCATACTGATAGTTAATTGGATACTACTGTTCTCTTCACATCGACTGATGTAGTATCTCTGGTGTGCATCCAGTTGTAGTTCTACCATGCCATACCTCATCCTACAACAATGAACAATGTGTTAAATGCGACATGGCTATAACCGATAATCCACTGACCTCAAAAGTCGACTGTTCTTCTCCACATTACGACAGATACAATCAGCTATTACCTGGTTGAGGAGGCTTGAATGGACAAAGCCACTGGCAAACTTGAAGTGAATGATCCTCTCCTTCGGACTGTTAGGAGGATTTCTGCCATCATCACGAGGAACAAGAGAAGGCACAATAAAGGTGTCACCACTATCGGGTAGTGATGGAAAACCTTCTTCACTGAACCAAGCTTCCCTAGTGATACGAGCTACCAGGTGGAAATGTACTAGAATATCCACTACTTGTTGTTTGGTAACAGTTACTGCACTGGGATAGTCTGAGTGAAACTTGTCCAACATGTGCTGGAGAAGACTCTCGTGCAAAATACCATATTTGGTAAGCCGCTTCCATGCTTCGTCAAGTCCTGTACCTCTTTTATAAGAATGAGCTGTGATGATGTAACTGAATAGTTTAGCTAGCCAGCGAGGAGACAAGATTACAATATTTCTCAAGGACTTGATTCGGCTGAAGTACAGGATAACACGTTTCTCATGAAAATATCTCAACACACCTTCAAACTCTGAGCTATTTTCAGCTATTGGAAATGCGCTTTCTGCAATAACTTCAGCCATTGCTGACTTTTGTATTATCTGCTCTTTGTGCTGTAAAAGTGCACGTTCAATTTTAAGGAAAAATATTGGCTGAGGTTTTCTCAACGAAGTTGCTGCATTTATGGCAGTGTATTTTAAACGTTCTATCTCTTTGTCCCTACACTTGTTACTGATAAAAAAACAGTACTGTTCTAAAGCAGCCTCAATACCTTCCGCCATGCCAGCTAAGTGTTGAGCATAAGGTTTGTCACTAAGTTCCTCTATGAGCTGTGGCAAGATCATTTCCTTGGAGATCTTCCGAGCAACGTCAATGTCAGGGTGAAGCTTGTCAATGTGTGTACCGGCTAGTATTGCAGTTGGTTGAACTGGAGAAAGATCTCCCTTATGTCCCTTGACTGAGCACATTGAGTCAACTACCTGTAGCCAGTAGTGGATATTGGAAATGATGGTATGGCATTCTTGAGGTGGTAGGGAGCCTTCACGAGGCACAACATCACACGTCAACTTCATGGAGGCATTAAATGTAATCACTGCTACTCCACTTTCTGAAATGAAAACTAAGTGAGTGTTATGGAAGATAACCTGACCTGGAAAGTCCCACAAAACAGCATTAATACTGTCAGGATTGCACGTTGTGTTATTTGAAGAAAAATCTTGCAAGTCTTGTAGGTGTGGTTCAGGAAATTCCTTATCAATGATTGCAGTAGTAGTAGTAGAAGTAGCAGTAGTAGTAGCAATGGGACGGACAGACACAGGTGCAGTGGAGGCTGCTTTGCTAGTCTGTTGACTAAAGGATTTTAATACCATATCCCCTTTAAACGATACAGTCTCCTTTAGAACATCAACTTTAGTTCTGCACTGGTGAATAAACTGATGATGGAGAAGGGAAGTCTTGTCAGAATGGCTAATTCTGGTCCAATCTTTGCAGTAAATTTTACACACATCTACATCAACTCCTTTAGTAGCTGCTTGCCCCTCCACAAACTCTTCACCAAGGAAAGATGAAATAAGACAAGTCTTCCCAGTGTTCTCTGCACCAACTAGCAGTAGTTGTAGGTCCCTGGATTGTGCAAAACCTTCTTTCACTGCCAAAGAGAATGCCATCTTGGTAGTTTCATCATTTGAGTAACTATCTATATAATAAACAGCAATGCAAACAAAACAAACAGTGCATTAAATTTTGCTCACCTATTACACTATCAATCATTTCACAGACTCTTGACATTGAAGGGCGCTTTTTTGAACTATATTCTAAACATGATATTACCAGTTTCTTTAGTTGTTGATCACTGATTTGATCAATCCATTCTTCTCGTCTATCACTTCTAAAATATGAGGCTCGCATGACTTGGTGAGTCCGAGGATCACTTACTGCATTAGGTTTAGGTATAGGCCATTGTTGGTTGATGACGTAACAAATAATGAGACCAAATAATAATACCTCTTGTGACAATGATTGTTTCACGTGATCTGGCTCTGACACTTGCTCCAGCATTGCAAAATATGGCAAACATTTGGATGATTTAGAATTGGGTGTCAATACTTTCATATCATGGTTAACACAGACTTTGGCCATGAGGTTCTTATTCACAAGTACATAGCTGGCATCCAAGTCACAGTGAATCACAGGAGGATTTAAGGTATGGAGGTAATTGATTCCTCTACTGATATCTTGTAATATGGATAACTTCACATACATCGGAATATTATGATGAAAGTCAACAAATGTTTTTAGGGTGTACTCCATAAATTCCATCACTTTCACTGGTACAGCAGCTCGAGTATTTGGATAATACACTCCTAACATCTTCACTATGTTTGGATGATCCAAGTTTACTGTGTAAGAGGCATTCCTTTAGGAAATCTTGTTGGTACCCACTTAATCTTGTATAAACACCATCATCAAACGAAACAGGGCATACAAAGTGTTTAACAGCACAAGCAATTCCATTGTACTGTGTACGTAAGTTGCTGCGAGTACTTCTGAACAGAATCCACTGCCTAATACACGACTACTAAGCTTTACCCGGCTGGTTAGAACCAAATGCTTAATATCATTGTTGGTTAATTCTCTATCGTCGTCCCAATCGAATGAATTCATTATAGACAAGAAGTATCTTTCGCCCCGTTTTCCCCGGGATAGAGCTTATCGATTGTAAGCCCCCCGCCAAAAAAAAAAAAAAAAAAAAAAAAAAAAATATATATATATATATATATATATATATATCGATTTTATAAGCGCCTAGTTGTCCCATGCGAATGCGACTGTGCGATAAAGTTGAGAAGCTCTCGTTGGGAAGTCTACTAAGGAATCTACTGAGTCTATACCGTACTGTACTACAATGGACTTAAACGTGGTGGTGACACAATTTCAGGATCTGTCTCCTTCTCTACAACATGACTTACTGTGGGATTTGGTGCAGAAATGCGAGGTTGGCCTACCATTTGCACATACGTTTGTAATAATGTAATACCTGGGGTTGTGCAGTTACACCCCCCTGAAGTTGTATCAGCCGCATGGCCGTCTTTCTCAGTAAAAATAAATAAATAAATTATAAAAAATTCAGATCCACAAGAATTTTGCTCCAAATCACTGCAGCAGCAGGCATCCAGGTATCAGGTTATAAGTTAGTCTTACCGATGTGATTCTATGCTCGGATTTGCAAGCATAGAATCACAGTATGTATATTTCACAGATAAAGTTTTTGCTACTTCATCAGCTTTGATGAATTAAATGTTGACGGATTCAAAAATCAAGAAATCATAAGTCTAAACGTGTACTTTTAAAGGCACTATGGACATTTGACTAAAACTAACTGATTTGTCAAATTCGTCAACAGTGTTGGGGGTAACACGTTACTTATGTAACATGTTACATAATTATTACTTTTGTGGTAACTAAGTAATATATGCTATAAAAACAGGTACCATATATGACCGTATTAAAGCCGGGCTCAAATACACGCAGGGGCTCAAATATACGCCGGGTACAGCTAAGGGACTGTCATAATAAACGCCGGGGCTCATTTAAACGCCGGGGTGCTAATGATATGAACTGAAAGGGGTTCTAAACTCGTGTCAGCTGCTAACTATACAGTGATGTCTCGTCACCAGTCTTGTGATGTCTTGTCTTGTTCGACTATGCCTTCTCTTCTGGTGATGGCCATAGCGTATTTATCGTGGTCATTGTCATCTTTCCGCCCGACTTCCAATATTTCACCCAGCAGAGGAGTCCAAATGGGTTTATGTACGTGATGGGCTATGGATTTCGTATTTCATAGGTACTTGTACTGGCACCTGTCATTCTCAATGAGTGGCTAGTAAGAAATAAACGCCCGGGTCCAAATTAACGCCGGTCTCATTTAAACGCCGGGTCAAAAATGATTTATAGGAAATAAACACCCGGGCTTCTATACGGTCATATACGGTAATATAACTCAAGTTACTTTACTTACAAATGTAACACATTACCTAAGTAATATAGTTACTGTAACGAGTGTAATATTACGTTTTGATTTTTTTTTTAATCTTCTCCAACCAACCAGACCACTAAAGTTAAGTGAGACTGGATACTGATCGTAATATTATTACTACAAGTAACGAAGTTACTAGTAATCCACTAAGTAATGCCTAGCCACAACGAAGTAATGAAGCCTACTGAATGAAGCTTATTCACCAGCTTCTTACTTATAACAAAGATTTGCACATTGCCCAATGATGCAATGATGTCACGTGATAAGGTGGTAGTTTCAAACATGACAGCTTAAGGCTGTGAACACAAAGTAATATAATATGTAATTTTGTTGTAGTTACTTTATTTTATGGGTAATATGTAACTGTAACTAAATAGTTCAGTTGCAAGTAATATGTAATATGTAACTAGTTACTTTAAAAAGTAACTGTCCCAACACTGTTCGTCAACCTTTTCTTTTGTCAAAATTTCCTGTTGTATGGTACTGAAATTTGAGGTGATAAATTTTAGAGGCGTGTAGTGGCTCTACATGCCTCTAAAATGTATCTATGATAAAGTGAAGAATGATGCCGGTGGCTAGGGAACCAGGGGTGAGAAACAATTTAAATAAGTTTGCCATACTTTAGTATGTAGTAGAAGGAAAATCAAGCAATTTCCATTGTGTTTTGATAGGTGTTACAGTTACGCAGGATCTATTGCAAGATGACAATGTTGCTTTCATACGACTTTGTGTCACAACTTCCATCAGAACTTGTACAACGTATCTTTTCCTTTGTGGATGCACAGACACTTTGTAGAGCTGCCATGTGCTGCAAGGCTTGGAGACAATGTACCAACGACAATACACTATGGTGAGTATTAAACTGTCTACCCCTATATACCTTGCTATCACTCCTTATTAGAACTCTCTATATTAAAAAAAAATCCCTTAAATATCTTGGTTTCAGGCTTCATACATTTTTAATCTCTAAAAGAGGACTATCTATAAAAATTTCTAGGGTCTTTGTCATCAAGAAATAATTTTATATTTTACAATTAGGCATAAACTATGTAGAAGGAAGAACTGGCTTGTATTTGGCCGGTTGAATGATCCCAGTTGGTCTGAAGAGACAAGACCATTTTCACCCACCACTAAGGCACAATACAGTCCAAAGATGTTTCGTAAGGGACTGCTACAGCCCCCGATGTGTCAATGGAAACTAGTGTACATGAAAGTGTGCATGTTATCAATGCATTGGGAAAATGGTGTATACAGAATGTGTCCACTACTGAAGGCTCATCGTGAACCGATAACAGCTATGGACTGTGATGGTACGTGATTGGAATTTGTATCTGTAAAATGTTTACTATTTATTGTTGTTGTGTAGATGAAACATTTTTAGTATTAAGTGTAGTGCCTGGCTTGTTTGTGTCCTTGCTGTAGTGTATGTTTTATTAGAGTAATTGAATTACTTTGGTGATTTCTTTAGTTATTTCATCTGCATTGTCAGGCTCTGCTTTTATCACTAAAATCAAATTGTGCCATACATGTAGTCACTATACCAGGTGGAATGGTCACTATGGTAACCACTAGTATACTCTACAGGTTCAGTGCTGGTTACAGGGTCAAAGTATGGCACAGCGAAGTTATGGGACATAACAGAACACAAGTGTACTTGTACATTTGAAGACTGTCACTCTGATGAAGTCACCTGTGTTGTAATGAAGGTATCCTATTTGTGTGTGTACTATATCTGAGTGACCTAAGAACTCTCTTGCATTAAAAATAAAGAGTTGAAATATGAAGAGAAAATACGTACTTGTAGTGACCACAACAGTGGAATCACTTTCCTGAGTACCTGTATTTTGTCTCAATCGGTATATATAAGGGAATTTTTGAAAAATCTTGATTCTAATAAATTGGTCCAAAAGTTCTTGTGTCCATATAAAAAACTTCTGATGCTTTAGCATTATGGTGAATGTATACTATTTAGTGGATTCCTGTTAAGTTTACCATTCTACCACTCTTTTTGTATATCCACAGGATGGGCTGGTAGCTACTGGTTGTGCAGATGGAGCTGTGAGGGTGTTCACTATACAAGGTGGACACTGTATACAGTAAGAGTGTTTAGTGTGTGTTTTGTATCATTTGAAACTTAAAATTGGCTGTATGCTTCAGCTACACATACAAGGGCATTTACATACTATAATGTATTGAATTACAGCCAGTATTACAGCCAGTATTACAGCCAGTATTACAGCCAGTATTACAGCCAGTATTACAGCCAGTATTACAGCCAGTATTACAGCCAGTATTACAGCCAGTATTACAGCCAGTATTACAGCCAGTATTACAGCCAGTATTGCATACTCATATATGCAAGGCTACCATTCGCATATTTCTTAAGCTTGTAATCAATTTCATACAGCACTCTCGTTGATGTTTATCTTCAGATTTTAGCTCTGAATAGATGTTTTGGTAATGTACAAAGTTGTTAGAAACCTGACTGTTAAGAACAAATTTCTGTTCTATATACTCTCTTTACCCCCTCCAACTAAGTAGGAACATGCATTAATATCAAACCAGCTGTAATTTAGAGCAACGTAGTACATGTATACAAATGATACATACAGTGGATCTTGCTTATCTGAATCCAAACACCTTAATTGTCCGAACAGCAACCTGACTGTTCTATTAGTCTAGTGTGCACTCTATTAGGATAATGACAGTTCTATTAGAATGAAGCCCTATATAAATCTATGGGCTTCAGTTAAACTAAACAATTATCTGAACACTTTTAGCTAACAAGATGTTCAGACAGCTGAGGATCCACTGTACCTATTGTTTATTACATACAGGGTTAAACTCATGATATTCAATATAAATATAAAGTGGCCAAGTTCTAGCATATTGTATAAGATATTTATGGCACGTACCTAGAATAATTTCTGTGGTGCGTACTTGACTATTTATCAAGTGTCTTGTGTACATTACAGCAAATTTCAGGCACACAGTGTTTCAGTTGAGTGTATCTGTTTTGATGGGCATGTAGTGATCAGTGGTGGAGATGAAGGGTATAATATGATCTCATGTGAGCCGTCTACATACCTACACTCACTCACAGGTCACTATTCATATGGGATGTGAAAACTGGACAACCGCTGCATTCACTGGAAGGGCATACTGATGGGATTAAGGTATTAGATTGTAACATGGTGTTGTGTGTGTGCGTGTGTAGTGTGTGTGTGTGCGTGCGTACGTGCATGCGTGTGTGTGTTGCTGGGGATTCCCTTGTTCAGCAGGAGATTTTAATATGCATTCAAGTATTCTTTATGCAGTAAATGTTTGTCCAGGTCAATGACCCAATCCTTGCTTGTGTCCTAGAAGTTTGTTCCTGCCCTCCTTGAGGTTCGCTCATCTGACCCAAATGAATGTCCTTGTAAATGGGTTACTCAGCATCCCTGATCAGGTGGCTTTGGGAATGAGAAGTCTTGGGTTAAATCCCCCCTTTTTTTTGTCTAAGCCTGCATTACTTTATACTTTCAATTAGGATTTGTGTTTGTGTATGCATACAGTATGTGTGTAATCTCATGAATTCCACAAGAGCTGGTTGCTCTTTTAAGTTTAATATGTAAGTGTACCTGATTATCTGGTGTAACATGACCACAATTTACTTAAAGAAATGTTTTTGACGGCAGAAAATTTAGTCACTGAAGCATTCCAAACGTGTCGCATAAATGCAAAAATTCTATGATGCAGCCAATAAAATGCTTTCTACAGTGGTAAAGATTGTGAACACCACTATGTTTCTTGCATGCTGAGATATATGTATCCCATCACCCTTAAGATGAGTTGACTACTGGTACCAATGTGCACGACACACTTCTAAGTGTACAGCATATATGTAGTATGTTGGGAAGGTCATGTGACTTGTATTGGACATTATGTATGCTCCCTTGCTTAGTGGCCACCTCTTATAGACTACCTTGTTAAAAATACCACCTCTGTACAAAGTGTAATTAGGTCCTAAAGATAGCTAACATTACCAAATGAGTCATAATAGGGATTAATGAGTTTACGTGATGTACATGTAACCATATTCCTTGTTGATTTCTCCAGCAATCCCTTTTTGTTCTATAAATTTTTGCAGTGATCCCTATTCTTTACATCAATCTTTTTAATATGTCTAGTAAAGGTATAATGTGTACACAGTGACTAGTACACACATATGCACACACCATATATACTATGCACAGCATGTTCAACACAAAAGCCATAGTTATGCTGTAGTCAAGTTGCTTATTTTGAAGCTATAGCCCTAAATCTTGCCACCAGTTGAACACGAACTTGCACAGACAGCCGGAGCTCACATGTGTATGTTGTTGCTTGTCTTACAGATGCTACAAGCTGCATGCAAGACCGTAATTCTGCCTGAGGGATCTGACTCTTAAAGTCGTTAACACTAGGCTTGGGCAGCTTTTCACAGAATGAGTTACATTTGTGAAACAGAAAGAAAATTGCCATTCCTTCTACTCCCATATCAGTAGCACCATATCCACCAGACAAGGACAGTATTACTGGATCGGTTAAAGTGTATGCCTTGTCACTACGTACTCCTTGAAGATCTGCTATCATTTTCTCTCCTCCAGTGTGGTACCAACTCCAGTGCATGAAGGCAGGCATGGTGGTAGCAGTGTTGAGAGCTTCATCACTACAAACTCCATAGTTGTTAACCCACTTCTTAAAGTTTCCATAGAGGTAATCTTCTGTTGTGCAGTATTCATTAAGCCTAGGCCCACTAGGGTTGCTGGGATCTTTTCTGTACAAGCATTTAACAACCACTACTTCAGTAAAGTGTACTGGACGATCAGTGCCTGAAAATGTATTAAAGCCTTTTGCAAGTTCTTCTGCTTCTTTATAGATTTTCACAGTGGTGTCCCAGTCTGTTTGCTTCCATGTGTAAGATGCCTTTGAATGTTTTACAACACAGTGCTGACCTTCCTTTGATCTAGGCCTTATCCAAGTACCTTTAATGGCATAGCGAAATCTTCCTTCAGCAAATTTCCCTCCCTCCCATCTAACATAGCTTTCATAATCATCAGGATTGGGCCTAGCTGGTGCAGCTGGTTTAGTGGTATAATTACTTGAACTATTCCCAGATGTAGACTGGCCCATTTTCTAACAAATCAAGGCGAACTAAGCATTGTATGCGAAATATGCTGGTATATATCTAACAAGTCAGGCAGACAGTTAGTCAGTCCAATATTTCTGTGAATACCACAACAGGATGTGGTTCTGTAAAATTCATACTCTGAAAATAAATATTATGTTTGGACACGTAATAAATGTATTGCTTGGACAAAATATAAATTAAAGTTTTGTGGCACATCTTTGAGGTTTCTCATCAGGTCAATATCTTAGATAGGGATACCATACAGGCCTGCATGCAGTATTCCAGGTGAGATATAACATACATTTTGTATAAAAATAGAAACAAGTCAGTAGAAACAAACTTGAAGGACCTCTCTGTTCCAGTGCCTTTGCTGCAGCCTTTTAACATTGTAAGGAGGCTTCTTATCAGCTGAGCACCAATCACCAAGGTCTTTTTCCTCCTGTACTGTACGTAAATCAACATTTGCTGTCTACCATTGTATATGTAGTTGGGATGAACCTTCCAATTTGCATTTGGCAATGTTGAATCTCAGCAGTCAAGTACTCATGTTATGTAATCTAGATCCAGGCACTGATCCAGAAATAAATAAAGGTGGGTGGCTACCCAGCCTAGCCCAGATTTTAAGTTGAGAGTCCTGAATGTCTTATTATTTACATCAGGGAAGAGCTGATACTGTTATTGTTTGGCTTGTACAGTGAAGCGCATGCACATGCACAGTAGCATGTGCACTGTGCTCTTATGCACATATAATGTCTGATCATGAGTTAACACTAATGGTTAGAACAATACATCTGTAACACCTGCATGTGTACATACTACACATTCCTCTCTTGTATGTGATATG
Source organism: Dysidea avara (assembly GCF_963678975.1). Taxonomy (NCBI): domain Eukaryota; kingdom Metazoa; phylum Porifera; class Demospongiae; order Dictyoceratida; family Dysideidae; genus Dysidea; species Dysidea avara. Next base: position 32,106,704 of record NC_089279.1, read on the forward strand.
TAGGAGTCACTAGGAGATGATAGCTTAGCTAGGTTTGCTCCATTAAATAGCTTAATGTGAACTATATCATCTCCTACTGATCACATGTTCCTAATGGTATAAACATTTCCTTAAAAGTTATAGCTATAATATTCAATCGATTCAGCTCAGTCACAGCTATGTTACAGCATCTTTCTTGGCCAAGCCTTCAGCTGAGACGTAAAATATCCAGATTACAAGCACTTTTTAAAATTATACATCAAGATTATTCACTGTCAATTCCTCCTCATTTTATTTCAATGACAAGATCCACCAGACTATATTACCCACATCGTTTTATTCTACCAAATTCATCTACCTCTTCATACCAACAGAGCTTTTTCCCCAGATCAATTAAGGATTGGAACAACTTACCATCTTCCATCATTGAGAGCAACAATATTGACTCTTTTTCAGCGGAACTGCAAACATTGTATGGAACTCAATAACTGTAATCTTTGTAACTACGTAGCTAAATTCATTTTATGATTGCTTTTTTTCCTGAGCATATCAGCTGTGCTGTCTGCTCAGTAACAATAATAATAATGATAATAATTCCCTGTATGCTTTTCACTACTTAACAAACTTTAAAATTTTACTAATTTTCACCTGTGCACATATACCAGTAGGAGATGCAGACACTGATCCAGAAATAAACCAAGGTATAGGTGGCTGGCCCAGATTTTAAGATGAGAGTATTGAATGTCTTGGTAGTTACATCAGGGAGGAAGGGCTGACAATATTATCATCTATAGCTAGTACAGTGCAGCACATAGCTAGTAGCATGCCCTTGTGAACATAATAAGGCCGGGCAAACTTGATTAATTGTTTCTCATCCCCACCCACATCCCTACCCCACTGCCTCTAATTTCATTATTGCTGTTATCAATCACGTTCACACGTATTTTGATGTTAGGAAGGCTGGTTATCATTTTACAGCACAGCAAATGTCACTTGCACCTCAGAAAAGGTGGTAGCTAATACGTAAGTAATAGTTCTTAAAAGGTTTTAGTTATATAACAGACAGCTTGATTTGGAGTATTTTCTTTACTAATGAATAATGAAAAATGATCTCCCATGCACCCACATGGAAATCTGAACTGATTTTTGTGGATGAGAAACTAGTAATCAAGTTTGCCTGGCCTAATGTAATGTATGGTTAAGACAAAGTGTAATACATCTGTAACTCCTGTGCACATACTGCATGCACATTCCTCTGTCATATGTGATATGTATAGGAGATGATAGTTTAGATTTACTCCATTGAATAACTAAATGTGAACTATCATCTCCTACTAATGACATGCCCCACAAGAAGAAACATCACCTTAAAGGTTACAGCTATAATATTCTCAGTATGTTTTTCACTATACTTAGCCAACTTAAAAGTTTGGGGCAGTCGCATTATTCCACATCTTAGGGTGAATTGCTGCAGACATAAAAGTAAAATTGACTCAATCCTAAAACAGACCCCATAATATTATTTCCTTCAAGAAGTCCTCTACCTGGTGATAGTTAATACTGCCCATGATCATAGATAAATTCATGTAGCTATACTGCTACCATCTACTGTAAGGTTATAGCCAGCTAGCATTGGAATCTGATGCAATGGAGGGATTTAGTTTATATTGATTATAACGAAAGAGTGTTCATGATCAGTAATATTTGGCATTATTAAATAATGCAAATCTGAGTGGCTGCAAGGCCATGCATGGTGGGTGGCTAGCCACCCCATCCACCCCCTCTGGATCAGTCCCTGAGATCACACTGTAAACTTTAGGGAATCAATGAAGTCCTTAATGATTGTGTAAATGTTAGTATTAATTTATAGGTCAGGGATATCATTTATATATAAAATAAACCACAAGGGCCTTAATACAGACCCTTGAAGAAAACCATTCACAATAGAGATTCAGTCAGACACTTTGAGACTGGCTAGAAAGGAAACACGAAAACAAGTTACCATGAATACCATATGCTTCCAACTTAGAGACAACAATCAGCAATGAAGAATGGAATCAAATGCCTTAACATCAACCCAATAACCATGATATAGGGAAAAAATCCATTCTTCAAGTGTTTCTAACAAATTTGTCTCCTGTAATATTTTTTAAACTAATGACAAATTATAGCATTTAAATTATAATTCCTGGGGAATAGCAGATTATTCCAGGAAATGTACAAAAATGCATCCTTTAATATTTTTTAAACTAATGACACATTATAACATTCCTGGAATAGCACCCTAAAATGTTTTAAACTAATGATACATTATATTATTCAATTTACAATTCCTGGGGAATAGCGGACTATTCCAGGAGTATTATGTGTCATTAGTTTTAAAAAATCTTTTTTAAAGGATGCAGTTTTATACATACCTATCAGTTGTGGTATTTCAAAGCAAGGTACGCAGCAACAATATAGGGATATCAGAAGCATTGTATATAGTGGGATTTAACTACATGTAAGGTATTTAAAATTTACCTAGTTCAAATCCTCACATCAGCTCCCAGTTTTCCCAGGAGTGGGAGGAAAGGTGGGATATAATATTTATAGGTCTATTAATGTTGTTAAAAAAGACCATGCCACTCTATAACTGCCTGCAAGTATAGTTATCAAAACTCATGCTAGTACCTTTGACATGGGGCTAGACATGCATGGGAATTTGATGCGTAGCCTGGTTTGTGTGTTGAGCACATGCTTTGGTGGAAGATAAATGATCAAAGTCACATTCCCTATTATGGAGTACATATCTGTGTCAAAATTAGGTCAAATTCCCCTATATGTATTGCTGGATTTGGGGCTTCATATTGTGACAAGTACATGTTTGTTAGCTACACGCCTACACCCCTAGTCCTATATTAGTTTGATCAAAAACTAAATATGTAGCATTATAAATGCTGTACATATCAAAAATGTGTCAATTTAACTACACATAAATTTTTTTTACAAATTTACTAAATATTGCACTGCCTTTCAAACAAAGCACTGTAACTTCACCATACTTCAATTTACGGAGATGGGTTTAATTTATCAGAATCCTTGATGAAATGTGAGCCGTGTGATACACAACATTTTTGTATAGTGACTAGCACTATGGAAAACAGAGGAAGGAGCCTTGTGTGATGAACTTACACGTCCAGGTACAAAATAGTACAGTGAAAAACCCTCATTTTTGTATGCATGTTTTGTGATAAATCTTTGTAAAATAGCCAATTAAGCCCTAAGTTTGGTTGAATTTTTAATCAGCATGCTCCAACTCATAGAGTGAGACCAACTTTTAACAAATTAGGTAAGGGAAGCGCGGTGCACGTTTCAAGTCTATGTACTGCGGTAACTAATTCCTCCAGTAGAAAATTGTATGGAGCATGCAATATGGCACTATCAACTATGACTGACTTCCATTCCGAATGTGCCATGCAAATGAAAAATGATGTTCGTGATACAGTAAAATAAAAATGGTTTCTACAGTGGTGAATATTATATGTTTCTTGCATGTTCTGTTCAGCGGACATACATGTCTCTTAAGATGGAGCAGCGACACACACTGCACACACTTAAGTGTACAGCATGTAGTACTGTATACATAATGAAACTGATCTACTTTTGTTTTTTAGTGTATGGCAACTGACAATGATTTGTTGGTGTCTGGGTCATGGGATAAAACTCTAAGAGTGTGGAATACTAAACTGGGAATATGCAGAAATGTGCTGAGTCAACATAGTGAAGGTATGTGTGAAGTTGTTCACTTTTACTGTGTAACAAGTAACTTATAATAACACCTTGGGACCATACTCTATTGTTAGAGATAGTAGATGTCTAAACAGCCGACCCTTGCCCTAATTAGAATATTTCATTCAAGCATAGGTGTAAGTTTAATTTGATAATATAATAGAAGTTGAGCAGATCTCTGTAAATGAATAGGCTTCGTTGTTACAAACAACAATTCACTTATCCAGACACTTCTGTCATTACCTGATATCATTGGGGTTCAGGAATACCCTATGGTTAACACAAATGGGACCATGTCCTGATTATCAGTGTCCTTATTAGTGAGGTGTTCTGATTATCAGTTGTAAAAGGTGTCCATTTTTGTACAAGTGTTGTAGTACATGGTTTGTGTATCTATGAGTACATGTCATGTGTTCTTGTAGGTATTTATTGTTGTTTATTTAATAACAAGTGGATAATCAGTGGAGGTGGAGATGGGCTAGTGATATTATGGGATACTACCACTGGACTACACCGGCTAACACTGAGTGGACATACTGAAGAAATAGTAAGAAAGTGGAAGTCATGGTCTTCTTAAAGAGTGGTACAACAGTGTTTATTTTACTCAAATTATTTTGATGTGGTAAAAGGGATGAGTGTATGTAACAGAAATGACTTTGATGTTGGGTTGACTGGTTTACTGCTTTTATTATGCTAAGGGGAAAACCCTGTAACGTTGTAAGGTGCAACAGAAAATGGTATTATTGTGCATATGGTTATACAGCTCATTGTTATACTCTGTACACTCATTTGTGAGTTTTATTATGTGTCTCATGTGTACTTTCATATTTTAGTATTGCTTGCAGTCTAATGACCAAGTTATTGTTAGTGGATCAGCTGATAGTACCATTAGATTATGGAGCTATGCTGGTATGTGTTCTTACATAGTTATTAACAGTCAGTAATAGAGCGTATCCATTTGACATCATACTAAACATGTTACGTATAATCATACGTAGATTATCTTTGTGAATGCATGATGTAATGAAATGAAGAACACTGGCATAATTAAGGAAGCTGTGGTGTAGCTGTCATGTTATCATTTGCTTAGCGTTGTTGCTTCACAGCTGGCCAGCTGCTCATTGGTTTGTACTACACAGTTACAATAAACCACTCCCCTTCATTCCCACTCTTAAAGCGGCTGTTGATATAAATAATTCACTCAGCATAGTGAGCAGTTTGGCAGCGCCCACCTCTTGGAGGAATGGTCTGGTCACTCTAGCATTCAAAATTTGTAGCATGTTACAGAAAACGGGTAACACCAATCAGGTCATGTTATTGGGACTTTTGTTTTGGAGTTACCATAGATACTGTAAAATTACATAATGTGTGGAAGAGTTTGTTACGAAGTTTTGTGAAGATGCATTAAGATTAGGTTGTTTGTAGTCGACAATAGGGCGTTCTATACAAGAGCAAAAGGTGGAAGTAGTAAAGAGCCTTGTACTGCTAAAGAATATGGAAAGTACATTTGGTTGTGTTAGCAGCCGTTTATTAACCAGATTCAAAAACTACTTTGTATGGCTGTTAGTCGTGCCGTTCTCACCACCATTATTGTGATGACATTGCTTAATTCCTTTGTTACAAATTCATAATACTAGACCCTTTCTCTTTAGACGAAGGGGCGGGCGCCACCAGACTACACAGTGATCTTCCATAGTCTTTCTCAATTATGCACAATCACAAAAGGTTTCATTTTCTCACATGGGAACCATTGATTTTTGTCTCTAAAACATGGCGTGTAGTAACTGTTACTAACTTAAAATGATGTAAACAGATACCCTGTACATTTGTTGATGTACGTATCTTCAGTCTAACTGTAGTACAATGGAACTATTGTTGTTATCCAAACAGCAGTGTACTCAAATACTTTTTTAGATAAAGAATGTTGTAAACTACTCTAATAGAGCATACACTTTGCTCCAACATAATGCACTGATTATCCAAATGTTTAAAATAGTAATATTTAATAATTCTTGTTGTCCGATTATGCAGGTCATTGTGTACACGTGTTACAAGGTCATATTGGAGTAGTGAGGTGTGTCCATCTTGTTGGAGATCGTCTCATATCAGCTGGAGATTGTAAGAAGGTCATGGTATGGAACACCAAGGTAACTATTAAATATTTTCAGATTCCTGAACTTACATGTAGTTCAACACTTGGCCTTGTAGTCCCTTTTCAGCTCTTGTAAGCAACAGATATACAGTACATATGTATGCCATGATCAATTAGATAGAACTTTTGACTTTTATATCAACGAGTTACATTGTAACAAGAAAATCCCTGATCTTAGCTTCTAGTGGCCCCTTGGATGTATATCTAGACTACATTTTGCCAGTAGATCAAGTCACCAGTAGATATGGACTCTTTTCTAAATTCAACAAGAGTTTTAGTGTCAAGATTCTGACACAGGTTGTAGCCTTCTCAGGTGGTTAATACTGTATACTCTAACAGAGCAATCATTTTGTTGTATTTGTCATGATTAATGTCTTTTTTCTCTCTGTGTGGTCCTCTTCTTTTTCCAGCATGGACGAATTATGGAAATCATCTGCTCACATTACACTACAACTAGAATGTTTTGTACTAATGTAAAAAGGTGTTGTGCTACGTATGTTTCATGCAGATTAGATAGTATCCAAAAATTTCCTAGCCAAAAACTTTTCAAGCAGAACACCTTTAAGTCACACTCAATTATGCATACTACATAATAAGTGCTAACAAATTGTGCTTATTATAGAGGGGTTTTCTATTATGTCCTTGATTTGGAAAGTTTGTTAGGAGTGGTTCTGGTTATTTTAAAAAGGAAAAGTTTTTGTGAATAGCTGATCACACTAAATTCATTAGTGTAGTGAATAATTAGCTAGCTAGCCATTCTTGAGTAAGATTTTAAGTAATGAAATGTCCGTGAACATATTCCACCTTGAAAATAATGTGCTATTAAAGATGGGATGATACAGGATTTGAAAGTATTGATACCATTATCCCCAAACTATACAACGATACATTGCAGTACTACAAAGCAGTGTATATGTGTCAAATTTTCTTAAAAGACAGACAGAATATCTTTTCTAATATAACTCTGTGGCAACAATTTGATTGTACATGTAAATGCATTTCAAGAGCTTTATGCCAAACAGCTACGCATGTATTTAATATTCAAGTTGATATACTCAATATATTGCGATACACAATGTATTGATACCATATCCTGTATCACTCTTGCATATTGCAATTAGTGCTCAGCGATATATCGGTAATACCATTTATCGTGATAAATTAATATAACCGGTTATCATACCGTGACAGTCTTTGATAACTGGTATATCGAAATACTGGTATAGGATTGTTTTTAACTCAGCCTTTGGTGTTTAATTACTCAATTTGTTGATGGTTTAGCAAGCCACACCCTAAACAAACACTGAAGTTGCCACATTATAAACACCTGCCTACTTGTACTGAACTACATGGGATACATACCTATCCCAAGAAATGATGCAATAGTCACTATAAAAAGTTACCGATATACCGCAATATTTTCCTGCTAATAATATCGTGTATTCAAATTTTAATACCGCTGAGCACTAATTGTAATACAACGATGTATCAATATATCATCCCATGGCCATCTCTACTTGCTGTATGACATATTGCTTTTGACATGGGATATAACTATTTCAAGATACTCCATCAATTAACCAAACATTCTGTTATCTGAATAGTAGAAACGAGTGTTCTATTAGAGTATATTGTCTAAAGTGTGCATTCTTCTGGAGTAGTTGTACCAAAGGATCTGTATATCTGAATTCCTAAAGAGTTTAGATAACAGAGGGACCACTGTATATACAGTATTTTTTAACTATCTAATTCTAGGGTGGCAGGCTACTTCACACAGTTCACAAACAACAAACTAAGGTACACTTGTTATGGGCTGATGATACTCGTATAGTGACCATCCCTCCTGATCCCCCTGGAGTAATCAGCATCGTCAACTATTGGTGACCTCACATTGCATCCATCACAACAACATCACTTACTGAATCATGGATTCTGTATTATCTGTTTTACTTGTACTTGTGCAAGGTTTTTATTAATTTGGATTATGACTCAGTTGTGTGCATAAATAACTCACTAAATAATATATCAGAGTGCTGGAGGTCTCCTGTTGATGCTGGTGGATAGCTACTTGACTACTCAGACTAGCATGAACGTTTTTTTTTTTTTAATTTTTAACACAGATGCACTGTCATTGGTGAAAATAAGCAGCCATAATAATGTGAACATAATTCATGTAGTACCAGTTTTGTATACACTATATACAGTACCTTTAGCTAGTTTAGGGGAAACTGATTAATACAGGGTCTATTTATTTATTAGTGATGCACAAAACGCAAACATGAGTCTATGGCTACAGTTGCTGTCAATATTTGTATGGACTTCTACTGTTTTAGCAGGTACTTAGTTTCTACTGTTAAATAGTGGTGGCTATAGCCACAGTACTTAGTCTAGCTAGCTATTGAATGCCCAGCATCTTTTTGTTTGTTATTGAGATCCAAGTTGCTATGATGAGCTGGTGAGGTTTACTAGTTAGCTATTAAAACGGCTCTTCAATTTTGACTACCATATACTTAGATAGGGTTGATACAATAATCAACACAAAAGGAATGCAGGGAATCTGAGATGAGTACTGGCAGCATGTTGCGGCTGGTGGATAAGCACCAGCCGATTATACTTTTCATTTTACCTATTATGTTATGCTGCAGTGCTCAAAAAGTTTACCTATTATGTTAAAAATTATGCTCAAACTTTTTGCCCCAACTTTTATGCCTAACAGTCTAGATTTTCCATTGGTAGATCTATGAAATTATGAACTTGACTATTGAGAAGATTTTAGCTAGAATTTTCATTTATATTAAAAGTAGAAATAAAGACCCACCATGTGGCAAGATTTGTAAAGCAGACCTAGAAGCGATGGCCTAGTTGGACAACAACCCCTGTAAATGGAAGAGACCAGATGACTCTCCTGAAGATTTAAGTAAGCATAGATGTTTGTCATAAGAAATATACTAAGAGAAGTGAGGCTGTGCAATGTGATTTGTGTTACTCATAGCTGCACGCATATATCTTGTGAAGGCTCAAATAAAGATCAGTATAAGCTGCTCATCCAGTTAACATCTAATGTCATGTATTATTGTAAGTTTAATAAATGTGAAACTCGCTCAAGGCAGTTTATGTTTAACTCCATTCACAAAGCCCTTTTCCCATCCGACAACTCTGAAGCTAACAAAACTAAACCACTTGTATTAGAACACAGTGCCATTAGAAAAGAAATGTCAGATCTGTCTATAAAAGTGAACGCCCTGTGTTCTATGAATGAAAACTTTTCTGTTACACCTTATCAGCCACTAAGTCAAGTCATTAAGTCTAAGTCGTTGAAATTAGGTAATCCTAAGGCTGCAGCACATGTTGCTGTGAGAGACATAAAGTGTTAATAATAATAAAAATCTGCAGCAAGAAATCAAGTCTACAGCACATCTTCGGCTATTGTTCAAAGTTCAGAACCTGTTACCAGCTGCATTGAGTGTATGCTATTGATGAGATCTCTGATTGAAATCGTCATAAGAACAACTTAGTAATGTATAATTATCCAGAAGGAGCTGATTTATCAGCTTATAAGGAATCTTTTACTTCTCTTTGCCTATCAGTTTTTGACATCCATGTGGAAGTTGATAAAGTCCCCACCTTGGTAGGAGACTTGAGGGAAAGCACAGGCCATTGTTTGTCAGATTGAACTCAGAAAGTGATGAATACGCTATTCTCTCTCAAGTCCTCCACCTAGATTTAATGATCAACATAAGAGAGTGTTCATTACCCATGATATGACCCTATCCGAGCATGTCAAACATAATACATTGGTCCAAGAATTACAATCTAGAAGAGCTAAAGGTGAAAGAAATTTAATGATTCGAAATGGCAATACCATTTTTAGGTATTTTCTTGTGATAAGAAAGAAGTCTGACTTAATAATCCTACTCTGGCTTCAGCTTCAAGATGATCTTACTGTTAATTCTATTTCTAACCACAATAAACAGTTTTGCACTCTCTGTATATATATATATATATATATATATATATATATATATATGGATAATGATAACTTTTGACTTGTGAGAAATTGTTCAAAGTTAACCATTTAAATATAATCCAAACCAAAACAGCCAAGCTGTAAAAAAAGAGTGCTGCCCCCCAAAAGGCAGGGGTAAAAAAAGATCGGTGTGAAATCAAAGGTGGCCGTGGTGGCCAAGAAATGGCTGTGATGGTAGGTTAATGGCAAAAATTTAGCTATACACAAACTGTTCCATGTAACTCAAATATGCATGCTCTGTCCAATGAATGGGGTTACCCCGGCTGTCAATTCTAATTAGCATTGGCTTTGATCATTTAATTACACAGATAGCTATTGCCCTTTCTTCTGTCTGGCTATATTACAAATGCTAAAGTCATACACCATGTACCATGTTAAGAGCATGTATATACATGCAGACCATTTTGAAACCAATAGTTATCAGTCACTTGTGAAAAATTTAATGGTCAATATAGCAGGGTCACCATGCATGTACGGTTCCTATATAGCACATACTGGATTTGAAAAAGGGTATCCTTTTCACACACAAAATTTGACTCATTTTTTGAACTTAAAGCTTCATATCTTTTTGATCATGGCATGTAATTGCTTGAAATTTTCAATGAATGTAGCTACAGTATCTGGCTATATTTTGATACTATGAGCAAGTTAATCAGTATAAAGAGTCAAGTGTTACATCATTTTGTTTGCTGGTATGTCAAATGTGTGGAAAAGATACTTTTTTGCAAATCCGGTCACATATAGCCTGAAGTCAAACCGTTATGGTAACTGGAAAGACAGCACAATGTTGATTACATCCAATGAAACAGTAAAGATAAAGTTATCCATCCATTCACTGCTTTCTCCATCGATAACACCAACTAGGCAATAGCTAACCATCACACTGTCAGAATGACAACAACAACTCATTGAACTGTTGATAGGAGAGTAGCTATAGGTTTGCTTTGTTTCAAATTCAAAAATATTATACAGTGTAAAAGCAAGTTATACAACAATGTTAACCCACTCTACATGCCGGCATAACATTACCAGCAAGCTAAAAGTGATAATAATGTACACAATAATTCATGGACATGTCTCAGTATATCCAGAATAATTTCAGTTACCCTAACCTAAACAAAGCATATATGTTTATACAGCCAGCAACCAGGCTCGACTCCTCATTATTTCCATTGATGCATGACTACTCATATGGAATTACTATACCAAGTACCAACATCAGTAATTAGAGCAGAATCTTTTAACCATGCAATTAAAGAACAATTATACTTTGTAACTAGCTACATTACTCATGAATTCTAGATCTGTAGCTATTTCAATGGCTAATGATGAAGGACATCTTATTCAGGTTGACTCTGAATAGACTCAGGGGGGTATATCATGACTGGATAGCCACAGAGTAGTCAGTAAGAGAGCCCTGTCAAGACTGTCATTAATTTTAAATTACAAAATTATAACATGTAGCTAACTAGTAGTAAAGTTCAGCTTAAGTGATCCAGTGTAGATTCCAATCTGGGGAAGCTTTAGAGCTAAAAACCGAGCTAAAAACTAAACTTTATTCTGTATGAGCAGGAGATAGCAATGCGAGCAACCTGCTCAAACAGTGATCTTGTTATTCAAGTTGACAAGCATTAATTAATCACTTGAGCAAGTGTGTCTGGCCTAAACAACCAATCTCAATAGAAATAAGATCAACAGTCAATCCAGAATATCTGGACGTGTTGTAAAGAGCCACATTGATCTTCCTTTAAACAACTACCACCCTAATCAGGTCTGCTAAGGGTGGTGGAAAAGTTTTTTTTTTTTTTTTGTTTTAAAAAAATTTTTTTTTTTTACAAATTAATGACATAAGATAAAACAGTACATAATAAACAAAAACAAATATCTTACATATGGGCCTCAGCGACCTGCACAGCAATCGGTGCCTCAGCAATGGGACAGCGCAAACTGGACCTGGCACCACGAATGCACATAATTGCAGACCTCAACAAACAGAAGTTCAATTTACATCTCAGCCATCCCATCACTATTCCATAGGAAAGACTGTGCTTTGCACTCAAAAGGTTGGCCAATCTCTTATAAAACTGAGTAGCAGCATCACCCATTCCACCAGTAGCAGTAAAAATTAAGGGAGTAAATGAGGCATTCTCTACTTCATGAACCCGTTGTTGGTATTCACGTCTCTTTTCCTTGTCATGACGTCGGTATGCAGAGTGTAGGGGTTGATTTGAAGGTGCACTAGGGTTAAAAATTCTGACATCAAAGTATGACCTCTCAAATCGTCCTCCCCAAAAACCATTAGCTGCAATGTCAAGCCTTGCGTTATCATCACGATTAGCTGTTTTGCATTGAAGGGTCTCACCAGAAAGAGGCTGAAGGTGGGGTTCAGTGACAACATTGTTACAGACCTCGGAAAGTAAATTGGCAGTTAGATCACACACTTCATTATGTCTCAGAGAAAGAAACCTGCCCTTTGGGCAAGACAGAGCATGTTCTATGGTAAAAGAGTGACCACAGGCACAGAAAGTAGGGCAGGCAGATGGTAGCCAATGATAGCAAAGCGCAATTGCATCACGAAAAGCAGTTTTATGAAGCACAAAATTATGCGACTTCAACGGAAGCACAAAATTATGCGACTTCAACGGAAGACAAGAAAGCCAATTCGATGCACCCTTCTCCTGAGCCAACATGACTGAGGAACGCATGCTAGGAGGAAGTTCATCGAACAAATGATTGGCAGATTGAAGTTGCTCTTGATGGCTCCTAGAGTGAAACTTGGATCGCAACTGAACCTGTGCATCAAGACAGTCACCTAGTTGATGTACCTGAGAGATAATCAAGCCAACGAGACCAGCATTTACTTCTACAGAGCAGGAACGCTGCTGTGACACAACAATCGAAGGATCAAACACACCAAGGCCTCCTAGCCGCTCGGCAAGGCAAATAGCTTTCTCTCAACATCACCAGGGACAGTTCGACCCAATAGACTAGGAAGGAAAACAGATTTAACAAAATGTTCAAGAGGAAGGAAAAGGTCTGTAGAACAACGAAAAAAATTATTCCATCGGAAAGAGAGACCATGACAAAAAGCAGCATAGGAAGCATGTGGTTGTGTTTCGGCAAAGAGGCTCAAGGTCTTAAGATCATCAATCCAGCCATCCACTTTACATCTCAAAAATAGCTGTTCAAAGGCAGGAGTGCCAATTACACCTCCCAGATAACGGTGTCCTTCAGCAGTAACCTGAATGTCACAGTCTCCAAAAATTGTTCTAGCATCAGTTAAAACAGTTTCCTTGACTATCAAGATAGTTTTAGTAGCATTTGGAAAATAGCCATAACGGGGCCCTACGGAAGATAGCAAGTCCCACCATTGCTTAAGCTTGGAAAGCTTGCCACCTGCAGCAGAGTCATCAGCATACCAGCACTGCTTTACTAGACCAGTAAGACGAGAAATCAAGGGAAACGTTGGTGGCAAGATAAAGGTCAGTATGTCAAAGGGTTAAAAAATTCAGGTACGCTAAGAACCTGTAAGACCGAGTGTAAGACTGAATAACGCGAAAGATTACAAACAGATGTGTCACCGTTTACTATCCGTAAAATTGATACCACGTGATGTGGGCAGGCCTATTGAAACTCCGATGATGGATTTCAGCTTCTTCAAGTTGTTGGCGATATTCGTGTCCGTTAATACTGTATTAGCAGGTACTCATACGTCATCGCATACAGTGTTTTTTTTTGTAAGTTTTTACATTGGCGGTTTGACGCTGAGTGAGTACTCACATGGGACATGCACGAATCTGTACAGCATCTACGCACGAGCCTAGTGAATTATTTCTTCTTAGGCTAAAATATGGCACACTTGCTTGACTCGTGTTTAGTAATATGTGTTTATTGTTTACATTTGTGGCATTTCAAGTTGGCTAAATATGTCGTGGTATCATAATCTGTGGTGGTGTCGACCCCGCGTGACATTGTGGTTGCCAAGGCGCGCACTAGAAAGTTTGATATGGCACCTGTAGAGAAAAATGCTCAGCCAATTGTGATAGTGTTTGGGCCTAGAGTAAGTGGTCATTCTACGGACACCATCACATGATTCATAATGCTGCTCCAGCTGTGATGGTAACTGCTTATCAACCAGATCTTGTTATTCATAACACTGCCACTAACTCAATCGCCTTACTTGAGTTGACCAGTCCATTGGATTCAGATTACCATCTTCAGTCAGCCAGGTCAAGTAAACAGGACAAGGTATAGAGTATCAGCAACTGTTACAGTAACTGAATTGGATTGTTTGATACAAAGCTCTCGAAAGTTAGTGTTTTGGGCCACTATCACCATTTCTGTGTTAAGAACTGTACCATAGCTGTGTTCAAATTTATTCACGTGGGAGTGATGTGGTCACAGGAGGGATGCCCAATAATGATAATCACATGATGTGACATTGAAAAATGTAACTCATAAGGATTTCAGTGTGCAAAGGAGCTTTACTGAAGGGGCGTGTTTCCGAGTGTTTCATAGCTAGCTATAAGTTGGTTACATGTAGGTAATTTAGTTAGCTACATCAATCTAGCACACTGATCCAAGGGCTACTTAAACTAGCTAAAAGCTCGAATTTTCACCAGAATAAAAACCAATAATGCAGTAGCATTTAATTACATGTGTTGTGTGAGATCCTTCTTATAAAAATGTTTTATTACAAAGGCTAACTTGAAATGCCTTAAAGTGTTTCTAAAGCAATACACTGGAATTTGCGCATTGGTGGCCTAGATATAGTTCATATATTGACCATATATTGACGGGTAGCTAATTGTGCATGGGTAGTAGCAACTCTTGGTAGTAGTAGTAGTAGTAGTAGTAGTAGTAGTAGTAGTAGTAGTAGTAGTAGTAGTAGTAGTAGTAGTAGTAGTAGTAGTAGTAGTAGTAGTAGTAGTAGTAGTAGTAGTAGTAGTAGTAGTAGTAGTAGTAGTAGTAGTAGTAGTAGTAGTAGTAGTAGTAGTAGTAGTAGTAGTAGTAGTAGTAGTAGTAGTAGTAGTAGTAGTAGTAGTAGTAGTAGTAGTAGTAGTAGTAGTAGTAGTAGTAGTAGTAGTAGTAGTAGTAGTAGTAGTAGTAGTAGTAGTAGTAGTAGTAGTAGTAGTAGTAGTAGTAGTAGTAGTAGTAGTAGTAGTAGTAGTAGTAGTAGTAGTAGTAGTAGTAGTAGTAGTAGTAGTAGTAGTAGTAGTAGTAGTAGTAGTAGTAGTAGTAGTAGTAGTAGTAGTAGTAGTAGTAGTAGTAGTAGTAGTAGTAGTAGTAGTAGTAGTAGTAGTAGTAGTAGTAGTAGTAGTAGTAGTAGTAGTAGTAGTAGTAGTAGTAGTAGTAGTAGTAGTAGTAGTAGTAGTAGTAGTAGTAGTAGTAGTAGTAGTAGTAGTAGTAGTAGTAGTAGTAGTAGTAGTAGTAGTAGTAGTAGTAGTAGTAGTAGTAGTAGTAGTAGTAGTAGTAGTAGTAGTAGTAGTAGTAGTAGTAGTAGTAGTAGTAGTAGTAGTAGTAGTAGTAGTAGTAGTAGTAGTAGTAGTAGTAGTAGTAGTAGTAGTAGTAGTAGTAGTAGTAGTAGTAGTAGTAGTAGTAGTAGTAGTAGTAGTAGTAGTAGTAGTAGTAGTAGTAGTAGTAGTAGTAGTAGTAGTAGTAGTAGTAGTAGTAGTAGTAGTAGTAGTAGTAGTAGTAGTAGTAGTAGTAGTAGTAGTAGTAGTAGTAGTAGTAGTAGTAGTAGTAGTAGTAGTAGTAGTAGTAGTAGTAGTAGTAGTAGTAGTAGTAGTAGTAGTAGTAGTAGTAGTAGTAGTAGTAGTAGTAGTAGTAGTAGTAGTAGTAGTAGTAGTAGTAGTAGTAGTAGTAGTAGTAGTAGTAGTAGTAGTAGTAGTAGTAGTAGTAGTAGTAGTAGTAGTAGTAGTAGTAGTAGTAGTAGTAGTAGTAGTAGTAGTAGTAGTAGTAGTAGTAGTAGTAGTAGTAGTAGTAGTAGTAGTAGTAGTAGTAGTAGTAGTAGTAGTAGTAGTAGTAGTAGTAGTAGTAGTAGTAGTAGTAGTAGTAGTAGTAGTAGTAGTAGTAGTAGTAGTAGTAGTAGTAGTAGTAGTAGTAGTAGTAGTAGTAGTAGTAGTAGTTTGTCCAGCTGATGTAAATGTGCCCTCTAAGGAGCAAGAAAAGTTACAGAAGTATCAATCATTGGCACATGATTATCACATGATGTACAGAATGCCGGTGATAATTATCCCTGTGGTGGTTGGATGTACAGGTGTTGTATCTTCTAACTGTATTACTCACCTTCGTCGTATCCCAGACTTTTCTAACAGTTTATTTTGTACCATTCAAAAGGCAGCCGTAATTGGAACTGTTCATGTCTTACGGTGTACAAATGTGATTTAATGAACATTATCTTATGTACTTGTACATGATTCTGTTCTTTCTCTGTACAATTGTGTGTACATGTAATTCTTTTAATGAAAAGTAGTAGTAGTAGTAGTAGTGGTGGTAGTAGTAGTAGTAGTTGTAGTAGTAGTAGTTGTTTAGTGAACATTGAACAACTTTATCAACGACGTTTAGTTTTATTGGCCCACCATCTGCGGGCATCAAGGGATGATCTTGTACAGGCCTGCTGTGAGCTGATGTTGCAGAGTCCCTCACGTAGGTCTGTATTTTCTATGGCTGATGATGTTGCTTCTTCACTAGCTTTATGTGATGTGTTGAATTTTAGCTCGGACCAGTTAAGGACCGCTGTGGTAACTTCTCAGAGGAAGAAACTTTTGGACACATTGTATGCCAAACCATTGCATGGTAAATTCTTTACATGGGTACATTTATCCGTTATTAACACTGCACGTAGTTTTCGATGGTTGCAGTGTTCGATGCATGGCGAGTCCGAGAGCAGCATATTTGCTATCCAAGATCAGGTCTTATGTACAAGATCTTATCAGGCCAAAATAATGAAAATATCTGTCCAATCCATCTTGTGTCGTTTGTGTCAGGAGCATGAAGAGTCAATTCAACATCTGTTATCTGGCTGCCCTGCACTTGCATCAACAAGTTATCTTCGTCGACATGACATGGTGGGCCGGGTTCTCCATTGGCATCTGAGTAAGTGTTTCAAATTACCATTATCTGCTAAGCACTGGTATGACCATCAGCCCTTGCCGGTGGTTGAGAATGATTCTGCAAAGGTCCTATGGGACTTTAGTTTACAAACTGATGTTCATGTTCCTTCGAATCGACCTGACCTTGTACTGTTCTTGAAACATGAACATAGAATAATGTTTTTTGAAGTATCTTGTCCTGCAGACGTTAATGTACCTAATAAGGAGCAGGAGAAACTAACCAAATACCAACCACTTATCCGGGAGTTTTCTGAGTGTCATGGTCAGCCTGTTGGCATCATACCTATTGTTTTTGGTCATTCAGGTGTGGTGTCAGTTAATCAACAGGATTACTTGAAGCAAATCCCAAATTACAATGAGAACTTGTTTAATAGCCTCCAGAAAGCTGCTATCTTGGGGACCGTAAACATCTTAACATCTTTGAACATTGGCTGTACTTAGGCTTATGCTTGTATTGTCATTGTATTTCTGTACATACTGTACATGTGTGTCAATTCATTTGAATGAAAAGTAGTAGTAGTAGTAGTAGTGGTAGTAGTAGTAGTAGTAGTGTCCAGAATTAGATGTGGTCCGTTATGTGGTGTCCGGAATTTGAAAAATACTCTAATTTTGGTTGACATCATCATTGGTACTTTCCACAAAGATAAAAGCATTGCTTAGACTCCATACCTTTTTGTTTGTAAAATGTTTCATTTCAAATGGCAGTGGAAAGGAGGCATTGTGGGTATTGTGACAAAGATCAAAATTGTAGGTGTAGCTGTACAACAACATTTTGGGGTTTTACATGCAGTAATTTTGATGTCCCTACTTAATTATCGTGACTGGGCCTGCGATAGCTTAAGCATGACACATGTGGTATAGTCTACACTTTATCATGTAGCAGGTCATATCACAATATACTGGAACTTTGCCAATTGAAAGTATGACAAGAGCTGACAATCAGTTATAGCATACTGACACAGTACGAGAGTAGCCCAGTTAAATACCATCTCTTCATTACCTTTCTAAGCTTGCATGCCAGAAAAATTCTGCTGTAACATCCAAACTACCTCCCTTTCTGCTATTTTGTATAGTGATCTCTATGTAGTTAATTGTGTATACAGCTGTTTTGATGGAGCTTGCACGGCTTTTTTATGTTGTGAGAGAACTTTTAATGCAGATAAATATAAATTCACTAAATTTCTATTACTATCTAAAGCATTTGCAATCTGTGTCAGCTTTATTTAAGTTTTTCTAACCACACGTAGGATAATAGATTCCAAAGTTTGTGCATAACAATGTAATACTAATTATACGGCTATATGTGAAATGTTGCAACTTGATGTTGAAGCCCACATCTATCTTCCAAAACAAGTTGGTAAAAATTCGTTGCTGCTGTAACTGTTTTACTTGGTAATTTTTTATTTGGTTAAAGAATTTTAAACGTTTAAAGATTTTTTAAGTATTCAAGGTCCCTCGATTTAATTAAATATTCTAATTTTTCTAACAGGTTATGGGGACTTGAGGCTTTATGGAGGTGACCGTGGCAGACTAGAATTTCAACAACGGGATGGAAGATGGGGTACTGTGTGTAATGTTGGATTTGATTCAGTAGCTATTAAAGTAACATGCAGACAGCTGGGCTATTATGATGGTGAAATGATTTCTCCAACGTGAGTTGACTTGTATTTACCATAATTGTTTGTTAATTGAGCAATTTAAATCATAGTTTGGCCCTTAATTAATTGCATATTCCCTAAAGTAGACCTCCTTGTATTAAGATGCACTAGTGTGTCATGTGGCTGGCATACCACACTGTGGATATATTGACAAGAAAAATAAAATGCAAGCATAGCTCCATGGCCCCCTCTCCAAAGCACACAACTTTTGCATCATAGCTGAGTAATTTCGTAGATCTACTGATGTTGTTTGTTGCGTTAGAAATCCTCGAAAATGTTTGTTCTCTTTAGATATTTCTGTATATATTTTTGCTTTGGTTGTTTAAATATTTGCATTGAAATTAAGATTTATTTCATCTAGCTGGTTCTATGCAGGTTTTTAGTAATGTGTCATTCAGTAATGTCATTCTATCAGGAATTTTTCTAAGGGGGGGGGGGGGATTTTGCCCCCCCCCCCCCCCCCCTCCTGAAAAAGATTTTTTTTCCCTTGAACTCTGCCTCAACCAGCCCAATGATGAAACAATGATAAATTGATTTGAAATCATAAAATTTACAGTCTAGCTACAATAAAACAAATATAGCCTAATTTAAGTTCTCTCCCCCCCCCCTCAATTTCTGAAAAACTCGGATTGCCCCCCTGAATTTATTTTCTAGAAAAATCCCTGATTCTATCGTGAACCACAGACCCAAGAATATAAAGTAATTTCGAACAAGTACTAACAACAATATGTCCCCAACTTGCCTAATATAAAATTCTTCAATATTATTTTCATGCCTTGTGTCCAAGCTTTTGGTAGCAGTTGTTGAGGTAGGTTTTGACAAGCCGAGTGTGGCTTCATCGATACTACTTAAACACATCTTACTGATGCTTTACGCATGCACAACAGAGACTGCCTGCTGTAAGACTACTGTAGACTATCGATTAGTGGGCATGGCTCTAGGTAAGGTCTCGGACAGCAGTAGACATGGATTCATGCACACATATTGATAAATGGACGAGGCTCTACATATGCCTACAGACAGAAATACATTATCCTGATAAGTGGGTGTGGCTCATGAAAGAAACTGGGCTGCAGCATAACTAGGTTAATAACACTTTCACACAACTACTTGATCCATTACACACGTGATCCAATCCGGGGTATTCTATAAAATGGGTTAGACCAACCTGGTTTCAGCCATGGAAGCAACCAGATGTATGCAGTGACTAAGGCAGACATTCAAGCACAAAAGGATTGTATAGCAGCATGTACACTTTGTCCTTCTGTCTGCACCGCCCATTTACCAGTGAGAGCATTTCGCCAAATTAAATCTTGCCAACTGCAATTGTTTAGCAAATTGCCAATTTTTAGTTTCACCAATATTTATTGTTATACAGTACTTGTTTTACTGCCAGAACAGAATTGTTGAAATATCCATTTATGCTATAGTTAGAATTAATCACACTCTTATGATTGTCAATATACCGTAACCTTTACAAGTGTATTTTTTAATATGAACATAGCTGTTTAGAATGCACATTTTTTTAAGTGTACAAACACCCCCCCCATACAGTATGTACCGCTCAAACGCAACGTAGTCTCGCAAGAGTGCGAGCAATTATAAAACTTGCTAATTAAAGGGCGTGTCACCCACTCAGCTTGCGAGTGTTCATCCCAAACAAAATGGGTTGAATACTCGTTAGTAAAATGGGTGCCCTCTTACTGTGTTATAACTTATTTTTCACTTGTTTGCACATTATACGTGTTGGTAATCTTGGGGCACTTATACCATCAATTTCCCATGAACAGGTGGATATTCCATTGCTGGGTATTTTCTCTATCATTGACTGTAGACAAAGGTATACACTGCAAAAATAGAGCACAGCATTTAACTTTCTGTAGCAAAATTTTTATCCTCATACGTGTATCTCATGTACCCTTAGGTGTACTAACAATTCTGACACTTAACTGGGCTTTAAAAAAACTACATTTTCATTAATAGTACCCATTGTCATTGGATCCAGTTAGTTTATATTTGGTATTCTATAGCCACTATGACTACGATACCTGGTTACCAGTTGCTGTTTGTTTGACTCACTGTACTGGCCATGAGAGGCAATTAAGTAAATGTGTTCCAAAGTTTAGTTGCTCAAAAGGATACTGTTCACATGATGATGATGTCTACATTCAGTGCAGTGAGTAACTAGTAATTCTGTTTACATAGTAGCATCACTTGTATATGTTAACATTGTCTAGGATACAATGATTATGATTCACATTATTACTATACTGAGGATACTGAACATTACGATTCATCTTCAGGGGCTATCATAGTATCTTCTATTGTAGTTGCAGTACTTACTGTAGTAGTAGTGACTTTGCTGATTATTTGCCTTGTCTATATCAGACGTTCCTTCTTACGACGACAGAATAATCGGACCTACATTGTTACTCAACAACGACGTCCAAGAATATTGGTAGCCAGAGTGACTCGTACTACAGTCCCATCAGGTCCCCCACCACCTCCTCCTTACACTCCAACCCAACCCACTAATGATTATACTCCAGTTCCACCAAGAGGTTATCAACCAGTTGCTACTGATGACTACACTACTACACCAACTGCTCCATTTAGTGATGTACCATCAGAACCACCACCTGAATATACCCCTAGGGTATCTACTGATGATGTGCCTATATTAACTGTTCAGTGATTGTGTTGTTTAATGTATGTAAAGACCTCTGTGTGTGCTATATATTATGCAATCCATTTCACTTATTTTGAAGAAATCTTGCAATATTTTGGGCTTGGGTGCCGGTGGTTGGACTGACTGTGACACACTGTTTGTTTTGACTACTCTACTCTAATAGAGCAATCAGCTATTAAGCAGTCATAATTGTGTAGTTAACAGTATTTTTGGATTCTCCTCCTGTACTTAAGTCAGTGTTCACTGACACTTATGCCAAAGAATCCTTGAGTCCAGTATTCTGGCTTTTGCATACCAATAAACTTTAGCTAGTTTGAATACTGAGCCATATTTGCTATCCAGCTGATTATGTCCAGGCCTGGATTGTGTTACAATTCACAATAAATTACTTGGTTAGGTATAGTATCATTATTCCAAGGCCGGAGGAGATGCCCAGGTGAATTTTTTTTGGGGGGCCACTTCTGACTTGGAGAATTTTTCATGTTTTGTGAACTAACCGTTTTTGTTGTTTTATGGAAAGTTACACTGCTCGAAGAATGTAGTTGAATCTCCAGTTGAATTATGACAAAACCAGTGTGTTCCCTCGTCTTCTCAAGCAATGTTGTGAGCTCCACGAAGGCGAACATTTCTTTCCTCAACCAGGCAAGTCTTCTCAGGATGACAATCTGGGAATAAATTGGAGGAATGAAGGCTGACTTGTAAGAACATATCACAAGTAGTGAATACTGTGAATCTGAATATATGTGGTGTGACAGTTTATACTGCAGCTGTTGGTTTAATATGGTGGATAATTGCATTACTTGTGGATGTCAATCTAACTCGTGATCAGTCATTGTATCTAGTCTCCACTGGTTACTCAGTGCAAGGGGGTGTCACATACGTAGGTACATCTTGTAGGTAGATCTGCGACTGTGGTCAAAGTCTTGACTAGCTGAAATTTTGCTTTGACCTGTGACTAAGAGCCCTTTTCAATCGTTGACCAGTGGCTTAGCAATGACATTTCAGTAATTTTTGATTGTGGGTTGGAAATTTTTACCATTGACTTGGCACAATTTTTGTGGCCTTGACCTTTGACTTAGACTGCGGTCGTTATAGTGAGTGCCTGTGTGTCACCCCCTTGTCAGTGGTTTTGCATATAACTAACCATAGTCATGCTCCTATATATCACTTTTCCATAGTGTTGATCTGTTCATGCAATGGTGTTGTACCATTCTGGATTACATTGGCATGGTAGCTGCACTATCTTATCAAATATCTCTAACATGCACTACAGTGAGTGTGTATAGTTGGACACCACAGTAATCCAGAAGACTATAGTTTGACACTGTTCATTGCATCAGTCTTGTAATGGCTACTGCCATTTAATGATGAATTCAGCAAATCGAGGAAATCTGCCAAACTTTAATTCATCACTTTATATTATTCAATATTGACTGGGTGGTAGATACACTAAACGTTTATCCATCAAATGTGCTTTGCATGCTGATTCACCAAACTTAAGTCTTACCAATTTTTGTAGTTTACAGTATCTCAATACTCCATACCAATCTGAAACAATTATATTTTTTTAGCAAAGTGACTGTCAGAACATAAAATTTTATGGGTTTATTGTACCTATATGATTGCATTCCGTTTATTGTAAAGTGGCATGATCAGAGCAGCAATTAATTATAGCCTTTTCATTCTAAGTTTTTAACCTCAAAGCCCACTACCATGCAGATCTTCTTGAAAAAGTCTATGCTACACTTCACCAATTTCCTGCTACACACACATACAAATTCTTTATGTATTGTGTAAATGTGCATTTATAGAAGTGAGATCAGTGGTTAAAATATCTGATTAAAAGTGATACTTAGTAGTAGGGCTGAAATAAAACACTCAACTTTTTAAAGGACTTTGGTATTTGGATAGTAAAATTGGTACTCAAAAATACATGGTACATTTTGTCATAAATGATATGATGAATGCTGTGGAATCTGATTTGTGATATTCTATGCATTCCACTTATCAGAAATGTTTGCATGGGTACTTCAACACAGTGATCAATAATGTGTATTACTACCTGCAGTGTAACACATGTCACATACAGGAGTAGGTAATAAGTCCTAAAATATTGTAGTAATTTGGATTACATCATCTAGCTACAAGGGCAGATTTAGGGGGGGTGTATGGGGGGCTGAATCACCTCCCTCCAAAATTTTATTATGTGCTATATAGAAAGATAGTAGGAGCTACAGTACAGGTGCAGTTGCATCTAAAGCATACATGGGAAATAAAGAAATGGAAAGAGTAAGAAGAGAAGTTCTAGGATCAGCAAGATGGTATCAAAGGGTAAAAGTGCTAAAATGCTGCTGAACATTGAATATTATAATAGAACAGTCAACTACTCTAATAGAACATCCATCATTAAAATTCTTTAAACTATATATAAGGAACAAAGACCAACTTCTAGACCCCTTAAACTTCACAGCATTGAACTCAAACATATACCGCAGTATTTATACTGTGCCCTTTGTATGAAAGCTATTTACCGCTGCTAGAAAATGCATGTTAAAGTGCTTATTCAAAAAGGTTCAGTCAATATTGCAAAATTTGATCTCGGCTAAATTTGCAAAAAAAATTCCTGTGAAGGTGTGCTCCCAGACCCCCTAGATAAAGCATGCTCCTTGTGTTGAATATGCTCAACCAGTTGCCACTTTTTAATCTCCACTGTAGATACCTCTATAGCACCCTTCTATTTATTTATTATTGCTTTACAACACAAACAATGCGTCAAGATTATAACAAACTTTGTTATGTACAAAAATAGGAGTGTTGTTCAGGGTCAGATGGCCACATGTGTCACTACCCTGACTGCCCAAAATCTTTCACACTACAGAGTATTACAGCAACAGCAGGTATGTATCTATATAACCATCCCAGTATGGCAAGTTTAATCACATGAGTGAACGGTTTGGTGCATGATATGGTCACTGCTAAAAGAAGGTGGTCTTATTGATGAGATTATATATTAGCTGAGCTTGAGGCTACTTGACATCGCTGCTGATTGAGGACAGCCATCCATTGGTGAAGTCTTCACATACTTGTCACATCCGCTAAAAAGTGAATACAATGCACAATTCATGTCTGTGTATGCGTAAAAAGAAAAATGGAGTGTGCATGAGAGAAATTTTGCAATGGATAAATCACTGTACGAACTAAGAACAGCCATGCTGCCCATGCACCATCACCCATAGAGTCAAGAAAGAGCTCAGTTTGCCATGTCTGGACCATGGTGAGTTTTCCTGTGTTGCCAGTGAGTCAAATCAGGCCACAAGCTTAATATCTGTTGGCATCAATTCCTTTGAAGTTTCAGCCTTGGCCAACTTAATTAGTGTCCAACAGATGGATGTTTGAGGTTGTTAAATATCTGTGTGCAACTAGTGATGGTGTTTTAAACTATAGCTGCTACCATACGACAGGAAATTTTGACAAAAGGAAATTTGATGAATCCACATTTCATCAGCATTGACAGATTGAAAATCAGGAAATCATATATCTAAAAATGTACTTTTAGGGGTGCTTATGGAAGTTTGATGAACTAAAATTTTACTGATTTGTCAAATTCATTATTTTGTTTTGTCAAAATTTCCTGTCGTGCGATATAGTGCATATAAGTGCTATACAAAACTTGTTAATGTATACATTTAATAGGTGCATAGTTAATACAGGTACGTATTAATCACTGACTTGTCCAATGGAGAATAAAGTGTTTAAGCTCCAAGGAATAAAGCCATGACCGTATATTTCTTACCTAAAGTTCAAACCATCCAAACAGTAAGAAGCTGCCTCTCACATTTGGTAGCCTTGTATATAATTATGAAGGTAGCTTTTGTAGTAGACATTATTGCTAGAGTGGAGTCCAGATTCCGGAAAATGATATTGTATACTATAGCAACCAATTGTGGATCATCAGTTACACCAACTATTCAGATTTAGTCATGCAGACAATACAAATCAATGTATGTGGAAGAAATATATATATATATAAATACTGTATTTTAATCTAAATAACTATTTAAGCTAATCGGGAAAAATTGGGCTTGGATAAATAATTTATTAACAAACCAATTTGATATGATAAACTGGGAGAAACATTTTCTTCAGAATCAAAATAAAATCCTGTACGTATAAACATATATGTGTAGGATATTGTGAGAGCACTGTATACATATGGTATTTAAATACGTATTACGTACTTCTAAAGAAACTTGTAAAGCTGTATCTGCTGTTTGTTCACTAAATTTTTCAACCGCACCTAATATTATTTTTTAAATCCATGAACTAGTTGGGAAAATTATGAAAGCTTCACTTGTGGTGGTTAAATTGCCTCTATAAAAGGTAGGTAATACATTTTCACAATCCATAAGCACATAGTTTGGAACTTTTGTATGACATCAATGAGTGAGCAGCATGCAGTCAAAAGCACTGATACATTGCTAATGAAACCACTACAATTTTTCTTGTCAACAGCAATTGATTCTGAGATAGTTTAAATGTCACTGTACCTTATCAATACCACATGTTCACACAGTTTGCAACTTGCCTCCTTGCAACTTGGTTGGCAGGAGATACAATGGGCAAATCCTCTCAACGTCCAGTACAAGATATAGATATATATATATACGTATATATATAAAACTGTATATATGATTACCCATACTGTATGCCATCCCTACCAGTACAGTGGACACACTGGTAGACTACAGCATTCACTATACATCAAGAGTGATGGGCCTGTAAAAATGGTTTCAAATACACCATAGTGCCATCCTTCATCAAATAGGCAAGTGACCACAATTAGGCCAAACTACATTTCATGAAGTTTTTATCCCAGCTCAGCAGGTTGATAAAAAATTTAGAAGAATAAAAATGGCTGTTCTATTGATCTAGGTGCAGGAGGTAAGGCCATTCTAAAATAAGCTTGTTTCCCTTACCAAGGCTACTAAATAGTATACACAATATATAGGAGTCTACAACCATATTAGCAATCTTTAAAGCAATTGGACAATTTTTTTGCCAAATATATACTGAATCGCCGCATCCATGAGACTGAGTATCATGCTATTTGAGGATATGGCACTATAGTGCTTAGATGAGGTACCATCTAATACTACTTGTTGAGATCTTTGCATGGGTAAGCCATGCAGGTACTGATCCAGTGACAGATGTATTATTAGTAATGCCCGTAATGTCTGAGTTTTACAAGAAGTCTCTGGTGTGAGACGCTGTCAAATGTTTTTGCAAAATCAAGAAGAATAACATCCATTTGTTGGTGATGATCCATGGAATATAATAAGTCTTCTAACAGGGAAACAGGAGGGTTGAGACCTGAATCTGTGTTGGTTTTCAATGAGTACATTGAAGGAGTTCAGATGTTGTATAATAGGATGATAAATAATGGGCTCCATGGTTTTGCAACATATAGATGTTAAAGATATTGGATGGTAGTTGGAAGCATGGGTTTGGTTTTCTTTTTTGAAAACAAGGCATATACATTAGCCTTTAGCCAGTCGGATGGTAGAACACCTGTATCCAGGGATTGGGTAAAAATGACTTGTAATACAGGTGATATTTCAATGGAACAGTGCTTTAAGATAAATGGAGAGATATTCAGTGGCGGATCTAGGATTTTTAAAAGGGGGTTTCTGAAAGTTGGCATAGTTGAATAAGGCATCTGACGACATTTCTCTAGAAATTTTAGAAGCACTAAGATTGGATTTTAGGCTACTTTTAGTGAATCAGAGATATAGGTAGTCCATTTTTTACCAATGTGGAAATGTTATGATTATCCTTTTGCTTGGCTCTAATATATTTCCAAAATTGTCTGCAGTTTCTATGGTTAGAGCACATCAAAATGACTTAGCTGAATACTCTAATAATATAATATTTATTACTGTGCAGAATTCAAAAGAGATTATAAAACACAGATATTAATCATATTGATTAAGGGAGTTCCATAACTTTAAAAATTAAACTGCTTTGCCATTTAGCATTTGTATAGACAGTATTTGAGAGATCTGGTTTGAGGTTTACTGAGATCTGCATCATAGATTATTGATTGATTGAGGTGATGTACTTGAGGGTGATGCTGACTTCTGAGAAGAAGCTAAGTGAAACTTTTGGTCGATGATGGTATCCATAGGGGGCTAGTTGTCTAAATTTGATGGTTTAGAAGAAGCATGACAAAATTGTGAGTTTTGTACAGTGCCATGTAGTCTGTTATTGACATGGAGACTGCTGCCGTGCAGTTTGATTAAATTTCCCTAATCTGTAGAGATCTTTGATTGAGGCAGAAGTGATTGATGAATCTATACTAGATAAGGTGATAACAATAACTCCAAGGTCATTTTTTGGCGATCAAATTTTGAAGTCTTTGGAGGACACTCAGCTATTCCGTAAAAACAACATTAGAATTTCTATCTGATACTACTGAAGTTAGTATACTGAAGTGGCCAAGGTTGAGCACCTTGTTCTATCACAATGGCCTATTGTTTACCAGCTGTAGCATCGGAGTTTAAGTTAAAGTGACTGCTCTATTAGTGTAGATATGGTAGCTAGCAAATGTACTGCCACTGTAAGTACATGCATAAGAATCTCAAATGACATTAAGGCTTAACTCTAGGCTGGTATGTATGTTATTGTGGTATGTTAATTCAGATGGCCGCATTGATGGTATGTCTCCTTAGTATGATGTACTGCACTACTTATTAATTTAAGATTAGCTGCTGCATGGGAAGTCACTCATCACAGGTGGTATGCCAACTTTACATTACATGCCAGCCTACTTATACAATGTCATTTGATATGTTGTAGTGGCAGTACATTTATTATACTCTAATAGAGCAGTCATATATCAAATGAAGCCACTGATACTGCCAGGGTGATCTGCATTATATCCACCATTAGAATTTGACTAGTGGCAGTACATTTATTATACTCTAATAGAGCAGTCACTTCAACTGAAGCCCTAAAACACTACTGCATACATGCAATCGCCATTCTGTTAGTTAATTATTATGATAATATAGCTAGCTGTTAATAGTTACAAAACACTCTAATAGAGCAGTCACTGTCTGTTACTTCAGCCACCGACTGTTGTAAGGAAATCCACCCCTTCAAGTACAGTACAAATGAAGTGTGTCCTACAGTGAGGAATTCTTTTCCAACCATTTCTCCGTTTCTCATTTCCCGTTTCCTATTTCCTCGTTCCTGGTTTTACCAATAACCCATGGTCACATGATCAGGCTGGAGGAGTACTAGTCGAGGGGTGTGGCGTGGTGATTTGACAGACGTGGATCTGCGCTGTGGTGATGAAACTGTTTCAGTTGCTGTCTACTCTCGCTTTTACTTCTTCTGCTTTGGCAGGTATTTTTAACCTTCTATTTTTATTTTTGATGTGCAGTGGCTAACGTACGTGCAGTGTGCGATGCGAGGTGCGATGTGGGGGCTGGTAACTCAGCTGGTAAGGTCGGCAAACGTTTAGAGGACTTAACATACACCCTATATGACATTACATTACGAGCCACACTGATAGTTTTAGTATAGGTAAGACATGCATTGCTAGGAGTCTTCAGTGGATGAACAACCCGAAGGAATGATGTAATAATTACATCATTCCTGAGGGCTGTTTATCCACTGAAGAAGCCATGTCTTAGTAATTTAGACAATGGCCTGTGGTGACTGGAATTTTGTTATGAACCCACAAAGTATGCAATTTGTTTGTTGAAGTTTATGGCTAGGTGTCTTACTAGGTTCCACCTGTTTACAGGTGTCTTACTAGAATAAAAACCCTGCATACTTTGCAAATATCAAAGCATTCTTGACATGCCATTGTCTAACTTTAGTAAGTTTGCCTGATCAGGCCGGTTTGATCATAGTGTTTAGAGTAATTTTTTGATAGTACACAATTAATATAAATAACTCAAATTGTGATAGAAGACACTTTGTACAAATATAGAAAGTGTAAGTTACAAAAGACTAATGCTACAACTACATATCCAAGTTTTTGTTGACCTCCCAAACTTGCAAGCCAGTGTGTCACCTCCAGCCACTATTCCACCAGAGGTGATGGTGACTTCTTATCATCCAGACCTTGTATTTTACAATACTGCCGCCAACTCTATTGCCTTACTTGAGTTGACCTGTCCATTGGATTCAGAACACCATCTTCAGTCAGCCAGGTTACGTAAGCAGAACAAAGTAGAGTATCAGCAACTGTTAGTAGAATTAGATCGTTTGAATGTTTCTAACTATTACGAAACTCTTGAAATCAGTGTTCTAGGCCACTACCATCCTTCTTGAGAAAAAGAACTTATGGAACCTGTTACATTTTGTTCACCAGGATATATTAGTGTCAAAAGTAGCTCTAAGGGATTCTGCTTCGCAGAAGTGTATTACAGCATCTCAAAGAATATTTATGGCTAGGGACTGTCGTGAGTGGTTTCCTG
Source organism: Dysidea avara (assembly GCF_963678975.1). Classification (NCBI taxonomy): domain Eukaryota; kingdom Metazoa; phylum Porifera; class Demospongiae; order Dictyoceratida; family Dysideidae; genus Dysidea; species Dysidea avara. Next base: position 32,136,584 of record NC_089279.1, read on the forward strand.
CCTCCCCAGACTGACTCTTTAGTTAGTTAAATGTACATGCATGTAAACTTACTTTATGTTTTGTACTCCCTTGCCATGCCCACCCGGGTGTTTTTAACCAACCCTGTCTGGTGGTTGCATGTGACCGAGGATTCCTTAATGTTTGTGTCTCATTATAATAATGATGGTTTTCTCTCTCTAGCTATACTACTACTACTACATGGGAAATACTGTAACTAAGGGTAGAAAGGGTTGTCATCATCCTTACTGTCCTGAAGAGCCCAATACCTAAAGATAATTTTAGCATTACTTTGCCACATTGCAACAGAAAGTTGCTGGAGTAGTTGTAAAGGCCACTACAATGAGATAACTTGTTTTCTCATCAACTGCCCGCATAAAAATGTTCCTTTGCGATAACAGCATGTGATGATACTGTGGTTTTCCAAGTTCTCACAATATTCAAAGCGTGATGTACCGTGCAAACATATGCAGTTGTTTAACAGCAGATTTTTCATACTCATAGGAGCTTAAACATGCCCACACATACAACTTGACAGCCACAGAACATTAGTCATGTACATTTAAAGAACTGCGCATACAGAGCAGTATTAGCACATGGCAATTGACCATTGCAAAAACTTGGAAAACTGCGATAGTGGATGTATGACATAGAAAAGCACTACTTTTATGAGAAATTATGCAGGCACCTTTTGTGAGTTTTTCACTTTTTTGTTGTTTCTAATGCCTTTTCTGGAGCATTGACAGCACCACAATGAGTGTTATAATAGAATATTTATACACTAGCATTACTACTGTGACCTGCCCTGCAGGGCCATCATGTAGTAGCTCTAGTGTTACTGCTTCTGTCACAAGCCTGCAGCAGCCCCTCCCCCTAATGAGACTGACCAGCCTACAGGTGCCAACGTGGCATCTGCTGCTGTCACTGCCGCTGTTGAAAATGTGCGATACTACATGACCCAAAGATTGGAAATAATACTAGTGAGATCAAGATACTCTTATACAGCAGTCACAGCTACACGTGTATTTTTATAGCTATGTTCTAATAAATAAAATATTTAGTGCAATAAAAATTAATTTAAAAATGAAGGAGATAATGAGAAACAAGTTTTCTCATTGTAGTGGCCTGAACAATAAGTGTGACTGTCACAAATATTCTCCCATGATTTTTTTTGTAGGATAAATCTGTATGTGTCATTTTCTATATTACATATATCAATTGTACTATTTGCATAGCTCTAGGGTTAGTAGTTGTTTTGAGGACATGGATAAGAGCCAAAGTATGTATTGGTGCATGTACGTATTTCAAGCATTTAATTACATGAGGGTTAAGAAATCCTTTTGTATGGTAGGGCATTTTGAAACCTTATATGTGATGTCAAGTGTAAGATAGCAATGTCATCTATGATTATTTCATCCATAAAATCTTTTGTTAAATAGGTTGTAAAGACGTACGGATTGAAGGTGGTGGTCATTCTGGTAGACTAGAGTGTCAATTGGAAGATGGAACATGGGGTACTGTGTGTATGACAGGATTTGGGCCAAATGCTGCTAGAGCAGCTTGTAGCCAGATGGGATACTGTGGAACTGCTTATTACAAATCAGTGTAAGTGCTCACATGGTACACATGCACAAATGTCTCACTTAAATGTACGTACAATCTACATAGGTTTACATTGTTGTTTCAATGTTTCATGCACTTGCCTAGGTATTAGATATCATAATTGCTATGGGTTATACATGGTGTAGCTTATTATAAACTGGTTTGAGAAAGCACAACAGACAAGTGTTGTATAGAATTTAGAGTTTGATATCCTAACTGTCCACATCATATTCTGTAAAAGTCTGTACATGTAGTTCTAATTTTCTACGTTGAAGGTATGTACATATATACACATGTTATAAACTAAGGCAAACAATTTTTCATCAGCTGGTCATTGCATGAAAGCAAGGCATAGTAATGAAACCTCAAACACTTTTGATATGCTCTATCAAACCACACAACTGATCAATAACCATGCAGTACAGTAGTACTGTATAGGGTTGGGCTATTCTGGCCAAAAATATTGATAACTTCATGGTGCCTTGTAGTATTGGTTAGGTATAACCAAGTGCAATAGTGCCTTCAGTACAACCCGAAACGTTTCCAAAAGTTGCTACAAAATTAAGCCAAAATAATTATTTAGTGGAATGTTCTACTGCTTGACTGACTGACTGACCGACTAACTAACAATGGCCACTTCACTATTTCATGCAGTAATCGATAGTTGGGGTGTACGTTTAGATGAAAAACTATACAATCCTGGAGCTATTCTTTCTGGTCCAATGTGGTATGTATGGTTCACTGATCATAATATTGGTCAAGTATAGGGAAAAATTAAGAATTTTATGTTCGATTTGGGATCATTGAAGTTGTAAAACAAGGGAGGTCGCTTGCACCTGAAGATATACTAGCGGACATTTGATCCCTAATTCAGTTGTGGGTATTGACTAAAGTAGGGATTAATGTCCACTAGTATATGTGACCCAGTCTGAGAGCACCGGTCTTATCGCCCATGTCAGCAGATTCGATTTTCACCCAGGACACAAAGCTACATGAATAAACTATCTAATTCCACAATAAAAATCAGCTAGACTTGAGTGGTCTGGTTTTGCTGGCTGCTTTTCCCAAGCCCAGTGGCGATCCGTACGTGCAGTGTGGGGCCTTAATGGAGCTCTGGTCAGCCTGGGGATGACTATATGTGGTTGTACAGCTCTGTGGTGTTGAATTAGTACCTCTGCTGTGAATTTCCTATCATTTTAGCCAGTTTTGAGACCTCATTGGTCCAAAACTTGGCATACTTCATCCCTACGCCTTCCTTTTCAATTTTTGAGCACCATCTTGCCTGCCTTCCAGGGCCCCCGCCTCCCACCCAATTTGCAGTTTGCCTGATACAGTCAACCTCGGTTTAAAAACTATCTAAAATGGTGGGAAACTTAGTTGTTGGCTGCTTGCACAGTGGATGCTCTGGAAGGCAAGGAATTGGTATTAAACATGTGAAAATTTGGTACACATAGCTTCAACCATTGGTGAGCTACAACACACTAATACTTAAAACTGGCGTTTCTCGATACTTTTAAATAGGTGATAAGCCCGGTTTTCCCAGACTGGGTCACATATCTTCAAGATGTAGGCAATCTCCCTTATTTCACTACTTTTTTTTATGATTCCTTAAAATCTTAGGTGCACACCCACAACCCCTTTGGCCGGCTGTAGATGCACGCCTGTTTTACTGATATTGCTTTTGTAAAGTGTGTGTGTGTGTGTGTGTGTGTGTGTGTGTGTGTGTGTGTGTGTGTGTGTGTGTGTGTGTGTGTGTGTGTGTGTGTGTGTGTGTGTGTGTGTGTGTGTGTGTGTGTGTGTGTGTACCTATCTACCTATGTTTGTCCTTACGCACCCACGTGAGTAAAATCGTGAAATGGTAAAAGCAGCTTTTCGTAAGAAGAAAAGTGAAATGAAGTCTGATTAAACTTTCGCACAAGTAAACTTTGTTCTGAGTTGGTTTCTTTTTGGTGGTCTGAAATACGGGTGTGGCGACTCCTCAGACCTTGCAAATTATCTTTCCTTCAGATCCTTTTGAGTTGGAAATGGGCCCACGTACCATAGGGAAAGTAATTTTTATTGTATTAAGTTTTCGTGAATTGCTAAAATGTGGTAAAATCAGTAATTTTCGTGGTTTAGACATTGATCTCGATACAACTTGTACAGGAGCTACAAAATATTTAATTTTTGTGATAAGATGCCTGCAAAAATCCATGAAAATTTGTATCCCAAGAAAATTTCTTGCCCTACGGTATGTGAATGAAAATGAAGAGCAGCTTTGAGGCTTCGTTAAGAGAATTTGTGGAAAAAAACACGATAGTCAAACTACAGTGGAACCTGTGTTACGATCACCTGGATTAAGCGGTAACCTCTGCATAACGGCATGGACACGAGGTCCCAAATCTTTTCCCATACAAATGTATGTATTGTTGTCTGCATTAAGCGGTCACCTGTCTAACGCGTATAACAGCCAACCAAGAATTCGCCTATGAATCACTGTATACATAACTTTCTCCTTCATATAGCGGTCGCTACCTTTTATGGTGGCTTGTTAGGCCAACTGTCTGGCACCACGGCACCACGGCACCGTTTCAATTAATACACAATTATCACACTTCCTGCCTTTCAATGAATACTATATAATCTATCAGGCTTCATTGCTTAAACGTATTCAATAGCTACAAACAACATTCATAACAAGCTCACCTTGTCCTTTCTGTACTAAAAATATTACTGCATTGCGGTTGGCGCGAGCCTCTTAATAATAATAATCACTCATTTATAACGGCCATAGCCACTAAAATGCTGCTGACCACCTTATACAGGTTTTCTCTATAACAGCCACCTGTATATAAAGGCCAGATATATCTGGTCCCAAGGTGACCATTATAGACAGGTTCCACTGTATAAAACAGTTTGGAAGATACTTCTGTGCGTAATATATGTTGCTAAAAGTGGTTTGTTTAACAAGCACTTCCTTAGCAGTGCATAGCAACGTAATTGAAGAATTACAAATTATCATGAATTGCAAAATCCTAGAATTACAATAAATTAATTATGTATTATTGCAGAACCATAAAAATAGTAGTACATAATTGGTTAATTCCAGATAAGTTAGCTAGCAGCATGGCACCTGGTTTTTAGAAGTAGCACAACATCAACTTGTTTTTTGTACTCTTCAACTGTACACCATTTGTAAATTTGGATTTGTGGTTTATATAGCTGAACAGGCTTATGCTTTTATAGCTATACCATTAAATATTTTTGTGTTTAACTTGTATATTTGATTTACATGTTGTGATAAATGTATTATTGGTACACATTACAGTGCACTAATTCTTAACATTTTACAGGGCTAACACTAACATTCATGGATATTCTTCACAACTTCCAGTTGCTATCTGCCAAACTGACTGCAGATCATATGATAGTCGTTTCAGTTACTGTACTGTACGGTATTATCCTGATGATTGTTACTGTTCCCACCGTGAGGATATTATTATTTCTTGCCACAATGAGTATAATTGTGATGGAGGATATGATTATGATGACAGTAGTGGCTCATCTTCTGGAGCGGTGATTGGTGCCACAATTGGAGGCTTGTTGGTTTGTGGAGTTGTCGTCTTGTTAGTTATTTGTTGTGTCTACGTGAGATATTCATATATACGACGACAGGATAATCAAACCTACGTAATCACTCAACAACGTCCAAGAATATTAATAGCCAGAGTGACTCGTACTACTACAGTCCCACCAGGTCCCCCACCACCTCCTCCTTACACTCCAACCCAACCCACTAATCATTATACTCCAGTTCCACCAAGAGATTATCAACCAGTTGCTACTGATGACTACACTACTACACCAACTGCTCCATCTAGTGATGTACCATCAGAACCACCACCTGAATATACTCCTAGTGTGTTTACTGATGATGTTTCTATGTTAACTGTTCTGTGATTGTGTTGTGAATGATTGTTGTTTAGTGCGCTGAGCTCATGCATGCATCTATTTATTTGTAATACATTGTGTAGTCATTGAATTGTAATTTAGTAGCTATACCCTGTGTGTGTGCTGTATGTTTGATTGTATTTTGAAGATTTTCTTGCAAAATGTGGGTGGTTGGGTGATGTAGTTTGTCAAGTGCACATGATCTGTAGTGGGCAGTAGTTATAGAGAGTTTATATATGGAGTTGCAAAATGTTGGCAGCAAAAAAGTGAGCAACAACCGATATTGTTTTTCGTAGCAACTATAAAGTGATCCATCTACCTTGAAATGTGCTGAACTACGTCACCATGAACTTTGATAGGTCACATTAAGTTTCTGGTGACTTCCTATACATGATTTTGCAATTCTCTGTTACCCCGTAATTATGTTATAGTGTGGCGTGGTGCCTGATTTAGGTTGTATATGTCAAATGGTAGATCTTCGCTCCAATCAATGAAACTGTTTCAGTTTCTGTCTACTTTCACTTTAGTTTCTCCCGTTTTAGCAGGTATTTTTAGTACATGATGACTATAATCATTGTTGTATATAGCTATGTGTGGGCAGTGCTTTATTTAATTAGTTTCAATAAAGAGAGGGGGTGGTAACCAAAGTGATATTAAATTATGTCCTTAAAACAGTTTATATATATGACTGTATATATATATAGCTGTTATTGTAAAACTTAACTAGTTGTGACTACCATATGCATATCAATGGCAATAATATGTCATTGGATTTGCAAAAGGTACCTTTTCCATGCATTTTACACACCAGCTAATGAATGATACAACACTCATTAACTTGTTCTTAGTATCAAAATGCAGCCATATACTGTTGCTACACTCATGGGAAAAACTCAGCCAATCGTATTCCATGATTAAAAGTTATGAAGCTTCAAAGCAAAAAATGGGTCAAATTTTGTGTGTGAAAAAGGTACCTATTCACAAATCCGGTCACATATATAGGACCGGCAGTCACACGCATTAAGAAAACTCAGACAGAAAACCTAGAAAGCAAAAAAAAGTTGACTTGTTTAAACCCAAGACTCTGTACTCATAGCCCAATGGCATGCATGTGTTCTTATAAGGGTACAGCTAGCACTGGCAATTACAGGCAAAGGAATCTAACTTCGCTTGTTCATAACTGATAGCTAATAGCGTTGGTTGTGCTAATTACTTGGGAATTTTGGTAACTCCAAGTTAGCTCCAGGAGCAGCTAGTTGGATCTAGATTGACTGGTTGCAACAGCTAAAATAGATTGTGTTTCACCACTTACCTAATGATAACGAAATATGTATAAGCACTGAAATGTGTTTTTAAATTACTACAATGTACAGGCTGGCAGTGTATCCAGCTTGTGTAACTATTCATCTGGCTACTCAATTGTATTTTTTGCCATTTTTATAATTGCATTTAATTACTTGGGTTAATGTTAATGTTGTTCATGTTACATTCAGCAATGAATGATAAATCTATTAGTATTGATTATACATAGCTTAATATGATGATCTCAGTAGGATGGAGATACGCATTATTTTTTCTGAAGGTATATAATGGCATGCATATTCACTGCAAGTTTTGCCCCCATAATTTTGTTATTTAGTGAACCCCTAGGTGAAATTTTTGGCCTTTTTTACACCACAAATATATAGTTGCACCAAGTGTGTAGCTGTAGGATTAGCAGTTAGAAAGTAACAGTGATTTGTTTTGTGGCCATGCTGGATAAAAGTGGTGCATGAATGTGTTGTCAAGCATATTAGTTACTATAATTACATATTAGTTTAAGGGTTGAGAAAACCTTTAATGTATATAATATGGTGGGGTATGATCTTTCTTTGTGTAATCAATAGCATGCAGACGAGTTACATTAAGGGTTCATATTATGAACTCTTGGCTACATCCATCTATAGTATGGTTGTGTCTATTATCACATTTTCATTGAAGCTTGAAGTCAAATGTAAGATAGTGATGTCATGACATATGTATTTTCCTCCAATACTATTAAACAGGTTGTATAGACATATGGATGGTCATTCAGGCAGACTAGAGTGTCAATTAGAAGATGGAGCATGGGGTACAATGTGTGTGACAGGATTCAGGTCAAGTGCTGAGAGCAGCTTGTAGACAGATGGGGTACTATGGAACTGCTGATTATACAACAGTGTAAGTGCTAACTGATATACACACGTACGAATGTCTCACTTAATTAGATGTACATCTACATGTATTAGTTAAAGCATTTCCGTAAGTATGGAATAAAAAAGAGTCAGTGAGAGTACTAGGCAAAGCAAGTGGGAAAGAGTACGAGACAAAGCCGAATGCTATAATTATTTATTATTTAGTCTTGTGAAGATCCTCTGGAGTGTTGCTAGAGCTTTCTTCTTCAGGTCAATCAGAATTTCACCCACACAGATTGCTCTAATTGCCACTGTAGCTGTAAAGACCATTCTTTATGGCGAATGTAGCACTGTTGTTGGCTTTGATTTTTCATTCAAATTTCTTTGTAAAGTTTGACACTGAAGTTTCAATGTCTATAGTGCTGGTGTCTGGATATCAGTGTGTGTGTAGTGTAGCTTGTGAACTGGTTTAAAACCATCATACAGTAACAAGCGTGTATTAGGGGTCAGGGAGGTTAACATTTTCTCACACAAAGTATATTGACCAGAAACCAGCCTCACAATACCATCACGGTCCCTTGGAAAGTATACAACCAAAACCAAAAGTGCCTTCAATACCCTGAAATTTTCCCTACGTGCAGGACTATAAGCATTTTAATGCCAGAAACAGACACCAAGCATTAAACACCATGTAGCTATGTAGCATTCACAGTGATGTTACTTTTTAAAAATATGAAGTTTGTTTTGTCCGTGGTTTTGACAGGAATGTAGCTTAATTATTAACTGAGACTTCCCTACCAGTGAGTTCATCGTGCTGTAAAAAACAAACAAAAGCATTGGTACCTGCTTTACATGCAGGACAATTAATAATACATTGGGAACTGGGCCAAGCATAAATATTATAGTGTCTGTGTATAGCATGTTAGTGCATGATCCTTATGCCATTTACAATAGGTTGCTACACAATTTAAAACTATATTTAAAGGAATTTTCTACTGCCTGCTTGACTGACTGACTGACTGACTGACTGGCTGACTGACTGACTGACTTACTTATGGCTATAACTCAATAGCAGTTGGGGTTATGAGCTTGACTTTTTCACTGTAAGACGTTGCTTCAGCCCAACAGATGCCTTGTGGTATACTGCAGTATGTACAATGCACACATCATGGACTTATCTTTGTCCCCGCCCTTTGTGTTCTATTCTCTTCGCTGACTGCTCAAGGTGTGTCGATTCACGGTAGCACACATGATGGCCTTCCTAAGTTTGTAATGGGAATCATCTAGATTTCTGTAGTGACCGGATATATTGATTGCAGAACATAGCTGGAAAATGAATTCAAACAAGCTGAACACAGCTGAAAATAAATTGTAAGGCCACCTGCACTTTTCAGTAATTGACTGTTGGGACACTTGTTCAGATAAGTCTGGCAACTTTGTTTCTTTCTTTTGATGTGGTATGCATGTATTAACCAGTAATTAAAAAAGTAAATAAACAAGTGCAAGGAATTTTTAAAGTATCATAAAAAGAAAGAGTAATAAAACAATGGAGGTTGTGCATGGGCGGATCCAGAGTCTGGAAAGAGTTGCTGAAAAAAGTTGAAGAGCAAAAAAAAAAAAAAAAAAGGTCACAACAATAATAGCTAGTTATCCTTTACCAAATATATTATATCACGTATGTTATGTACAATAAAATCCTATTTATAGCTTCATAAGTAAGCTGCACTACCTCATGAACATTGTGACTGCTTTGTTAGAGTAATTGACTGCTCTATTCAGGGGCGGATCCAGGAACTGGCAAGGGGAGGGGCACAAATAGGCTAAGTTGTAGGTGGTTGGGGAAGCCAGATTCTCTCGTTAGTTGCTGCATTTTTGAAGCACCAAATAATCGCCTCTTTATAGTGTCTCACTGTTGAATTTTGCCCTTTGCAGATGGTTGTGAAGTCTTAAAAGCTGTTCAAAAGGCTTCGAATGTCTCAACACGATAATTATTTTTAGAGGCGCTTAGTACGCACGAAGGTGCTGGGTAACAATTTCACTAGTTTGCTTTGATTTCAGGCATATTTTCACAAGTTTAATAGCAAAACTGATCTTGGCCTGACAAAGTTCAGTATTTTATTCGGAAGTAGCTATGGCTAGCTTCTCCACAAGGTGAGAGGGGGGAGCATTTGGGGAAATGCCCATCCTGGATGAGTATCTCGATCTTGTATGCAATTTCTTGAAGGGGGGGGGGGGGGGGGGGGGGGATTTGCCCCAAATGCCCCATCCTGGATCCACCATTGTTGTGCACACTTGAAGATACACTAGTGGACATTTAATCCCTAACTCAGTCATGCCCATAACTAAGTTAGGAATTAATTATAAATGTCTATTAGTATTATGACTATCTTCAGGCGTAGGTAACCTCCCAGCTTATTTAACCATATAGATTCCAGACTAGGGGATACCAGTTTTTGGTCTATTGTCTAACTCTATTATATCATGGAAATAAGTTGTATACCATTTATATGACTGACATCAGTTGGTTATTGATGGTATGGCTTCTATTGCACAAACAAATACATAATAGAAATTGAATTTTATAGATGAACTGATTAATATTAAAACTGTTATTTTGAAGGTTGCACTTTTAACAAAGATCTGTGCATTATTGTGTAAACAAGACAATTAAGAAATTAGTAGTCGTACTATAGGCAACTGATCAATAGTATCAAGAGTATACTCTTGATAGTACTTCTTTACTGATCATGAATATCATTTATAAATAATGGATTAAGGTTTACATAACTGAAGCACTTGTGTTTTCATAATCAAACCACTTTGTGGTCCACTTGTTTTTGCAATGTGATAAACAATAAAGTGCACATATTTGTAATATTTTACACTGGTGTTCATCACAACTTCCAGTTACTATCTGCCACACTGACTGTAATTCATATGAGGTTTGTTTTAGTCGAAGTTTCAGTTACTGTAGTGTACAGTATAATCCTGATGATTGTTACTTTTCTTACCGTGAGGATATTATTATCTAATCCAAAACAGCCAAGCTGTAAAAATAGTGTGCGGCCCTCAGAAAGGCTATGGTGAAAAAAGATGTGAAATCCAAGGTGGCGGCCAAGAAATGGCTGTGATGGTAGGTTAATGGTAAAAATTTTAATAATGACAATTCAGGTAAATTTTGTGAAGCGGCACAAAAATTCACCTGAATTGTCGTTATTAAAATTTTTACCATTAACCTACCATCACAGCCATTTCTTGGCCGCCACCTTGGATTTCACATCTTTTTTCACCATAGCCTTTCTGAGGGCCGCACACTATTTTTACAGCTTGGCTGTTTTGGATTAGATTTCATTTCTTTTTGTATTTGTATACCCAAAGCCGGCCTATGGCCAGCTTTGGGAATTTTTTAACCTATGTTTTTTTTCTTTACTACAGGAAGAAGAAAAGATGAAGTAAATGTACAAATTATATATATGTGACCGGATTTGCGAAAAGGGGTCTTCCACACACATCCAATTTACGAACTTTGGCAGTTCATAATGTCAGATAGGAAAATAGTATTGCCTTGAAATTTGGACAGTGATGAGTAACAACATAGGTTAATGCATGAACAAAATTTCAGGTTAGTATCTTCTTTGAGCACAAAGGTATGGTCATTCAAGTTCATAGAATTGGATGTGTGTGGAAGACCCTTTTTCGTAAATCCGGTCACATATAATACATATGTGACCGGATTTGCGAAAAGGGGCCTTCCACACATCCAATTTGCCAACTTTGACAATTGATAACTTCAGATTGGAAGGAGCTATTGCCTTGAAATTTGGGCAGTGTTTTCTTTGCAGCTGAACTCTCTATATGATGGTTTCTTTGTAGCTGAACTCTCTACAAGGTAATTTCTTCTAGCTGATCTCTCTACAGGTGATTTGTTTGTAGCTGAACTATCTACAAGGTAACTTCTTCTAGCTGATCTCTCTACAGGGTGATTTGTTTGTAGCTGAATTCTGTACAGGTGATTTGTTTGCAGCTGAGCTCTTTACGGTTTCTTTGTAGCTGAACTCTCTACAAAGTAACTTCTTCTAACTGATCTTTCTACAGGGTGATTTGTTTGTAGCTGAACTATCTACAAGGTAATTTCTTCTAGCTGATCTCTCTACAGGGTGATTTGTTTGTAGCTGAATTCCTGTACAGGTGATTTGTTTGCAGCTGAGCTCTTTTACAGAATGGTTTCTTTGTAGCTGAACTCTCTACAAGGTAAACTTTCTAGCTGATGTCTCTACAAGGTGACTAGTTTTGTAGCTGAACTCTCTACATGGTGGTTTCTTTTTGTAACTGAACTTTCTACAAGGTGACTTCTTCTAGCTGATCTTTCAATTGGGTGATTTGTTTGTAGCTTCACTCTCTACAAGGTAACTTCTTCTAGCTGATCTCTCTACAGGGAGATTTGTTTGTAGCTGAACTCTCTACAGGTGATTTGTTTGTAGCTGAATTCTGTACAGGTGATTTGTTTGCAGCTGAGCTCTTTACAGAATGGTTTCTTTGTAGCTGAACTCTCTAAAAGGTAACTTCTTCTAACTGATCTTTCTACAGGGGTGATTTGTTTGTAGCTGAACTATCTACAAGGTAATATCTTCTAGCTGATATCTCTACAGGGTGATTTGTTTGGAGCTGAATTCTGTACAGGTGATTTGTTTGCAGCTGAGCTCTTTACAGAATGGTTTCTTTGTAGCTGAACTCTCTACAAGGTAATTTCTTCTAGCTGATCTCTCTACAGGGTGATTTGTTTGTAGCTGAACTCTATACAAGGTAACTTTTCTAGCTGATGTCTCTACAAGGTGACTAGTTTGTAGCTGAACTCTCTACATGGTGGTTTCTTTGTAACTGAAATTTCTACAAGGTGACTTCTTCTAGCTGATCTTTCAATAGGATGATTTGTTTGTAGCTTCACTCTCTACAAGGTAACTTCTTCTAGCTGATCTCTCTACAGGGAGATTTGTTTGAAGCTGAACTTTCTAAATGATGGTTTCTTTGTAGCTGAACTATCTACAAGGTAATATCTTCTAGCTGATATCTCTACAGGGTGATTTGTTTGGAGCTGAATTCTGTACAGGTGATTTGTTTGCAGCTGAGCTCTTTACAGAATGGTTTCTTTGTAGCTGAACTCTCTACAAGGTAATTTCTTCTAGCTGATCTCTCTACAGGGTGATTTGTTTGTAGCTGAACTCTATACAAGGTAACTTTTCTAGCTGATGTCTCTACAAGGTGACTAGTTTGTAGCTGAACTCTCTACATGGTGGTTTCTTTGTAACTGAAATTTCTACAAGGTGACTTCTTCTAGCTGATCTTTCAATAGGATGATTTGTTTGTAGCTTCACTCTCTACAAGGTAACTTCTTCTAGCTGATCTCTCTACAGGGAGATTTGTTTGAAGCTGAACTTTCTAAATGATGGTTTCTTTGTAGCTGAACTCTCTACAAGGTAATTTCTTCTAGCTGATCTCTCTACAGGGAGATTTGTTTGCAGCTGAACTATCTACAAGGTAACTTCTTCTAGCTGATCTCTCTACAGGGAGATTTGTTTGTAGCTGAACTCTCTACAGGTGATTTGTTTGAAGCTGAACTTTCTAAATGATGGTTTCTTTGTAGCTGAACTCTCTACAAGGTAATTTCTTCTAGCTGATCTCTCTACAGGGAGATTTGTTTGTAGCTGAACTATCTACAAGGTAACTTCTTCTAGCTGATCTCTCTACAGGATGATTTGTTCGTAGCTGAATTCTGTACAGGTGATTTGTCTGCAGCTGAACTCTTTACAGAATGGTTTCTTTGTAGCTGAACTCTCTAAAAGGTAACTTCTTATAACTGATCTTTCTACAGGGAAATTTGTTTCTGGCAGAATTTTCTACAGGGTGATTTCTTTGCAGTTGAACTCTCTACATGGTGGTTTCTTTGTAGCTGAACTCTCTACAAGGTGATCTCTCTACAGGGAGATTTGTTTGTAGCTGAACTATCTACAAGGTAACTTCTTCTAGCTGATCTCTCTACAGGGTGATTTGTTCATAGCTGAATTCTGTACAGGTGATTTGTTTGCAGCTGAGCTCTTTACAAAATGGTTTCTTTGTAGCTGAACTCTCTACAAGGTAACTTCTTCTAACTGATCTTTGTACAGGGCAATTTGTTTGTGGCAGAATTTTATACAGGGTGATTTCTTTGCAGCTGAACTCTCTACAAGGTAACTTCTTCTAGCTGATCTCTCTACAGGGTGATTTGTTTGTAGCTGAACGATCTACAAGGTAACTTCTTCTAGCTGATCTCTCTACAGGGTGGTTTCTTTGTAGCTGAACTCTCTAAAAGGTAACTTCTTCTAACTGATCTTTCTACAGGGCAATTTGTTTGTGGCTGCATTTTCTACAGGGTGATTTCTTTGCAGCTGAACTCTCTACATGGTGGTTTCTTTGTAGCTGAACTCTCTACAAGGTACTTTCTTCTAGCTGATCTCTCTACAGGGAGATCTTATCTACAAGGTAACTTCTTCTAACTGATCTTTCTACAGGGCAATTTGCTTGTGGCAGAATTTTATACAGGGTGATTTCTTTGCAGCTGAACTCTCTACGTGGTGGTTTCTTTGTAGCTGAACTCTCACCAAAGTAATTTCTTCTATATAGCTGATCTCTCTACAGGGTGATTTGTTTGTAGCTGAACTCTCTACAAGGTAACTTCTTCTAGCTGATGTCTCTACAAAGTCACTAGTTTGTAGCTGAGCTCTCTACATGGTGGTTTCTTTGTAACTGAACTCTCTACAAGGTGACCTCTTCTAGCTGATCTTTCTACAGGGTGATTTGTTTGAAGCTGAACTCTCTACAAGGTAACTTCTTCTAGCTGATCTCTCCACAGGGAGATTTGTTTGTAGCTGAACTCTCTACATGATGGTTTCTTTGTAGCTGAACTCTCTACAAGGTAACTTCTTCTAGCTAATCTCTCTACAGGGAGATTTGTTTGTAGCTGAACTCTCTACATGATGGTTTCTTTGTAGCTGAACTCTCTGCAAGGTAACTTCTTCTATTGATCTCTCCACAGGACGATTTGTTTGTAGCTGAACTCTGTACATGGTGGTTTCTTTGTAGCTGAACTCTATACAAGGTGATTTTTTCTAGCTGAACTATCCATTTCCATAGTTGCATGAACTCCCTACAAGGTAACTTCTTCTAGCTGATCTCTCTACAGAGTGACTTGTGTGTAGCTGATCTCTATACATGTTTCTTGTTTCTAGCTGATCTCTTGAATTCTCTTCAGGGTGACTGCTCTATTAGGATGACTGCTCTATTAGGATGACTGCTCTATTAGAGTATCTCGATCTCGCACTTGCTGCACCAAGTTGGATTTCGTGTTATAACTACGTGGCTTTAAGTCTGATTCTTCTACACCATTGATGAGCCTTTCTAAGATGATTACTCCATCTGTACAACGATTTTCAAAGCATTACCCCAAGCGGTTTATCTGGTAGGCGTGGCAAGCAGTCGTTATTTTTATTAGCTAATCTCGATTGCGTAATTGTTACACACTGTTGTTTTTTTCGTTGTATCTTCCTGTTTTTTAGCTCGATTTCTTTCAAACCACAAAAGGTTTGAGGTTCAATAGTTAACCTATTCACTCACCGATTTTCAGCTTCTTCCCATACGCGGTTTACCCTGTAGGCGTGACAACATATTGGTGTTAATTTTCGTGAATAATCGCTCATAACTCTTTGCCTGTTTATCGTATTCCAGCCAAAGTTGGTACCGAGATGCGCCTTTATATCCCCCTTCTGTGTGCCAAATTTCAAGGCAATCGGATATGGCGTTCGAGTTTTATAGCAATTTTTGTAAGTGTGCGACAAGAAAAAGAAAAATAAGAAGAAGAAAAAAAACGAAGAAACTGAGCCAATTGTTGAAGTCGCATATCTCGGGAACGCGCGAAGCGATTTCGCTCAAATTTGGAATGTGGAGTGCTGCAGTTGGAGGGAATGTCCACAGCAAAAATCGTCTTGTTTCATCAAGGAAGCACAGAGCTACGGAGGTGCGAAAATTGCGTTTTCTTTCTTCCTGTCAATATACTCACGGGTGTTACGCGCCGGCTTCTTGGGCCGCACGACACACTACCGTGTGTCTTGATCACTTGCCGTGGTTGTGATGATGGAATTTATGACAGTAGCTTATCTTCTGGAGCAGTGGTTGGTATCACAATTGGATGCATATGCTTGCGGTCAGTTTGTGGGTTTGTTGTTTTGTTAGTTATTTTGTTGTGTCTATGTGAGATACTTATATATATGATGGTGGAACAATCCAGCCTATATATACATCATCACTCAACAACGATGTCCAGGAATGGTAACAACCAGAGTGACTTGTACTACAGTCCCATCAGGTCCCCCACCACCTCCTCCTTACACTCCAACCCAACCCACTAATGATCAGTGGCGGATCCAGGGGGGTTTCATTGGTTTCCACGGAAACCCCCTTTGAAAAATGATTGCGTAACAATTAAATGTTTTAATTATCGCGGCGTGCGTCTCGATCGAGATACTGTAATTAGAGCAGTCACAGTAGCTACTAAAGTAGTGTGTAGGAAGTTTTTAATATATTTTATGTACTATTACTAGGCTGTGACCTTTTTTTTTTTTTTTTTTTTTTTTGGTCTCACCTTACCAAACCAGACGATGTAGTGCAAACGTTTGCGTATCTCATGTCAATATATATCTCCACCTTCTAAACTGGAAACCCCCTTTATAAATTCCTAGATCCGCCACTGATGATTATACTCCAGTTCTACCAAGAGGTTATCAACCAGTTGCTACTGATGACTACACTACTACACCAACTGCTCCATCTAGTGATGTACCATCAGAACCACCACCTGAATATACCCCTAGGGTATCTACTGATGATGTGCCTATATTAACTGTTCAGTGATTGTGTTGCTGTATTAATGTGTTCATTTGTGGTAGTTATGTTGAGAAATATGCACTCTGGACAGACAATTAACTTAAACTATGATATCTTTGGTGTGTAATTTTATTCATAGGTTGTACTTATTTAGAGTTTTAGTTTTTTAGCTATTTTTAGTAGGTCTAGAACTTTCTCCCTGTAGTACTATATAAACAGATGTGTGCTTGTAAAATTTAGTGCAGTTACTTGAATTATTTTGTGTTGTTTAAACTTTTGAGCCATCCGCTAGCGCTACATGCTAACAGGTTATGGGCCCAGTCCTAGTTGAGTATTAGTTTGAAGTAGAGAGACATTTCCTGGTATTATTTGAACTGTTTTACCTACTTCGTTACTATGGCTGAGTCTAAGATTGCTACTGCTGTTGTTCCATTAAATGGCACCAACTATCCCACCTGGAAGATACAGTGTACGATGGCTCCTATGAAAGAAGGCTTGTGGAAAATAGTAACTGGAGAAGAAGTTGCACCTACTGCTGGGCAATGCTGCAGAACAATCAAAATTTGCTGCAAGAAGAGATAGAGCTCTGGCTAATATTGTTTTGTCTGTGGATACTTCGCTCCTGTATCTCATAAGTGATCCAACTGATCCTGTTGTTGTTTGGGGAAAGTTAGCAGGACAATTTGAGAAGAAAACTTGGACAACAAGACTTGACCTACGCCGCAAACTTCACTCCCTTCAATTGAAGGATGGAGAATCAGCACAGTCACATATAAAAGTTATGACTGAACTGTTTGACTCACTTTCTGTTGCTGGAGAAACTATTTCAGAGGAGGATCATGTTGTGTACCTCCTTGCAAGCCTGCCAGAGTCTTACAATGTTTTGGTAACTGCACTCGAAGCAAATGAAGGTGTGCCAAAGTTTGAAGTTGTTACAGAACGTATTCTGCACCAAGAGAGAAAGTCAAAGGATAAACCTCCAACTGCAGATGGTGCATTCGCGTCACAGAAACATTTTAGAAAAAGACCAATGAGATGTAACCATTGTGGGTGACTGGGGCACATCAGAAAGTACTGCCGTGACCTAATTAAAGTAGAGAAGGAGCGTCAGAAGGAGAAAGATGAAAAGAAAAAGACTCACAAAGCAGCTCCAGTATCTGTACATGCCAAAAGTTCAGACAGTGAAAGTTCTGGATTGATTGCAAGCCATGCATTGTCAGCATTAAGCCAAAATGAGAAATGTGCCTGGATTGTTGACTCAGGAGCTACTTGTCACATGTGTCATGATAAAAAGAGTTTTACAGCCCTCTATCAAATAAAAGAACCAATAGATGTGGTTTTGGGAGATGGACATTCTCTCACAGCTACTGGAAGAGGGAAAGTGGTTTTAGAAGTGACATTACCAAATGGTGAGTCAAAGTCTTGTACATTACATGATGTTCTCTATGTGCCAAAACTTGCATATAATTTAATCAGTGTGACCAAAGCCTCTCAGACAGGCAAAGTGGTAAAGTTTACAAAGTCAGCTTGCTATATACTAGACAGAAACCACAAGATTGTTGCCAAGGCTGTCAAAGTAGGAAGTCTTTACCAACTTGACCACAAACCTAACCATGAAAGAGTCAATGTTGCTAAACTACCTGAAACAAAAGAAGATTTGTGGCACAAACGTTATGGTCACCTTGGTATGAGTAGCCTTTAAAAGTTAGCAAACAAAAATCTTGTTGATGGCTTTGATTTTAATTTGTCTCAAGACCTTACCTTTTGTGAAGCCTGTCCTCAAGGAAAACAGCACTGAAACAAGTTTACCCCCAGTAGCAGAAGGGCAGATCAGTTATTAGAGCTTGTTCACAGTGATGTGTGTGGGAAAATGAATGAGAAATCACTAGGTGGTGCGGAATATTTTCTGACATTTATTGATGATAAGACACGATATGTGTGGGTATATTGTCTACAGCGAAAAGACCAAATCTTTGAGAAATTTTGTGAATGGCAAGTAATGGTAGAGAGATTCACTGGTCAAAAGCTGAAAGCTATACGCACAGACAATGGAGGAGAATTTACCTCCACTGAGTTTGAAGCACACCTATGAGCAGAAGGAGTAAAACATGAGCTTACAATACCAAAAAACCCAGAACAAAATGGTGTGGCTGAACTTATGAACAGAACCCTTGTTGAGACTGTTAGGTCAATGCTGTCTTGTGCCAACTTACCACACAAATTCTGGGGTGAAGCTCTCTCAACTGCAGCTTATCTGCGTAACCGAAGCCCTACCAAAGCAGTAAAAGGGATGACCCCATATGAGGCCTGGACTGGGGAAAAACCCAAAGTTGATCACTTGAGAATTTTTGGGTGCCAAGCTTTTGTACATGTTCCTAAAGATGAGAGAAAGAAACTAGATTCAAAATCTAGGAAGTGTGTTCTGATGGGTTATGGCACTACTACTAAAGGTTATAGGTTGTATGATCCACTTAAGAAAAAGGTAGTGTTTAGTCGAGATGTTATTTTCAATGAACAGAAATGTGGTCTTGAAGATTCAATTCAACATGAGCCAAAGAAATATGTGTGTCTAGAGTACTCAGACGAGCCAACAGATACTACCACTTCATCTGAACCTCCACTGCTGAAACGTTCTGAGTGTGAAAGAAAACAGACTGAATTCTATGGACAATGATGCAATGTGACAGATTTCAAGGAGCCCAAATCAGTTAGTGAGGCACAAACAAACCAGAAGTGGCTTGATGCCATGGAAAATGAAATTGGGTCTCTTCATAACAACAATGTATGGGAACTTGTAGAATTACCAGAAGATCGAAAGGCAGTGGGAAGCAAATGGGTGTTTAAAGTGAAGACAAATGCTGATGGCTCTATTGAGAGATGCAAGGCTCGTCTAGTTGCTCACGGGTATTCTCAACAAGAAGGGCTCGACTATGATGAAACTTTTAGCCCAGTAGTAAGATCTGAATCTGTTCGCTCTGTAATTGCTCTTGCCGCCATGAATAATTTGAGATTGCACCAGATGGATATCGCCACTGCATTCCTCCATGGTGACCTACAAGAGGAAGTATATATGAAGCAACCTGAGGGTTTTGTGGCACAAGGTCAAGAAAATCTAGTTTGTCGACTGAAGAAAAGTATTTACGGACTCAAACAATCTCCTCGGTGTTGGAACCAAGCACTTGATGCACAGCTGAAAGAATTTGGTTTCAAACAGAGTTCCAATGATCCCTGTATTTATGTTTCCACAACCAACAGTTTGCTTTTCTTAGCAGTTTATGTTGATGACATTGTTCTGGCTGGAAAAGCACAACAAACAATTGCAAAAGTAGGGACCCGCCGATTATGCTGGCATAATAATGAGCATAACAGGTGCCTGAAAGCATTGAGCATAATGCTAGCATAATAGGCAGAACACTTGTGCATTACCATAAATTCTTGCTTATCAAAATATATATCATAGAAAAAGATCGATATACTCTAATAGAACAGTCAGAAAATAATAGACAGCTGACTGTTCTATTAGAGTATATCGATCTTTTCCGTGACTTGGATTTTGACAAGCAGGGATTTAGAGTCTATGCTTCAGCAACTTACTGTTTTCCCATAAAGTGCAAATTTACTAGAAAAACATGAGAACTGAGGTATAAATATTGAGCATAATTTGAGCATAATAGGTAAATATTGAGCATTAATTTAAGCATAATAGGCAAAATTTTGAGCAGTGCAGCATAGCATAATAGGTAAAATAATGAGCATAATCGGCGGGTCCCTATGCAAAAGTCAAAGCTGATTTTGGAAAACATTTTCGAGTGATAGACATGGGAGAACTCCACTATTTTCTTGGAGTAAATGTGAAGCAAAATTTTGAAGCTGGCAAGATTTGGATTGGTCAACCATCCTATGTTCAGAATGTCTTGGAGAAATTTGGACTACAAAACTGTAAACCTGCTGCTACTCCAGTGGCCACAGGAACAAAGCTGTTGAAAGCTACTGAAGATTCAGAACTGTTTGACACTACCTTGTATCAATCTGCCGTGGGTATGTTGCTGTATCTTTCAGGATGGACCAGACCAGACATCACATTTGCTGTCAGTAATGTTGCCAGATTCTGCTCCAAGCCAACCAAAGAACATTGGGTGGCAGTTAAGCGTATTCTGAAGTATCTGAAGGGCACAATCAATTATGGACTAATGTATTCAAATAATGATGAAAATGACGATACAATAATTGGATACTCAGATGCTGATTGGGCTGGTGATGCAAATGATCGAAAATCTACCTCAGGCTACCTGTTTATGGTGAGTGGAGCACCAGTAAGCTGGAAGAGCAAGAAGCAAACTTGTGTTGCTCTGTCTACAGCTGAAGCTGAGTATGTTGCACTAGCTTATGCAACACAGGAAATCACTTGGCTAAGAGAACTATTCAAAGATCTCCACAATGAATAAACTAAGCCAACTGTTATTCATGAAGACAATCAAGCAGCCATACGAATAGCAGAGTCACCACAATACCACAGTAAGACCAAGCACATTGATATCAAGTATCACTACGTTTGTGAAAAAGTGGTAGACAGCACTATCAAACTGAGCTATTGTCCAACAAATGAGATGTTAGCTGATATGATGACTAAAGGACTGTCTAAGGACAAGTTAAAATACTTAAGGAAAATGACTGCATGGAGTTATTGAAATGTCTGCCTGTGAGTGAGAAGGAGTGTTGAGAAATATGCACTCTGGACAGACAATTAACTTAAACTATGATATCTTTGGTGTGTAATTTTATTCATAGGTTGTACTTATTTAGAGTTTTAGTTTTTTAGTAGGTCTAGAACTTTCTCCCTGTTAGTACTATATAAACAGATGTGTGCTTGTAAAATTTAGTGCAGTTACTTGAATTATTTTGTGTTGTTTAAACTTTTGAGCCATCCGCTAGCGCTACATGCTAACAAGTTACACATTAGTGAATTGTAATTACTAATTTGTGTGTGTGTGTGTGTGTGTGGGGGGGGGGGGGAAGGTGTATCGTTTATTCAAATATTTGTAGTAATTCTCTAGAGTGTGGTGTACCCTTGTTTGTGTAATGCTGCAACAATTAAACGTATTGTTGATTTGTGTGGTAACTTAGAGAGAATTTTCATAATATTGCCATGGATTTTTATAGGTGAGAATGTCCCATTCAAAAACAGTATAGCCCTGCGCGAGCCGCTAATTAAACAATGCGTCAGAAAAATTTTAACTCCCACCAGCCCATGTGACGTAATTTGTTTGTGCTCTTGTTTGATCAGTGATCGTGGCGTACGTGACTGGTGGAGACAGTTAGACCAAACTTGTATCCGTGTTCCTTTCTAGCTACTGACTTCGTCACCCTGAGGAGTTATGAAAACCGGCTTTCAGTTGGTGACTATTTTCGCTTTCACTTCTTCCGTCTTAGCAGGTATTTTGTAGATGAAATGTATGATAGATATAGTTAAAGCGCGTGACTCTTCCATGTTTACCGGCGGTCAGGGTTTACTATGTCCCTCCACTTGCGTAGTTGGCCGGAGGATCGCGCACAGATCGCGCACCCTAGTACCGGTAAGGCCCCTATTCGGTGATTATTAGTTTCTCATCCACCGCCCGCATCCTTCTTAAGCTACCGCGTGGTAAGCTATTTACTCTGTGTATGCTCAGAAGAACACGTGATGCCAAACTCTTAGAATTTTTTGTTGATGAACGCTACAACGCGCTATATATTGCCAGGAGAACTGCTGTTTTCCTTAGCAAATTGCTGCAGTGCCAGTTGCAATCGTGTTCTATCGACTTCGCTTTCAGTTGACTGTCGAAAAACAGTTGGCGATCACCAAAAGTAGAATCAGCTGGTGAAGGAAATGTTTGTAGTAAGAAAGAAAGACAATTTGGACAAGGTCTGTACATCAGTGTGAAAATAATGGCATAATGGTAATACCCTCCCGCCTGCATCAATAATTAGAAAGGCTGGATGAGAAACTAATAATCACCAAATAGGGGCCTAAAGGCAAACCCTGTATACCCGATCAATGCATTAACATGCAGTACTAATTATTGTGCTGTACTGTGTCTTGGTGTTGTTGTAATGTGTGTGTTTTTGTTGTTGTATTTATTCCTTGCCAGGGCCTGGCAGAAAAATTTGGATCCCCCTATTTTGGTCCCCCTATTTTGGTCCCCCTCCCCGCCCAAATATATCGAAATATTTGGACCCCCGGAATAAAAATGTTTGAAACATGGATTCCCTCTGAAATATTTTATCCCCCCTACAAAATTTATTAGTAATATCATTTGCATGCATTCAAAGGGGGGTCTAAATATTTCAGCTGAAATATTCGATCCCCCTACCTGTTGCTACAGTACCACAGTCTATATACAGAAAAGTGACAAGTATAAAGTATCTAACTATACTTCAGGCAAGCTAGTGTTCACCACAGAGTTGAGGCTCAGCTACAGGGAAGCAGGATTCTCCTGTGTATATAGTCATAAAAATGACAAGGTGAATACAAAATGCTATAGCTAAGCCTATACCATACACAAAGCATAGTTGAGTACAAAAAAAACTAAATAATTCAGTACATAAAGAGAATATATTTATTTATTTTACACAAAGAGTAATTACACAAGTACAAATACAGCTGAGACTTCAATACATTACGGTTAGACAAAGAAACTACCAACGTACACAATTCCAAAAGAACACACTATTTACAAAAAGAGAAATCTATAACAATTAAGCGATGCCTGCTTACAACAGATAGTAAGTGAATGTGATCTGCCTGATAGCGACAGAAAACAGAATAAAATATTTTTCAAAATCTAAGCACTGCTGTTGGTTCAAAATGTTATGGACAGATAGGATGATGTAATAATGTGTAACATTTGAACTGACTTGTGTACCACACACATTGCTGATGTAATAATACACGAATATATTATATTATGACATCACTTAGTTAATTTCCTGTATTTATAAAGTCTTGCTATTATGTTGTGTATTATTCAGTCTGGCATATTAATGTTATTAGTTGCTTGAGTGTTAGCTATTGACAACATTATACTAACTACTACAATGGTAAAAAAAATAAATAAATAAATTGCGATGAGATATGAGGGAAGGCGAATGTAAGTTAGACTGAGAGTAACAATGGTGTCCAATGAAATTAAGGGTAGCCCGGAACAATTAAATTGATCACCACATAATTGAACTGATTCTAATTGCTTAATACTCTGTTGGGTGTGAGGATTCCATGCTTGACAGGCATACTACTACAAAATGAAAAAAAGATTTAATGGAAAATAAATCTTTGGATGCATGTGACCAAACAGGACCACAACATAAAGGACCTGTGTTGGCAGGTGTGGTTACAAAATAATAATTTAGCCAACATCAGTAAAATACAGTTATTATAATAAGTATGGTTGGCTGAGTCCACCCACTCTTTGTATAACTGAGCTACGAAAATTCTTTCAGAAGATGAAATCTATTAATCTATTACAGGCAGCATCATTCAACATCTTCCTAACAAACAACATGGAAGATGCTGTTAATTCAGCAGATTTTTCACGGAGACTGGCTGGTAGTGGCCAAGCAATGTACAGTAATTTTGAGTAATTTCAATTGTCTAATAGTAGCATATTGTACTTTGCGTGGGTTTGAGTACTAGAGAAAATTGCTCCGAGCCATACGACCAGGAAGTGCAATATAGCTACATAACATTTTCATAGTGAATAAAATCTGGGTGATAGCATGTTGTTAGTATGGATATTGCTGAAGGTGCTTCAGTAGCTAGCTCAGAAGTTCTGTAGGTCTGCATATAGCTATACTTCAACTAATGAAAATTAGCAAACAATTTAATGAGTTTTGCAGCTAGAACATGCAGTACCTTATTGTGATGGTAAGTGTATCTCTGCTGACTTGTTACAGCTACACATATACCAAATGTAGAGTGACACAAGGGTGAAGTTTTATGCTGCTAGTTTCCTACTATAGGGTATTGTCTACTGTAATACCTGTAGTGATTATGTTTTTATAACAGAGTACCTTTTCCTTATAATATGAATGCATGTAACATGAAACGTTATTCGTGATAGTGATGTCAGTTAATGTTTTCTACTTTGTTGTGAATAGCCTGTAGATGTACCAGTAATAGTCGATTATTCTCACAAAAATTTGTAATATGCTATGACTATTATTTTCTTCTTGAGCTCTGCACAGTGCAACAAATAGTAATAATATAATAACAAGACCACGTGATACTAAACTTCTGTACATGTCTCAGGATGGACATGTAGGATTGGTGGTATATATGGGAAATTCTTAGGATGTTCATTTGTCCTATTTGGAACAAAAGGACGTTTAGGATTAAGATGAATTGGTAGTATAGTTGTACACATGAGATAGTGCTTAGGATTTCCATCCTGTCCTATGTGTTCATTCTATTATTATTATTATTATTATGAATACTATTGAACAGGTTGTGATAACCTACGGATTGAAGGTGGTAGCCACACAGGCAGATTAGAATGTCAACTGAGTGACGGAACATGGGGTACTGTGTGTTTATCAGGATTTGACACAAATGCTGCTAATGCAGCATGTGAACAGTTGGGATACTATCGCAGTGCTACTTATACATCAATGTATAGGTGATAATATATTTGTACAAATAGATATATTATGTTGTGTTGTCATACAGTGTATATTGTCATAGTATTGTATTGCTATGGTTTTGTGGTCCAGCTATTTTTGCATAATATCAAGGGTTCATAATATTAGTATAGGAGAGAGTATCCAACTGTCCATATAGCATGTAAAAACACTATGAGTCAAGTCCCCCTTTGATCAAATTAATACCTTCACTGGTGATTGAGAACTGTTGATTGGTTTTACCAGCATTAATAAGGCCAAGCCTTTATTCTTTGAACAGACTTAGGTGTTACTTAACTTAGAGTGGTTCCCTGAATGTAATCCAGTTTGATACTCTCCCACACTTTATACTGTATATCGTGGTTTGGACTTTCTTGTCCAACAAATACACCCAAAACATCCCCGCCATTCCTTTCAGCAGTATTGATTAGGCATAGCCAAGCCCATAGACATCTTCAGAGCAACGTTAACCCTTCCAACAAATTTCTGTGAAATTAAACTTTCTATTTAGTGTAAGCAATCGATTATTGGCCCTGCTGTATGCCAACCTATGGGATTCTTGATATACACAAACTTTTTATACCCAGTGATAGGTAATTTAATACTTTAGGCGTCCACAACATAATAGCTCCCCAGGCAGTGGCATTCTTCAGTAGCATCCGGCCAAAGACAGTGGTGTATAGCATCAATTCTTGACAGTTGATGTTGTGTATCGTCCACTCGTTAACTTGTGTACATCAGTTATTGTCCGATTTGAGATATTTCACTTGGCATTCCCACACAATTCAAAACTAAATCTTGCCAATAGTACAAAATAGTCTACCAGTACTGATTGTGATTCCACCAAAATTTCAAGTAATTATGTCTTATGTGCAATTTTTTGAAATACACTTATATCAATTTCTAATAAAACAAACACTTCAGTATTTAATACTTTGCTTCCTGCCATACAGCAATGTAACCAATGACGTATAAGCTCTTTGTTCTTAACCAACCACTTCTCTCCGCTGTGTATGGGATTCTTATCTACTATGTGCACCTTGTTCCTGAGCAGTATAACGTATCTTCAACATTTGACAGCATGTGACAAGCCTCCAGACATCTAAACACCAAGTGTACTGTAGTTGATGGTGCCTAAAAGTGAGTATATTTTATATTACAAACACTCTTCCAGCTTACCATTGCTTTTGTATTAAATTCTCCTGTTGTTTAGATAGTCTTATAAGACTTCACTTTGGTTCACCCAGCTTTCTGAGCTATTTCCTCCTATGTATCTTCATGCTCATCACTTCCAACTACCACAGCAAGTCCTTTCGTTTTCTTTGCCCACATAAATTATCCGCAGTGGCTGTCTCTCTACAGCCACTAATCCATCATGGTTAAAATTACCTTCAACAGTACAAAGACACGAATTCCAAGTTCTTTCAGTGGTGATTTTCTCAAAAAATGGAAGGGTGATTATTTGGGCAGCAGAATCAACCCTTTTGAATAACTGACGTCTGTCTCTTCTTAGGTCTAATGTCGTGTGTAAGGCTCAATGTGCACTACTGCAACAACCAAAACAACACGGATAAGTTACGCTACTAATACCATTTTCATGCCACGAATAACAGACTAGTGCATACAAAATAAGTCATAAACAAACCTTTCATCATTCACTAACAGTACAACATGATAGAAGTTGATTTAAACTGCTTAGATAGCAAAACAAACCAGCATGAGGCAGCTTAGTGTACCAGAATTCCGTGTTTGATATATAATGATAATAGATGTGAAGTTGGTCGATAATAGACATCGATCGATAATTAATACCTATGCTAACAGAATTTTATGCTGACTAACTAATGCCTCCAGCCTAGCAAAACTCGACAATGGATCAGGCTATGGGTTTGATTTCTTCACCATTCGATGTCACCTTGTCTGAAGACATGCCCTCAGTATATACAATACATGCATGATGGACTTCCCTTTATCCTCCATTGTGTCCTAGTTCTTTTTGCTGATAACACAAGGTGTCGATTCGCAATAGCACAATACGGCTTTTGATGTTAACTAGCATTTATCGCCCATATATTTCCCATAGTGACTGAATTGATTCCAGAGATACTTCAATCGTACAGTTCTTCGTTTGTAATGCTGTGTAATGGGCGGAAACAAAGCATAGTGGCCACCTAACTAATTCATTGTTGGAGCACACATTCAGACACAGATTAATTTTATGACATGCCTGGTGCCATTCTTTCTTTTGGTGCAGTATTTGCAGGTTCAGTAGTCATAATTATGTTGTTAAAAAGTAAAATCAAACAAGTAGAATGAAAATTAGAAATTTAAAGTTGGATTAGGGATCAAAGAAAAGTAGTGAAAAAAGGGAATTGTTAAAAAGTAGTGAAACAAAAGAGGTTCTCTGGATGTTTAATCCCTAACCATGACTGAATTCATGATTAATGTATCTACAGGTATAGGCAACCTCTCTTGTTTCACTACTTTTTAGTCATTCCCCTGTTTCACTACTTTTTTTCTTTGATCCCTAATCCAGCTTAAAATTCGAATTTTTTGTTCTATGTACTTGTGTTATGTACTCTTGATATAATTGTGCAATGGTAATAAATTATGATGATGCTAAGCAGATGTATTTCACAATGTACTAATTTTATTATCACACAGGTATGATATATATTCTTCACAACCTCCAATTGCTATTTGCAATACTAGCTGTAATGCATATGAGGAGTTCAGTTCCTGTTACACACAGTCCCGCAGTTACTATGCTAGTTGTTACTGCAATTATATTATCACTATCTCTTGTTATTATGATTATAATTATAATACTTACAATCAGTATGATTATGATGATGATGATGATGATGATGATGATGATGATGATGATGATGATGATGATGATGATGATGATGATGATGATGATGATGATGATGATGATGATGATGATGATGATGATGATGATGATGATGATGATGATGATGATGATGATAATACTTACAATCAGTATGATTATGATTATGATGATGATGATGATGACAGTAGCGGTATCTCATCTGTTGGAGCAATAATTGGTACCACAATTGGGGGCTTGTCTGTTTGTGGAATTGTTGTGTTGCTGGTTATTTTACGTATCTTGGTGAGACATTCCCGCACTCGACAACGGAACTATCAGACCTATATTATTACTCAGCAACGACGTCCAAGAATATTAATAGCCAGAGTGACTCGTACTACTACAGTACCATCAGGTCCCCCACCACCTCCTCCTTACACTCCAACCCAACCCACTAATGATTATACTCCAGTTCCACCAAGAGGTTATCAACCAGTTGCTACTGATGACTACACTACTATACCAACTGCTCCATCTAGTGATGTACCATCAGAACCACCACCTGAATATATTCCTACAGCTGATGATGTGCCACTGCTTTCTCAGGATACTGTATAATGACTATAAGCATTATCCGTAGACAATGTGCATTTTATATTATCTACACAGTTTAGGTAGCTGACATTGTGTCCAGCACATTATGTATGATCAACTTCTGTATTGTAGCCACATTTCACCTATAGGTAGAGCTATCTCTGCATGTGTGTTATATGGTTTTCAGTCAACATTGTAGTCACTTGCACATACATCTATGAAGGCAGTTTTATGGAAGAAATGATGACAATCTTGTGTACGTCTACTACATTGTAAACAAACTCATGTGACATGCATACCATTGGGCTACAAGAATTATACACAGTAGGAGAATAAGATGGTGTATAGGTTTAATTGATTTGAGACTAGCTTTCCTGAGTAATGGCTTGATTAAAACTTTTCTTTGGTGTAGACTGTATGGAAGTTGAAAGAGGTCACGTGAACACTGAATCAATCATTGGAAATGGACTTGTATTCTATTATTTTAAGGCACCTGTACCTTAAAAGATGGAATTATTGGCAAGTTAGCAATAACACTGCCTCAGTTATTCTGGCTCAGTGAAAGCAGTTTAGAAATATAATACGTATTTATGAGTGCCCAAGCACCCATCCCTGTAATGAGACTTGTGACTTGTCAAATTGATGTCAACGGCAGCTGCTACAGCTGGTATAAGAAATAAAATAATGCAAATAAAGGAATTCTGGCACAGGAGTACACTATGTTTGGAACCTAGCTACTTGACATGGTCTACTTGACATAATCACTGGTTTTGCAATGAGGTGGTCTTGTTCATGTGGTCATGAAATACATCTTTAACCATTTGACATGATCACTAATGAGGTGGTCTTATTAATTTAGTCATGGAGTATGCCATGTTTGAAATTTTAAATCATGTTACATGTAAAGGACATTGTACAGATTGGGTCACAAGAAGCCATTAATTTATATAGATGTGACCTTAAATGGGGTTTCCACTGATTGTTCTAGAGTAGTTAGTACTGACTGCTTTATTAGAGTATTTTGATCTTTTAAACTTAGGATTATGATGTAAAAGTAATAACTATTGTTTTACTGGGATAAAGGTTTAAAACATGTCTTTTTTTGATAGAGGATACCTGACTTTGGAATCCTAAACTCTTGATTATTTAATGTTTCAAGTAATGTGTAAAATGAAACTGGATATCATAAGAGCTTAATATACCCTTAGTGTTGCGTGCAGCTGTGCACTTTTTGTAACTTGAGAAGTATGATTATAAGTGGTGAACCTGTACATATTGTACCTAAGAAACAAAATGATGTCAGACACATCTTACTAAAGTCATGTCTGAACATGCACTTTGACTATCAATTATGCAGCTGATCAATACTGCCATACTGTTGTAAAGGAAAACTGAAGATGCTTTATAACTAATAACTCCCCCTATAACAGTAGGCACAGCACTTTGTGCAGTTCATTAAAAATTGTCTTTATTATGCTATAAGACTGTACAATGCTCTAACTTTATGTATAATGGCATTATTGACACAATTTACCCTAGACTACAGAAGCAGTGCAACATCTTTGTCATGGCTTAATGGTAGCAATAGACTACTGGTAGCCATCTGGAGCTATATAATCTCTTTCCTGCACTTGTGTGTTTTCACAGAAGTTTAGATACACAACAGGTTCTCACAAGGGAAACTAGTATGACAGTAATTCAAGGATAAAAATTTAATAACCACACAACCTTATTACTCTAACAACTTTTGGATTTGTAATGCTTACAAAAGGGTGGATTGAGAAGCAGAGGGTCACAAACTTTAAGTGGCTAGGGAGAAATGTTTTGTAGCCATGATGTTGTATGCTTGACTTTACAATAAGATATGTCGTCATTGTATTTGAGTGAACTATATGTAACTACATATGGCAGTGACATTCTTTGTAATATTATTCTTTTCCGCAGTTATTGACAAACTAGTGAAAAGGAATGTGTTTGTATGGGCCAGATTTAGTACGTTATATTAGAGTAGTTAACTGCACTATTCGCATAGTTGACTGTTCTATTAGAGTATTTTGATTTCTCCCACTGAATGCTAGAAGAATTCCTTTGCTTTCTATCTTTTTCACTGGCTATGGTTTAATTCATGCAGTTTCTACTAGTTACCTAGTTAGTACATAATAAAACTTTTGAGGGGTGTTTTGCATTCTAGGTACCCCCTAAATTTGTACCACATAGCAACTGACTCCTATTCAAATACTGCAGTGTTATTTGCTGCTCTATTAAACTATCTTGTTATTAAATTCTTTCATGTTACCTGGTTAAGTCATAAAGGGTGGTGGAGAGGATGCCTTGTGCCTAACAAACTAAAATATAACTAGGGTGGTGGAGAGGATGCCTAATGGACTAAACTATAGAAAATATGCAACAAAAATATTTAGCATAATATAGTTCAATACACTATATAGTTGCTCTTAAGCCAGTTCATAAGCTACACTATGTAGCTATGTTTAAGTGCTCAATGTTATAACACAATTTGTATTGAATTAAGTGAAGCACAACTGCCACAAGAGATGGCTTTATTGATTACCTATAGAAGCTGTATGTACATCCCACACATCAAGATACAACCTGGATAAGCTATTCATAGATAGACAATTCCTCAGAAAAGCACAATAAATGTAATTCAAATAACATCACCCATACTTGTTGTGCTTGTGTGCATATGAATAATACTCAAGTAGGGAACATCGTGACAACTGAACAGGAAAAGCTAAACAAACAGAATGCAGAGTTTTATTATAGTTATTATTTTTGGCTTCTTTGTTGTACGGTAGCTAGTTAGCTATCTGATGAGAATGTAACATTATGGAGGCAGCAGTTACAGAGAGCCAGACAATGCTGTGTGTTGTGTTTACATTTGACAAGACTTGCAATTGTGTGTGAATCATGTGGCGACTATTATAGTAGTCCCAAGAAGGATCTTACTTCCTGCTGGTTTCATGGTGTATGAGTCAATTCATTGTTTCTTCAATTCCTTAATATTGTACGCAGCCAAGGGAGGTCATCTCAGGGTTCATGAGTGAGTGATGGAGATGGATTAAAACAGTTGCTAGAGTTGTCATACTTCACTGGGTTACATCCTGTATAAATACACTTACAATTGCATAACTATACGCATAACTAGTTAATAGCTATACATGTCTATTAGCTATAGTATAGTAGCAGCGCAAATACACTACAGGTGCCTAGCTTTTAATAAGCAAGTTATAACTGATAACCGGAACCGGAATGGAAGGGTCACTCTGATTATAACTCCACTATCAAGCACACTAGTTGTATGAAGGTAAGTTACCTTCATATAGACAGTGAAAGACATTATTATGCTTAACAGGCAAATCTCAGGTTAGCGTTAGGGTTAAGGTTGGGCTCAGCTTTGGTTTCTTGTTCCGTTCTGTTCCATTCCTGATTCCGGTTCCAGTTTATAACTTGCGCTTTTAATAAATTAGGCCAGGCAAACTTGATTAACTGTTTCTCATCCCTGCCCACATCCCTTTTTACCCCACCGCCTCTTAATTTCATTATTGTTGTTATCAGTCACGAGCACACATATTCTGGTGCTAAGAAGGCTGACTATCATTTTACAGTGCACCTCAAAAAATGGTGGCAAAATGTAAGTACTAGTTCTTAAAAGGCTATAGTTAACATTTGTAGTAACAGACAGCTTTATTTGGAGTATTTTCAATAATGAAAAATGACCTCCCACCCACATGGAATCCAAATTTTTGTGGATGAGAAAAAGCAATCAAGTTTGTCTAGCCTTAGCTATAGGAGGTTAGCCATGATCTACAGGAGGCATTTGATGAACATGCAGCAATGGAATCAAATTCTACAACAATGTCCATTTCAATAGCCAGAACTACTAGTTATAGTCTCATCAGGTCCCCACCACCTTCTCCTTACCTTACACTCCAACCCAACCCACTAGTGATTATACTCCAGTTCCACCAAGAGGTTATCAACCAGTTGCTACTGATGACTACACTACTACACCAACTGCTCCATCTAGTGATGTACCATCAGAACCACCACCTGAATATACTCCTAGTGTATCTACTGATGATGTGCCTATGTTAACTGTTCACTTGTTGCAATGTTACATAGCTAAAACTCATCTTTTTATTTGCAATACATACCTGTACATATAGTTATTATTATTATTGCTTTACAATCATGTACAACACTAAACATACATCAAAATTAGAGTCTATAACAGAATTGTTGTGTACAAAAATAGGGTTGGTGTTGAGGGTCAGATGGCCACATGTGCCATCTGTCAAGCCGGATACTTCCTTAGTTACAATAACATTAAAACAATAAATTATATAACAGGACAGGAAAAGTTTATAGAGCACTTGTATTAACAGCTGACACAATTATTGTTATGATGATTACTTTCTACAGGCAAAATGGAAGTTCGCACTCACCTGAACCTCCGCCAAAAACTATACTAGTCATATACTGTAAAAGAGGTGAACATGTGTTCACTCCCAATGGTTTTATACTGGAACAAGTATGTGTAGCTATTTATGTGTATGCTGTGATGTGTGGCGCGCTTGAATTGTCTATAATATATATTTAAAGCCTCAAAACTTACTCATTCTTGCCTTTATCAAACGCTTTTTGATTAACAGCTTTGGCATTTAAAAGGCTTCACAGTGTTACTAAGTGTTTGAGCAGCTGGCTCATGTAACCGGATTTACTAATAAGTAATAAGGTGTAATACTCAGAATACGTGCCACGAGGTCCACTCACAAGTTCTATAATAAGCACACCAAAAACAATCACGTGCAGCTATATTTAGTAACTACTAATACAAGTACCACGTGCACTCCTAATACAAGATATTACAATTACAATGCTAACTGTCCAGTCTACAAAGGGATCAGGTGAACGTGAACTAACTATATGCATGTTTATATATAATTAGCTATAGAGGTCTTCAGAAGTATGGGAAACCATTATATCTGGTGAATAGCCATGGAAATTTACAAGATATATTGGAAAATATTCGAAAATAATGGATGCACTTAGAGACTCTGGATGTATGAATTTTGTATAGTGTATTTGTTATACTGTGCAGAGCCTGCACCACGAGTATAATTAGGTTTGCACAATAGAGGATGGTTAGCTGCGAATTAGTCAAATTAAAATTTATCAAAATTAATGTTGTTTAAATCTCTAGCATTTTTTCTGCTGCATTCGGGGTAGACTGTTCCATAACTTTATTGCTGATGGGAAGAAGGAACGTAAATGACAGTCTATTCTTGATATGGGTCTCAAAGTGATGCGTTTTAAATGATGGCTCACTTAGGTTGTTGTAGTGGCTATGGAGAAGGGTTGAAAGTTCCAAGTTTCATATTTGTAATAAAGATTGAAGGTTTAACTTGCTTAAAATTTTATTTTACTATAACTTGATCTCGGTGATTGTTGGAGGTGATTGTTGGAGGTTGTTTAACGAAACAGTGAAGGATAGATATCGGTTAGTATCATAACCAAAGCACTATTTTGCAAAGAAAAGTCAGTGAGTAAGGATGCTTTTGTTGCCAAGAAGTCAGTTTGGGCCAAATGTAAAATTTTCCCTATTCAAGCACCAATTAAACAGCCTCAGCCACAATACTCCATGCACAGACGATATGGATAGCTACATAATATATGTGACTGAATTTTAGAAAATCACCCTTATGGGCACATTTGACAGATTGAATATTAGTTCTGAAACACAACATTAAAAAGATAAATTCCTACCCATTTAAGGGCAGAATAAACCATAAATACCTTGACTTATAAGAAAATATTTAGAAATATGTTTTCTGCTATTAACAGCACCCATGTTAGTTGCAAAAATTCTAGTAAAGATGATTTTTCAAAATTCGGTCACATATAATGCTAACAATATAATATTATTCATTTATTAGCAAATTTGTACTAATAAAACATCCCATCGGGCCATGTTTACTATATCCAAAATTTCCTAATGTTCCATAAAACTACTGAACTATTCATATGGTGTAATGGTGTTCTGTAAATATATGCATTTTTGGATTCTGAATACCTTTATAGGTTGTACCAATTTTGAAATTATAATGTAGATCACAATCAGTATGGCAATGATGGGAGCCATGGTGTATGCTTCTGACAGTAGCAACTCATCTTTGGGAGCAGTGATTGGTACAATATTTGGAGGCTTGGCAGTTTGTGGAGCTGTCATCTTAGAGTTATTTTACGTGTCTATATAATATACTCATTTATACAGCTCATTGCTCGACAACAACGTCCAAGAATAATAATAGCTACCTATCAATGAGTTGCTACTGATGACTACACTACTACACCAACTGCTCCATCTAGTGATGTACCATCAGAACCACCACCTGAATATACTCCTAGTGTATCTACTGATGATGTGCCTATATTAACTGTTCAGTGATTGGATTGTTAAGTGCACTTGTGTAGTGCTTTTCTATGCATGATACATATTTGTGTAATTTATTGAGTTTTAATTTACAAGTACTGTAACTATAAACAAGAGGTCATCTCTATTATGAACTCTTGCCGACATGGAATGGCAAAATGAGGGGCAGTTCTGGTATAATAGTGTGATTGCCTGCCAATTGCAAATTGAATGTGCAGCAGTCTGTGACTCTTGAAAGCTTCACTGTAAATTCAAGTTTATAGCTCCCTGTGATCACTTAGTATGATGTACATAATTATTTCAGAAGCGTGTACATCATATTCAGAAGTATCTAAGGGACATACTATCAACTTACAGTTAGCACATATTTATCGAATCACGTACTGCATTGTGGTTGTTGGTGGTATTAAGTATTCATCGAATTACATTTAGTAGATGCTGGTAGTATCACTATTAACTATATTATTTGGCAGGTGGTCAGGTTGTTTAATCACGTGATCAGGTACACGTGATCCCCTCTCAACGCAGGTCGGTGACAAGCACGTAGCTGCTATTGCGTTTTCGAGCCTTTGTTGTAATCTGTATGGCTCGATGTAGGATTTTTGGCCCCTGCAGCTAACTCGAGCCTATCTGGACGAGAGTTCCATAGCCCGTGCTGTGGAGAAGGATCTGACCTTTCACCTTATTCCTTGTTTATTAGGAGTAAGGGAGTATGTGGTGGAATTCGAGGGTTGGGAGTGGTGGGGCACTTTTACGCACGACGAGTTGAAGTTCGATCACACGAGCCAGCAAATGGCGCCTTCTGCATCACGTGCGTAACTGGCTGGAGGCGTGCGTGATTCTTTTTGTGCTAACCACAGTTAAGCTATTAACCTCCATTTAGCACATATTTATCGAATCACGTATTGTGGTTGTTGGTGGTATTAAGTATTCATCGAATTACATTTAGTAGATGCTGGTAGTATCACTATTAACTATATTTTTTGGCAGGTGGTTAGGTTGTTTAATCACGTGATCAGGTACACGTGATCCCCTCTCAACGCAGGTCGGTGACAAGCACGTAGCTGCTATTGCGTTTTCGAGCCTTTGTTGTAATCTGTATGGCTCGATGTAGGATTTTTGGCCCCTGCAGCTAATTCGAGCCTATCTGGACGAGAGTTCCATAGCCCAAAGAAAGCCCATAATGGGGTAGCAGGGGGTTCTAAGTGGCTAGTTGGAGTAGTTTAAACCTTGTCAAAAATGATCATCTTGTTTGAGCTTGGTTTTCCTATCGCCCAGATGAGGTCTTGTCGCCTTTGATAGGCACTGTTAAGCGTTAGCGCCGTAGGGTTAGCACGTGTGTCTGCCTAATCATGGCTACCTGGCCACCTCTATGTAAACCGTGCCAGCAGCGCAGTTTAGGAGCTGCAAATTGCTATTGGTTGTTGATACTGGCCGGTATAGAACTGAAGGGAATATATTTCAAAACGTTAAGTGAGTGATGTTGTATCAGTGCCATGCCCTGGTCTGGCGAGCAATCCACTGTCAGCGGACTACCCCAGCTTCATCGATACTTAGCTGCGTGACACTACAGCCTTTGTTTGATTGAAGTTTTATGGTCATAGTTATGACTTATGCTAAGACTGCTTGCTATAGGTGTGTCACCAGCGTGGTGCAAAGTTGGCAGTATCAGTAGCCGTAGCTATAGCTTGTTATTAATCTATAATGTACGTACGTGTGTATGCAAGTGCGTTTTAGTGGCTGCATGGCCTGTTGGATTTTTGCACTGTAGTCATGTGATGACCTAGCTGATGTGCAGTTGCGCTCTGTCCCCAGCTCGCAGTGCAGTCATAGTGAGTAATATTGGCTCACCTATTTGTGCACTCTTGACACAATCATAATTGACGTGTTCCCCGTATCCGGAGAATTGCCCAGTCTGATGTGTCTATGTGTCACTAATCTGATACTGCTTAGGGCAATCTCACATCTCTATTTATAGTGTAGGTATGTGTGTTAACCATGCCTGGTGTGATTTCAATAAACTAGTGCATGATACCGCTGGCATGTGGTAATGATCAACTACCTTAGTACAACTTTGTCTTGTTGCCTGAAGTAGTGCTACTAGATCTAGACTCACTCGGTTGCTTTGTTCGGTGGTCACCATAGCTGTTATAGTGTGCTGCTTATCTGTCACATCCTGACTAGCTGGATATAGAATATTCTAGTCTGTTTTTTTTTTTTTTTTTTTTGTTTTTCTTTTTTTGATTGCTAGGAGTTCTAGTCAAGGTGTTCCCAGCAAGTGAGCTGTACTAGTCGCAGCTGGTCATCTTGATTATTGGTTATTGATTTAGCTGATATGTGTGTACTGTACATGTGCTACTGAACATCGCTGCCACATCTAGCTACAGCAAATAATATAGTCTGGTGCTAACGCTCAAGTTGATGACTGACTACACTGTGCTGGTCACTTAGCAGGTATAGTCATATGCTCTCGGTGTAGCTGAAGTGTGCTTAAACTGTGGCCACAGCTGCTGCAAGTTCTGCCATTTAGTGGTAGTGATCAGCTGATGTGTCACTGTACCATGCTACAAATGTAGCTGTCCTGTCATTCAGTTAAGTGCAGTAACTGATATGCTACTGTATAGGCAACTGAGTAGCCATTTTGTTTACTGCCATCGATGTTGTCATGTATAGCTGATACATATCTGTAGTGAACTGTGCTATACCACTGTATAACTGTCAAATATACTGCAAATGACACTGTCAGGTGCTATCGTTATAGCTGAAGCAGGAACTAGGCCTTTATGATCAGTGTGTGTGAAGAGGAGTCTTTAGAGCACATGGTTGGACATGCTAAGTATGTAAGATTTTGCAGAGACCAAAGCCCAACCTCATGTGATTGCTATGGCCACTGTACTGCATTACTGACATAGTTGTCTGACCCACTGTGACTGATACTGAGTGATAGTGATGCAGTCAGGTGAGAAAGCTCATAGCTGCCCTGTGCTGTTACTATCTGTAAGATCTGTCAATGGTGCAGGTACAAATAACGCAACTAATGTGTAGCCGCAATGGTGATGTGGTCAGGATTATCTATCCTGGCATGGCTGTTACGTCTGCAATTAATGCGTCAGGTGTTTTCAGTATGCAGTTGAAATTCCTGACACTTCTGCTGTACATTATTCGTAGCAATCTATCTGATGTGTGGATGTAGGATCATGACAAAGCCAGATGTCACATCTACTACAATTGATGCAGTCAGATGTAACAATATACCTGATATATGTGACTGCACAGTGCTACTGATGTAGCTGTCATGTCCACTGAAGCTGCAATTGATGTAGTGAGGGTGTGTGGCTACGCTGGTGATGTTTCTGCTACCTCCATTGTAATTGATATAGTCTGATGCTAACAGTATAGACTGTACAGTGCTACTGGTGTAGCTGTCCTGATCATGAAGCTGATATGTAGCTGCCCTGCTGAAGTTTCTACCACCTCCGCTGTGACATGTTCGTATGTAACAATATAGCTGATGTGTGGCTGTTGCTACAGTGCATGGTAATAATGTATAGCAGTACTATGGCTGTCCCATTTTTCATTATATATATATATATATATTTTTTTTTACCACTGATGTAGTCAGAAGCTAGCAATATAATGACTGTACAGTGTTGTTGACGTAGCAACTACAGCTGATGCATGCAGTATAGCTGTCGTGTAAATGTGTGATGACAAGAGGTCACGTTCACTGTGATTGCTAGTCAGGTAGCTGATGTATGCATGATTGTACTGTGATACCAACATAGTTATCACATTAATTTTACTAGAATTGATGTTGCATCATTCATGTTTGAGAGCTACCAATGTAGCCCATGTTTGAGTACTATGGATGCAGCCCACGTTTACTGATGTAGCTCATGGTTGAGTGCTATCGACATAGCTCATGTTTGAGTGTTACTGGCGTAGCTCATGTGTGATTGCTACTGACATCACTCATGTTTGAGAGCTGCCAACTTACCTCATCTGAGTGCTACTGACATAGCTCATGTATGGCTGCAACTAATGTAGTTCATGTCTGGTGCAGCTCGTGTTTGAGTGCTACCAGCTTACCTCATTTGAGTGCTACAAACTTACATAGCTCATGTCTGGGAGCTCCTGTCTGGGTACTGTCAATATAGCTCATGTCTGAGTGTTACCAATGTAGTTTATGTTTAAGCATCAGCGATGTAGCTCATGTAAGCATGTTTGAGTACTACCAACATGGCTCATGATCATGTCCACATAATGCTAATGATATAGCTCATGTTTGGGTGTTACTGACATAGCCCATGTTTGAGTGTTACATGGACGTAGATCATGTTTGAGTGCTACCAACACAGCTCATGTCTGAGTGCTACTGATGTAGCTCGTGTTTTCAGCTTACCTCTTTGAGTGCTATGTACCAAGTAACTCATGTATGAGTGCTACTAATATAGCTCATGTTTGAGTGCTACCAAACATAGCCCATGTCTGAAATTGAGTGCTACTGATGTTCGTAGCTCATGTTTGCATACTACTGATGTAGCTCATGTTTGAGTACTGCTGATGTAGCTCATGTTTGAGTTTGAGTGCTACCAACATAGCTCATGTCTGAGTGTAGTAGCCTGTGTTACCGACTTGTATAATTACCTCTTTTGAGTGCTACTGACATAGCTCCTGTCTGAGTGCTATTGATATAGCTAATGTTTGAGTGCTACTGACTGCTCATGTTTATGTGCTACCGAGATAGCTCATGTCTGATACTGAGTGCTACTGATGTTTGTAGCTCATGTTTGCTTGCTACTGACATAGCTCGTGTTTGAATGCTACCAGCGTACCTCTTTTGAGTGCTACTGATGTAGCTCATGTTTGAGTGCTACTCACTCTTGAGTGTTTGCAATGTAGCTCATGTTTTGAGTGCTACTGCTGTAGTTCATGCTTGAGTGCTACCAATATGTTTATGGTGGAGTTCTACTGTTGTAACTCATGTTTGAGTGCTACCGACATAGCTCATGTGTGAAAGCTTTTAACTTACCACATTAATTATGGGTGTTACCGATGTAGCTTGTGTATGGGTGCTACCGATGTAGCTCATGTCTGGGCACTACCAATGTAGCTCATGCCTGAGTGCTACCGACGTATAGTAGTTCGTGTTTACGTGCTACGAACATAGCTCGTATTGTGAGATGTAGACTCATGTTTGAGTACCAACTTACCTCATTTGGGTGCTAGCAACATAGCTCATTTCTGGGTGCTATAGCCGCTCATGTCTGGCTACTGGTGATGTAGCTCATGTCTGAGTGCAACTGACACCTCATTTTGGGTGTTACCAACATATTGAGTGCTACCGATGTAACTCAGATTTGGGTACTACCAATGTAGCTCATGATCATGTTTGAGAACTGCTGACATAGCTCGTTTGAGTGCTATACCGTCTTAACTCATGTTTCAGTGCTGCTGACATAGCTTATGTGTGAGTGCTACCAATGTAGCTCATGTTTGAGTGCTACCGGCATAGCTTATGCTGTGTGAGTGCTACCGACATGGCTCATGTTGTGAGATGTAGCTCATGTTTGAGTACCAACTTGAGTGCTACCAACATAGCTCATGTCTGGCTACAGCTACTGATGTAGCCCATGTCTGGGTGCTACTGACAGCTCATGTCTGGGTGTTGCTGACATATTGAGTGCTACCGATGTCACT
This sequence comes from Dysidea avara, assembly GCF_963678975.1. Classification (NCBI taxonomy): domain Eukaryota; kingdom Metazoa; phylum Porifera; class Demospongiae; order Dictyoceratida; family Dysideidae; genus Dysidea; species Dysidea avara. The sequence continues at coordinate 32,177,413 of NC_089279.1, forward strand.
CAGGTTACTACCGACGTACCTCATGTTTGGGTGCTACCGATGTAGTTCATATGTGACTGCTACCAGTGTATTTTTCTACAGTTGTGACTCATGTTTGAGTGCTACCGACATAGCTCATGTGTAAATGTTTTTAACTTACCACATTTGAGTGCTACCAATGTAGCTCATGTTTGAGTGCTACCGGCGTAGCTTATGCTGTGTGAGTGCTACCGACATGGCTCATGTTGTGAGATGTAGCTCATGTTTGAGTACCAACTTGAGTGCTACCAACATAGCTCATGTCTGGCTACAGCTACTGATGTAGCCCATGTCTGGGTGCTACTGACAGCTCATGTCTGGGTGTTGCTGACATATTGAGTGCTACCGATGTCACTCAGGTTACTACCGACGTACCTCATGTTTGGGTGCTACCGATGTAGTTAATATGTGACTGCTACCAGTGTATTTTTCTACAGTTGTGACTCATGTTTGAGTGCTACCGACATAGCTCATGTGTAAATGCTTTTAACTTACCACATTTGAGTGCTACCGATGTAGCTCATGTATGGGTGCTACCGACGTAGCTTATGTCTGGGTATTACCAATGATGTAGCTTATGTCTGAGTGCTACTGATGTATAGTAGTTCAGTTTGAGTGCTACTGACATAGCCCCTGTTTAAGTGCTACTGACATAGCTCATACTGTGAGATGTAGCTCATGTTTCAGTACCAACTTACCTCATTAGAGTGCTACCAACATAGCTCATCTCTGGGTGCTATACGTGTCTGGCTACTAATGATGTAGTTCATGTCTGGGTGTTACTGACATATATATTGAGTGCTGCTGATGTAACTCAGGTTTGGGTACTACCGACGTAGCTCATGTTTGACTGCTACTGACATAGCTCATGTTTGCAACATAGCTAGTGTTTGACTGAGTGCTACCAATGTAGCTCATGTTTGAGTGCTACCGTTGTAGCTCATGTGTGAGTGCTACCGTTATAGCTCATGTGTGAGTGCTACCGTTGTAGCTCATGTGTGAGTGCTACCGACATGGCTCACATTGTGAGATGTAGCTGATGTTTGAGTACCAACTTGCCTCATTTGAGTGCTACTGACAGATCGTGTCTGGGTGTTAATAACAAATTGAATGCTACTGACAGCTCAAGTCTAGGTGTTAATGACATATTGAATACTACTGATTTAGCTCAGGTTTGAGTACTACTGATGTAGCTCATGTTCGAGTCCTATTGACATAGCTCATGCGTGAGTCCTACCGATGTAGCTCATGTGTGAGTGCTGCCAACGTAGCTGATGTTTGAGTGCTACTACCAATTAATGTAGCTGATGTTTGAGTGCTACCAACGTAGCTGATGTGAGTGCTACAGACGTAGCTGATGTCTGAGTGCTACCGACGTAGCTGGTGTTTGAGTGCTGCCAACGTAGCTGATGTTTGCGTGCTACTGAAGTAGCTGATGTGAGTGCTATTGACGTAGCTGATGTTTGAGTGCCACCGACGTAGCTGGTGTTTGAGTGCTACCGACGTAGCTGATGTTTGAGTGCTACCGACGTGAGTGCTACTGACGTAGCTGATGTTTGAGTGCCACCGACGTAGCTGATGTTTGAGTGCTACCGACGTAGCTGGTGTTTGAGTGCTAGAGTAAAGTATCAATTATCGGACAATATGATGTTCGGACAGCTGCCACCCACTTCCTGGAAATCCTGCAGCTTAGGTTATTGTACCGAAAGGTAGGCTACAATAAGCAATAATTATCCTCCAACAATCAGCTTTGTGTGATTAAAAGCTTAAGAGTTACAGTCAATAGTATGCTTAGTCCGATAAAATCTATGCTCGGATAAAACTATCAGTTGTCGGACTTTAATTTTTACTACCAGTAAACAATGTCCAATTTATTTCAAATTTGTATGCAATATACCTGTACTCATTAGCTATTAATGGCCAAAAAATGGTTTCGTTATCTTTAGCATAGATGGAGTACGAACCCCCCAATTTTTAGCGGTATTGTCGGACGCCTTCCGCTTTAATGTAGTCATGCCCACCAACAGAGTTTGTATGCCTTTGCAACAAATGCACCAGTGCTAAACCACAGAAGAAGGTAAATAAACATCTCTCAAGAGTAGAGGTGTGTTTTAAAGTTGATATTCAGGATATTTCCATTGGAACGCAGTATTTTTGACGGAGATGCGCGCGAGGTGGAAAAATGAAGTTATGCAAAACCACCTTCTGACCACCTACATATGCTAGTCTTGGTGTCGTATCACAAACACTGTCACGAAAATTGAAAGGCTTTTCTTTCTCTACCTTATATGGGTGAAACAAAAAGGACGAAAATGTTGCTTTGTGCATCCATAGAAGGTAGAAAATGGAATATCTTTTCATTTCTAGGTGGTATTCACGATTGAGGCACCAAGACTAACAAATGTGGTTGGTCAGAAAGTTGTGCCTCGTAATTTCATTTTTCCACCTAGCGTGCATCTCCTTAATTTAGGAGCCAAAAATACTGCGTTCCAATAGAAATATCCTGAATATCAACTTTAAAACAGACCTCTACTCTTGAAAGATATTTATTTACGTTCTTCTGTGGTTTAGCACTGGTGCATTTGTTGCAAAAAGCATGAACTCTGTTGGTGGGCATGGCTAAATTAAAGCGGAAGGCGTCCGACAATACCGCTAAAACTTGGGGGGCTCGTACTCCATCTATGCTAAAGATAACGAAACCATTTTTTGGCCATTAATAGCTAATGAGTACAGGTATATTGCATACAAATTTGAAATAAATTGGACATTGTTTACTGGTAGTAAAAATCTAAGTTCGACAACTGATAGTTTTATCCGAGCATAGATTTTATCGGACTAAGCATACTATTGGCTGTAACTCTTTAACTTTTAATCATGCAAAGCTGATTATTGGAGGATAATTATTGCTTGTTGTAGCCTACCTTTTGGTACAATAACCAAAGCTGCAGGATTCCCAGGAAGTGAATGGCAGCTGTCCGAACATCATATTGTCCGATAATTGATACTTTACTCTACCGACGTAGCTGATGTTTGAGTGCTACCAACGTAGCTGATGTGAGTACTACTGACGTAGCTGATGTTTGAGTGCTACCGATGTAGCTGGTGTTTGAGTGCTACCGACGTAGCTGATGTTTGAGTGTAATTGTAATTGTAATTGTAATTTTTAAGCAGGGAGTCCACTCAGTAAAATTGATTTTCAGTGGAGCCCTGAACAAACATACAATAGACACATACAATAACTAATAATATACAAAAAAACAAACAAACAAACAAACATACATACACAACTAAGGATACATAGACAAAATTACACAGGAATTAAGAATTAAGATAATAATTACGAAATGACGACAAAGTGGCAGCCCCAGTAACAGTGGACTTAAGGTTGTTCCATAAAACAGTTCCTCGGTAGAAAAAAGTTCGTTTGCCATAGTTGGTAAACACTCTAGGAACAAATAAACGTTTAACATTACGACTAAGATGACCAGTAACATCCTTCGAAAACTGAAATATATCATGTAAATAAGGAGGAGAAATTCGATGTAAAGATTTAAAAATCTGAATAGCCGTATGAAAACGGTGACGTTCAGCCAATGTAAATTGAAACTTGGAACTGAAAGATGACGGCAGCTTATGCATAAATTTGGAATGAATCCTTTCAATCATACAAGTCTGTTTTGCCGTAGATGGAGTCCAGATAACATCACAGTAATCAAAAAGTGGCATCACAAATGCTGAATATAATACACACAACACTGCAGGTGGCAGAGACCCAAACCGAATAATTGAAGCAAGTCTTGATCTAACTCTAGACAACATATTACAAATATGCAAGTTCCAAGACAACGCAGAGTCAATTAATACTCCAAGATACCGAACAGAATGCACCCGAGACAACACACTACCACCAATTGAGACAGAAAGGGTCTGACCTGTCACCCTCTGACGGCTACCAATGAGCATACAATTAGACTTATCAACATTTAAACACAAACGTGAGCTCCCTAACCATGTAGCCACAGAATTCAGATCTGATTGTAAACCATTTTCCACTACCCTTAAATCCGAGCCACAAAAATGTAATTCAGCATCATCAGCATAAAGATCCAGTAAGCAGTGACTTACAACCGAGGGCAAATCATTTATGTATAAAGCAAAAAGCAAGGGACCCAAGATGGATCCTTGAGGGACACCAATAGAAACAGCAGCCCATTTAGACATCTTAGATTGAAATAAAGTTCTTTGCTGCCGTTGAGCTAAGTAATTAATTAACAAGTCATATGATGACCCTCGAAAGCCATAGTACATTAACTTAGTACACAAAATCGAGTGATCCACAGTGTCAAAGGCTTTGGCCAAATCTAAGAATACCGCACCAGTATATTTACCTTCGTCAATAGCTCTCAGCCATTTATCTGTGACATGCAGTAGCAAATCCTGAGTCGAATAACCAGTACGAAAACCAGATTGATGGGAAGAAAGTAAATGATATTTCATAAGGTGTGATTGAATCTGATTGTGCAACACACGCTCCAAAACCTTAGACAAAACAGGCAGTACAGAAATTGGACGAAAATGAGTTAGACTTGTGCATTGCTTTCGCTTGGGAACCGGTGTGACAATAGCCTGCTTCCATTGAAAAGGAACTGAGGATGACTCAATACACTTGTTTATCAAAACGGTGATAAGTCTTAACATAAAAGGAGATGCCTTAATAAACTTAGTCGAAAGACCATCAGCTCCAGTAGCTTTCCGAACATGTAAAGAAGATACAATCAATGACACTGATTCAACATCAACAGGTACAAACTCCAGAGAGGGTATATCCATATCAAAGAGCTTATCCATATACTCAGTAGGTGGTACTGTACTAACAACATTGGCAACAGTCTTATAGGGTATTAGTAAGAAATAATCATTAAAATCATCAGCTGTAGCCACAACTTGACTTCCACACACAGATCTAGACCGTCTGGACAAAGATTGAAAATGCTTCCAAAACCAAGCTGGCTTACTCTTAGATGAGGAAGCAAGGTTAGTAAAATAGTCTGCTTTAGCTGATCGCAGCATTGCATTCACTTTATTTCGTAATTTTCTATATGATGCCCAATCAGAAGCAGAGCCAGACCTCAGGGCCCTACGATGAGCAACATCACGCAATCGACGAGCGGTAGAAAGGGAAGCATTAGATAGCCAGGGACATTCCTGCCGACGAACTCTCAATTTCCTCAATGGGGCTAATAGGTCCAACAGCCCTTTCATAATTAAATTAAAACATTCCAAACAATCAGACACATCATCAAAAGAGGAGAATACCTCATCCCAAATATCATCACAACCAAGAAGCTTGTCCAGCTTGTCAATATCAAGTTTTTGAAAATTTCTAGAAACAACAATCTGATGAGGTTGAGGATCAACACAAATACCCCTAGCATAGAAGTGACTGATGATGATATGATGGTCACTGCCACTGAAGGGAAATACATTAGTGGATTCAAAGCACTGAACATCAGTTGTCAATAACACATCTATCTGTGATGAGCTATTTGAAGTAACTCTAGTTGGTTTACACACGAGATCCACTAATTTAAACTGTCTCATAACAGATAACAACAACTTGGTCTGGGATAATGATGGAACCAAAAGGCCAAAAGGTCAGCATTGATGTCCCCAAGTATACATAAGCGAGGACAGTGGGAACAAGCTGTCTCACATTCAGCAAGAAACTTGTCAAAAAAGTTGTGCTGCGATGGAGGCCGATAAACACAGCAAAAAAACATAGATCTCCTAGTTGAGGGGAACAGCTCTATCCAAATGACTCAACATTACCTCCACATAAATCAGGTCTAACCACAAACTTGACCCTTGGAGAGACCAAAAAGGCCACACCTCCACCATGACGATTACGTGCTACTGACGTAGCTGATGTGAGTGCTACCGACGTAGCTGATGTGAGTGCTACCGACGTAGCTGATGTTTGAGTGCTACTGATGTAGCTGCCAATCCACCTGTCCCCAACTGAACCAGGCCTAGCTATCATTCCCCCTTTCCCTCCCTCCTAGGGGCTATACTTTAAATGTGGAATCCAGCCAGCTTAATTTGCGGTCAACCAATCCATAAATTCCTTTCAAAAGAAAATTCCAGCAACCTTACCCTAAAAGGCCAGGTACCCTCTACGCCTACCTCCAGGATGTACTATATTTCACTCCCTTCCTGTGTGAAGAGAGGAGAATGATCGATGACTGGTTATTATTATTATTGTTACTGAGCAGACAGCACAGCTGATATGCTCAGGAAAAAAAAGCAATCATAAAATGAATTGTGGGGACTTGGGGGTTAGTGGGGACTTCCGGTGTTAGGAGGTGATAACTCACTCGGCGAGACGATACTGGAGCATCTACCGATAGAATCAGTTGTGATCTGTGTGTGCCACCGCGGCTAAAGCACTATTGATCAAACTAGTGCCGGAAACTTTCTTGAGAATCTTCCTGGTCACATTCTGACGGTTATCACTGTGGTTCGCGGGGTAAAAGTAGAAGTTGATACCCTATTCATCACGATATCATTCCGTTTGAAGTAGAGATGAAATATCATTGCTCTCCGTCTCGCACTTTTACGCACGACGAGTTGAAGTTCGATCACACGAGCCAGCAAATGGCGCCTTCTGCATCACGTGCGTAACTGGCTAGAGGCGTGCGTGATTCTTTTTGTGCTAACCACAGTTAAGCTATTAACCTCCATTATTACGGTGACCGTACCAAAAGTTCCGCACATTTCCGAATACTAATGATCACGTCATCAAACTGTTCCGGATACTAAATATTTCATTAAGCTAAATATTATAAGTGCAGCCTCGCGGGGCTACGTCACTGTAACACGCGTGAGCGGTTTCCACCTGTGAAGTGTCGGCATACCAGGAACAGTTACCGGTAACTAGGCTGCACAAAACATTCTGGCGTGTGTGCCGCTGCAGGTGAAGGCAGTGCAGCGATTAGATTCGTGTTTCGATCAACCTCATGAAAATCTTTCAGTTGTTGACTATTTTCGCTTTTACTTCTTCTGTTTTAGCAGGTATGAAAATTAATGTATACGTATAGCTATATAATTATAGCTAATTTGTACGAGTGGGCGTGGTCCATGAAAACATCACCCAAAAACCAGCCCCACTTTTCCCTGACGACGATAAAACAGTATTGGTCAGATAAAACTTACCTTCAGATCGACCCGAAACGCGTTCAACAAGTTGCTATAAAATTAAAAAAAAAAATTATTTGGCCATCATTATAATCTATGTCGGTCATTATTAAGTTCCCCGTCACGGCCCCCGCATCAATTTTTAGGTAGCAGCACCAAATTTTAAATATTTGATTATAGATCACGTGAATGGACCATTTCATGATAGAAAGAGGCACAGAGTGATCAAGTTTTAAGATAAATGTATTAGCTGTGCATGTAAACACAGCAGAACTAGAGTGAAAGTCCCTCTACTCTTGTTAAACAGGGTGTACTGTCCTGGCAGGTCGAGATACTCTAATAGAGCAGTCAGAGACTGAATAACAAGAGTCAAGTATATAATTAATAATCACTTCCCACCTTCATCAGCTTTTGTTCCATTGGGTGATGGGAAACAAGCAATATAATAATGATGGCCTTAAACGGAATCATACAGTATGATAGTACTGTAGTAGTACAGACCACAAAGGTTTGGTCATGGCCCATGAAAAAATCACCCAAAAACCAACCTCCTGACGACGATGAGGCAGTATTGGTTAGGTAAAACTAAGCCCTTACAAGCTTTCAGATTGACCCAAAATGCTTTCAGTAAGTTGCTACAAAGTTTTAAAAAATCATTTAACGTCTACTGACTGAGTAACTGACTGACTGATGCCTTCAGATCAGGGCCGCCCACAGGGGGGGGCAACTGGGGCATTTTGCCCCGGGCCCCAGCCTGAAAGGGGCCCCCTGAATACCTGTTTAAAAGATCGATATACTCTAATAGAGCAGTCAGATCTAAATACTCTAATAGAGCAGTCACAGTATTCTTCAGAGGAGCAGTATAGCAAGCTTATAGATAAGGAGATATGGTTGGTGATGGGTAGTTGTGACCTTTTTTTTATTTTTTTTTATTTTTGGTCTTCACCTTACAACTTGGGTCAAGGGCCCCACTTTAACTCTTTGCCCTGGGCCCCTTAATTTCTCTGGGCGGCCCTGCTTCAGATAAGTGTAACGCAATAACAGCTAAGGCTACGGGCTTGATTTTTCACTGTTCAAGAGAGAGAGATGCCTTTTGGCATACCACAGTGCGTACAATGCATTCTTCATAAACTTACCAGTGTATTCCTTTGTGTCCCATGACTCCCATCCATCTTTGTTGAAACATATTGTGATTATTACAGTACCTTGATTATTAGTTGGCTCTTAGTTGCTATCCCACTTTCTATGTCATTTTGTGTGTATCTGTAAAGCACCTGCAATAAAAATAATAAGTTGACTGCAAGGTTTACTGTAATATCCACTGGATACAATCAAGTTCAATGGAATGGCATAAATGTGCATACTTATAGGAGTGCTTTATACACATTGATGTCTGGAAGTCTGATGTCATCGAAGTCTATTAAGGTTTCACAGCTCTTAACCTTGTAGTGCTTGCTGAATACCAGATATTACATTGTTGGGGTAATACTATATCTATATGCATGTATGCTTTCACTCATTGTCAGCAAAGGATGTAATGAAGGCCTGTGCTTTCCCATGAGCAAATTATTGACTGGAATTCAGCCTCATGGCATCTTGGCAGTTACAGTGGTTTGGTATAACCAGTCATTTACAGTGTAACCTGAAATGTTTCCAATAAGTTACCATATGAAATATCTAAATATTTTCTTAGTAGAATCTCCTACTGGCTGACTATATAACAACTAGCTGCTGCCTGATGCCTTCAGACAAGTGTAACAGCCATTGCTACTGGCTTGCCACTCATTCAAGCCAGTATAGCTGCTGTAGAGGAAAGCTTGTTGTAGATAGCAGCAAAGTTTGAAAAGGCTAAGTTGAGAAACATATGGTTCTGGAGTACCTTATGCAAAGAAACTGAATGGTTAGTTTCTTTAAGTATTCAGACCAACAAGAGTTCGGAAACGTTGCTACAATTTCAATACCACTGGACACTTTTAAGAATTGTCCAAGGGCTGCCCCTATGGAATTCCAAGGAAGAAATTATAGCAGCCAAGCCAGTGTCCCCAAGATGACTACACCAAAGTAAGCACCTGAGAAAGGACAGGATATAGAGTTGTGAAACCAGAGCTTGAGGAGGCATTTAAAGAAACAGCCACCATCATCCATGTTTTGAGTCCAATGGAAGCAGGTGATTGTGGTTCAGTGTATACGTAGGGCCAACTGTAACTGCAGAAATATTAGTAGAAGTTCAACCTGTGACTGCACTATATTGACACTGGGTCAGCAATGACATTTGTGACCGGGCATGCGAAAACAGGGCATGTGGGCACAAACTACACCCCATCACTCTACAAGTCATATCTGAGTGAAAGGTATATTTCCATTCTGTAATTTGCATCATGATGCCAATTAAATGTTTACTAAGAGCTGAAAATTACAATGCCATAGCATAATAGTACAAAATGTTATGAGTGATGAAAGTGTGAAAAAGTATAGACAAAAATCATGTGCCCGGATGCCCTATTATCACAGGCCCGGTCACATTTTGTCTTTGAATTTCATTGTGAACAAGTAGACACAACTGAAGAAGGAGGGTCAAACTGGAAAGAAGAGGTGAAAAATCAGTTGCACAGCACCAAGCCTGGTGAAGAGGCATCTGTGAAGCCTGGGAGGGATGGCCCAGTAGTATGTAGCTCTACTTCAGAATAATCCTCCTCATGATTTATTGATCAGCATCAACTTATTGTAAATTTAGGCTTTGAGTTTGTCCAGAAGTCATTGAGCACAAAATCAGTAGTGGATCCACTCACCATTAAGACAATGAAAGACACAAGTAGAATGAGTAGAATGTACCATGGCCAACAGTCAGAATAATTCAGACATCTTGTTAGCAGTAATAATGATATCAGCTGTGGGGTACCAGCATGACATGAAAGGCTAGGAGGCCAAGTGGATATGAATATAATTATGTAAATTCTGTGGTGGGCTTGTTTACAGTGGATGACAACTTGTGGAATAATAAAAATTATTATGGAACAAGGTATTGTGAAACCAAACAGTGATCACATGGTTACCTTGGTGTTGCATAACAGTGCTTCTCATCCTGTCATTCTTGTGTACATTAAAGAAGGATAGTTACTAGGGGTAGTGCAAGAGATCAATAGAGATGAGTGAAATAGCAGTCAATGAGGTAGTTGTTAGAGCACTGAAGCTGGGTAGCCCTGCAGAGGTGATTGGTATCAGCACTTGCTAAAGGCTTTGAATCTAAGAACAGATAGTACTTTCAGCAACCAATTGTTTGAAGAAATTCTTAGCTAAGTAGCAACATGTGTTTGCTCTTGATACTCAGAACTAAGCTCTATCTCCTTCCCAGGATTGATGATGCCTTTTGGCATACAAAAGCATATGGACTTACCCTTGCCCACCAAGGAAATGGTTTCTTGGCTTCCTAAGCAATAGCATTGTGGATGGCTTCATGTCTTGTGGAATGGTTTCATGGGTTTGTATCAGTGGCTTTGCATGTGTGGTCTATCACAATGAAACGTGACTTTTGCACAACAGTGAGAGATCAATCCTAGGCAAAACACATGTACAGGTGACCATAATCATTATTACTTATTGTATGGTAAGATGGGGCATGCGGTTTGCCACATAATTATAACTTCGTCCATACATTCGTTCATTTGATGAAGTGTTTTAGAACTTCACTAATAGTTTATAATGTTAAACAAGTGTAAGGAAGAATTTAATCTAGAAGGGATCTCTTTACAACAAAAACCACCTGAAGTGTAAATTTATTCCCTATGCTGTTATTGCTATGTAAGTGTATAGGCTAGAGTAGAGATTGATTTACACTTCACAATCAGGTGACGATTACAGACTTAGACTTTTTGTTGTAATGATCCTACTAGCTAGTAAATACTCTTTTAAATTTAATAGCTGAATGACCACGTAGCTACAAAGCTATTGCATCCTCAGTGAATGAGTGTGTTCAGAATACTGTGCATTATAATAATAATAATTTATCTATCATCAAAATGATAATCGATTTTGAATCACAGTACAAGCAAGCATATATATATATATATAATAAATGTTCAAAGAAAAGCCATTAAAGACATCTACCTATTCCAATATTTAATAAAATGGGACAATAGCCGATAGAAGCTGAGATTTGGTATAATTTTTCTGTCTGTAAAATTAACAGCAGCCACTTCAGGATAGTCTCAATGTAGTACCTTGTTTACGACAACTACTGTACACCCACCTGGCATGGACATGAGTTTATATTGTGTAGTATTTACTAGTGTTTATTATGTACAGATACCTTTTAGTTAATTTGTTTTTGCAGAGCAACATTACAAGGCTGAAGCAGAAACTAATGTTACAACTTTATTACTATTATAAACATGCATGCTTTACCATGTAAACAATACCATCTTGTACAGAATAGGTTGCTGATTTGTACATGTATATATGTAGCTGATTGATAGTAAATTAATCGGATGGCTGCAGGTTCGAGGCTGCCCAGGTCCAGTCATGGATTTTTTCTTCTTTCCCCTACTTTTCACACATACTTAGTGAAGTTAATTTAAACATCCTAAGCCTTTATAAGGCCTTCTGGTATACAGGCTCTGCCTTTACCAAGTACTTTAATCATCATAATAATAAACTAAACTTCACACTTTTAATCTATTATGAGCTTTAATACACATCTAATTGTGCCACAAGTGAACTAAATGAGAACAAATTATATAGAATATATTAAGCATTTATTATATTAATACTGTGAGGTGAATATTATATGGTGTGATGCTATTCAACAGGTTGTGATAACCTACGGATTGAAGGTGGTAGCCGCACAGGCAAGCTAGAATGTCAATTACATGATGGAACATGGGGTACTGTGTGTTCATCAGGATTTGACAAAAATGCTGCTTTGGCAGCATGTAAACAGTTGGGGTACCATGGACGTGCTTCTTATACATCAGTGTAAGTACTAACAGTAAACTGGATGATGATTTACATACTGCAAGTAAATGTATTTACAATGAATGTATACTGTTATTAAAGTTTGCATCCCTTTTTCTATGCAATATTTCATAGTATTTAGGAGTCAAAAGGAGATCACTTGACCTGTATAAATTTTTGCAAAGAGATCACATCATTCTTAGGTTTCTCAAAATACTGACCTATGTCCATGAAACATAACACTAATTTGTCATGGCCTTATTAGCATGTAGGTTATGATAACAATTCGTAAGGGAAAGATATGCTAATAGTATAGTCATTTACTCTAATAAAATATTTTACCTGCTATGTCACTACTAGATGGTTAAAAGGCCTAACCAACTGTTGCCACTAAATTTGTAATGGAGGTTAGGTAGCTTATGAAACTATAGTTAGTATATATTGCTATCCGTGATGTAGAAATGTAAGCATGGTTGACGAGTACTTGGTCTATAACTACGTATGCAAAAATTTATTATTTTTGTATAGAGAAACCAATTTGTATGTATAGTTCTGCTATGTAGCTATTTGATTCACTTCAAGATACAGTGGCTGTTTTTCTGTGTTTGCAAACAGGTATTAATAACTATATTGGCTTTGCTACTGGATAATAAAATAGTCATCACTCAGTGATATCTAACTTATTACACAGTAGTGGAGCCACTTAGACTAATTCATGACACTGATTATATCAACCATAAATGGGATTGTTAACGATGGATCGGAGAAATAAGCAAATATGGAAACTTTATTGCAGAAAACACATTAGCTAGTACTAATTTTAGGTCATAAACTATGATGATGCTTTGTCCATGCAGCTCTCAGTCACAGCAGTGTATACAGTGTAGAGCTCACCCCTTCTCATAACACCTGGCTCTTGAGTTAAATCCTTACCACTTGCCACAAAAGCTTAGCATTTGACACCATTTCACCCCAACCCTAAACAAAGCCACATACACACTGCATGTAGTTTCAAAAAATTGTTGATTGCTGTAGTTTATAGCTTGCACATAGACTCTCTATAGCAAATATGGAGTTAAATTCACTGGTGCACACAAACAGGAATTTAAGCTAATACCCATCAACTGCAAGGATATATCCCGTACACTTAAATCATATCATTGTTATTTCCTCTTGTACTGGGACATATTCAGACTATCATTCAATGCAACAATGTTATCACTACCAGCTGATGGTATGGCTTCTATTTGGCACAACATACGTTATTATAAGGCACTTATAAGGCTCAACCTTAGTACAGCTTTGCTTGGCTGAAAACACTACCTTTGAAGGTTGCATACATTTTTAAAATGTTTGATTTACTATGATCTGCAGCTGAGTATATTTGAACAGTGAAAACCAAACAAACGCTGTAGCACAAGTTGCTGTAGACCTTCAGTGCTGGTCACTGTAAAGCTGTAATAACAATAGCAATCATTTTATTGGATCATTAAATGATGCAAATTTGGTATAACATTTTAGAGTGCTTTGCCTGGCATATACATGTACGCATCTGATCAGAATTGAATAGTATAATTTGGTCACAGCTGCAAAGAATTTGCTGATATATACACCCAAAGCCCAGGACCAAAGAGCTGAGGGTGTATATGTATATGTAATAGGATGGATGGCTGTGGTATTCGGGATTAATAGTGTGAGCATTGTAAACAGGAAGAAGTAAAATAGTGCGAGGCAAAGCCAAGCACTATTTCCTTCCTGTTTACAATGCGAGAACTATTAATCCCAAATACCATGGCCATCCATCCTATTGCAAATTAATCCGACAACCATAGCAACTGTTGCTAGGCAACAGAAATTGAAAAATAACCATTGCAAAAGACCAATCACACTTAGCAACCATCGCCTAGCAACCATTGCTATGATCTCAAAATGACTTTTACCTTAGCAACAGTTACCTAGCAACTGTTGCTAAGCAACCATATTGTGATATACATTGGGGCATCTATCACTATGGTAACAATAGTTGTCAAGTCAGACATTTACTTTTAATATAAACACACCACACTATTTTAGCCAATCAAATTAGTATTATAAACTTTTTTCAAGGGACCTTGACAAACAAGTGTAATACTAATTCTATTGGCTAATCGCTTGACGTATTTCAATATAATACGTCAAGCTGCTATTGAGAGTATTATACAGTAACATATTCAGTTGTTGGATTAACGTATGTATGAGAAAAATTAATAACCAAATAACTAATAGCAAATCAACAATGCCACTTTCCCAGTATATTTCCCAAGCAACAGCTAGAATTGTCTGGGAAATAAATTATGCTATTTAAAGCACCTTCAAGCATCCATGAATGGTACACATTTGGATGTAGTATGAAATTCAGCTCTTTTGCATATACATATGCAATGATAATGCAGCAGATATTTTACTAATTTTAATATTTTACAGGAGGTCTTTTTCTTCACAACTCCCAGTGGCTATTTGCTATACTCACTGTATTGCATATAGCAGGTTCAGTTCCTGTCACACACAGTCTAGTTCTGATGGTAGTTGTGACAATTATTGTTTCACCCGCCATGATATCATTATCACATGCTATGAGTATTACTATGGTAATGATGGGAGGAATGATTATGATGGGAGGAATGATTATGGCGACCCTACTTCTGATAGTAGTGGCTCCTCATCTGCTGGAGCAGTAGTTGCATCCACAATTGCAGGCTTGGCATTTTGTGGACTTGTAATGTTGCTGGCTATTTGTCGTATCTATGTGAGGTCTCAACGACGGACTCAGAATAATCAAGCCTACGTCATCACTCAACAACAACGTCCAAGAATATTAATAGCCAGATTGATTCGTACTACTACCGTCCCATCAGGTCCCCCACCACCTCCTCCTTACACTCCAACTCAACCCACTAATGATTATACTCCAGTTCCACCAAGAGGTTATCAACCAGTTGCTACTGATGACTACACTACTACACCAACTGCTCCATCTAGTGATATACCATCAGAACCACCACCTGAATATATTCATTCAGCTGATGATGTGCCCCTTGTTAATCAAGACACTGTGCAATAATCGTATAACAGCAGCTAATACAATGATGATTATCATCCATAGACCTCCAATGTACATTTTCAACTAAATTAACCATGCAGTAGAGATAACATACACTAACTAGCATATTATGATTATGTATGAATAAATAACTGTAAGCCTACGATGTGTAACTCATTCAGCTCGCTACGTATACGTATGTTTCATGTATTGTCAGTATACGTACTTTTAATGTTAGCTACAGTCATACTCAGCTTTTGTGGCTCCTTTTTGCTTCTGGGTCTCGAGCTGAGTCTGGAATATTAAATGTTTCTGATTTATAGCATGTGATCATGATATTTGTTGTCACGTGACAAGAGCTCCACCTTTCCATCTTTATATGGGTATACGTATGTAGTGTAAACATCCCGGCTTGACATCAAGCGCGTGATCGCGAAGATGATGCTGTTTCACATGATTTCTACTTTCGCTTTTGTTTCTACCGTTTTATCATCAGGTATGTACATGTACTTGTTGTTGTCCGGCCAGCCTCTAGTTCTCGCCGGCGTAGTCTCCTCACGGCGCATACTTACAAGCGCCTGATCCTTCGTGGCTACGCGAGACTAAAGTGTCCGTGGGGTCATGCCTGTAGTGTAATTATTCACAGTGCCGTTATTATTTTCGCTATGTCTTCCTACGATGATGCGTAGTGTAGTTGCGCCATAATCCGGTGACGCCAGACTAAATCGTGGGCATTCTCATTTGTTATTACGATGAGTATGACCTTGTAGCTATAGTCTACCCCTAATCCTAGAAACGCCTTCAATTTATTAAGTTTTTTATGTATTTAATTCCGGCCCTAATGGCACTCCCATCATAGATATTATGCACCTATCAATGTTATCCCCCACCTCCCCCCTCCCGGGCGTAGTGGGGGAAATGGTGGGGATTTGACTTTTTGAAAAATCAAATTCTCCACCCACTGGGGAACAACTAGTGGTCAAATCTCCATGTAGTATCGCTGGAATAAACTTTAGGAAACAGATCAATTCTCATAGCTCGCAAGCTAAAGCAAACGCCTAAAATTTCGAACGGTCAAATGCCCCACTAGTGGGGCAAAATTTCTGATCAAATCGGCGAAAATCCCCCACTAATCCCTTAGTAAGCCCGGGAGGGGGGTAGTGGGGCTTAACATTGATAGGTGCATTAGAGTACAGGGATTAGAAACTACCGCGCGCCCTGCCGTTGGTGAATTCATGAGGCCAAAATGGTGTCTTCTGCTCTGGACTACTTTCTACGGGCGTGGAGTATTTCATGACAATCTCTTTATGTTTTACAAGTACTAGGCAAACTCCTATTGTAAGTCTTGTTGTGAATTTTTGCCGCCATCAATCATTTTAATCTCAGTTGACACGATTTTTTTGTGTACCTGTTGTGTTCATGGTAAGTTCACTTTCGACTGGCAAACAATGCCACAGTAACCCTAAAGTAACATAGTTTTGCATGGTGTACTTCATTTTATTATTCTGCTTGATTAATGCCCTTTGGCAGTCTCATCTCGGTTCTTTAAATACTACTCCATGATTTATCAACTTCAACACAAGCGCTGTTATGCGAGAAACATCTTTCAGTGGTACTGTGCAAAACTTTAAAGTATTGCGAAGACTTCAGTACTATTTCCCCAGTGGAACTAGACTTCTGTTCTTCGTAACAGGTAGACAAAAAATGGAGGTACCCATTGATGATCAAAATCGTAAATGGCGATGAAAACCACCCAAGACGATTAAACAACAGAAGCCAGAAGCATTAAAAGTCTTGTATATCAACTACAATACCACAAGGTGGTTGAAATCAACTGTAAGACGACTAAACCACAAACTGCCATCCTGTCCGCATGGATTTAATCAATACCGAGGAGTGCTTCAACCACAATCAATGGTAGATATACACGGCGTGCGCTCGGTTGCCTATCCCTTCTCTCTAATATCTATGCTCCCATCCTCCCCGATCTCTAGCTAGAAGTTAAACCTAATTTAATGTATAAAAGATAAAAAGCAGAAAAAAAGTAGCTAAACCTACAGAGCCTACACAGGCCTACAAAAAACACCGCATGGACCGCCAGCATACACACAGCAAAACCCCAGGACAGGGGCCTGAATAATACAATTTATGATACTGTTTGTTATGTAGCTAAAATACCGTGTACCCACATGCAGCTCAGCTAGGTCATGCAAGGCTTACAAGCAAAGCAAACATTTCTCAACGAACTATAAAAAATGAATTGTTTATCCCACTGCTGTATGTTAATGACATTATTGAAAGTAAAGTGAGAATCAAAGTTTGTCCAATGACACTAAGATCTACTTGGTCTTCAAGATTTTGTATATAAACATCTTAGGCCTTTACAAGGCCTTCTGGTATACAGGCTCTGCCTTTACTAAGTACTTTAATCATAACAATCAATCATAGTATGACAGCTTCAGATTACAATATGACTTCAAACCATGTAGTTAACTCGATGCAATGGTCCAACATTAATTTTTGCATGGTTAGCTACTTCATTTTAATTTAGCCCGTTTTCACATAAGGGCTAAGGAATGTGGTGGTAAATAATTGTGATTGTGAAACATCCGGTGTCCTTAAAAATGTATTGAAGCCTATGTGAGTGAGGTAAGAAATCTTCACGGGAGCCTAAACTGTACCGTTTATTCTTATTATTAGAATGAAATTGTAATCCTTTTAGGTTGTTAGCATTACATGGTATATAGTTTGTGGAAATATGCTGTGTTGCATGTAAAGCAGAAAGAAGTGACTTTAGCATGGTAGAAGACTCTAGTAACTTTGTTTTCAGCATCTAGAAGTGTACTTAGTGAGAAAAATGTTTTTACTATGTTTTTACAAGGCTGGGAACAATGCTATGTGGTATTTCATTACAGAAATAGATGACCTTTCATTGCTATGATTCTATCCATACTAGCTGATTATTTCACCCGTTACAGTAGGTTTAGTGGCCATGTTTTGTTGCCTAAAGAGCCTCTATATTTATAACAGTAAAATTACCTCATTAAGGAAAGAGGTAGGCTTTAAAACTTAAGAGTTGACTCAAGATTTCTTGATCACAACACAGCATAATTTTCCAATTTTTATGTCATCATTGTAGTATAGTGGCTGCTATAAAAGTACATTCTTATAATGGTATGGTTTGGGCTCCCGTGAAGTGTAAAGATCTTATTCCCATAGGCTTTAATACATTTTAAGGCCTCTCAGGTCCGGACATTGTGCAACCCAAGGATCAATAACTTGTGTGAAAATGGACTATTGGCAACTCATTTCTAGTAACATACATGTACATCACAGTGGATAGTACTACTAACTTGTCTACAGATTTAGAAATGGCTTTAATTAGGCCTGAGCCTATTATGCTAAAAAATTTACCTATTATTCTTTCCAGATTTCCCAAAATTTCTCCTATTTATCTTGTTTAAACCAGGCGTGCGCCCACAGCTGGCCAAAGGCTGCCTGTGGGCGCGTGCCTGATTTACTGAAATTGTTTCCATAAAAGTGTGTATGTGTGTGTACCTATCTATCTACCTATCTATGTTTGTCCGTACGCACCCACGTGAGCAAAATCGTTAAATAATGGTAAAAGCAGCTTTTACGTAAGAAGTAAAAGTGAAATGATCGCAGTCTGTATTAAACTTCTGCACACGTGAACTTTGCTCTAAGGTGGTTTCTTTTTAGCGGACTGAAATGCGGGTGTGGCGACTTTCCTCAGACTTTGTAAATTACCTTCCCTTTGAGGTTTCAGGCGTTTAACAACTGAAAAGCAACGGTGCAGGCCTTGTACACTACCAGGAATAGCCTATCGCTTCGAGTTGAAAGGGGGTGTATCCCTTACGTGTGCGAACGAAAATGAAGAGGCTTTGTCGAGAGAATTTGTGGGAAAAAACATGATAATCAAACTATAAAACAGAAACTTCTGTGCGTAATATGTTGGTTATTTGTTTTACAAGCGCTTCCTTAGCAGTGAATAGCAATGTCATTGAATGAATTACGAAAATTTCATGAATTACAAAATACGAGAATTAGCTAGCAATATTATTACACAACCCAAAACTACCCTATTGGTTAAAACAATAAAATAGTAATACATAGTTGGTTAATTCATAGTAGCATATCCTATCTATGGTTAATTCCAGATGACTTAGCTAGCTGCATGGCGCCTGGTTTTTAGAAGTAGCGCAACATCAACTTGTTTATTCTTGTATCTAGCCTATTATTCCATATTAATGCTCATTTAGTTTCTATGGCTAGTTGCTTAGTTTTCAAGATGCCGGTATAAGCACAATTAATTAATAGCCATAAATGAAGCATTTTTGCTAGCCATAAATAGTTACAACAGACTTAGAATATCTGTAGTAATAATTCAAGTGTTTTCAATAATATTATTAGTGTATTAAAGCTGCAGCTATAGCTACATGCTAAGTTAGGTAGATAATAATAATATCAATATGTTAAGATACACTGGTATAAGATGCACAAGTTTCAGAATAGTGCAGCTACATCCCTGATGCTGGCTACAGATTGTTAACATGAAATGATCTGACTGCTCTATTAGAATATTTGAGCGTTCTATTAGAGTATATCGATCTTTTAGAGACTTTTCAGCCAGCAC